>NC_134090.1:37753808-38063894 GCF_000715075.1 Nicotiana tabacum | reverse complement strand
TTCCCCCCTTTTGTTGTCTTTTGACACTTGGCAGATTTCACTCCTTTTTGAGCCGATCTTTAGTATTTGTCATCTTGTCGCTCAAACCTGCAATCAAGCGCAACTTGTAAGCATTTTGGGACTAATTTATGGCAGTTAATGCACAAAGCTTAAGTAAGAATGGGTATAAAACATGTAGAAATCACAGTTATCAACTCCCCCAAACTTAAACCTTTGCTTGTCCTCAAGCAAATAAAATGAGACCTACCCCTCAATGGAAAACACCCAAGTAATTCATGTTTGTCCTAAAGTAACCTCAACAAGCATCAATTAGGACTAACAATTGCCCTCAATGCGAATGCATCATTAACATATTTAAACTTTGAAAACTTGTGGATCAAGTGCGACACAAGAGCATCAAGAGTTGACACATTTCATCAAGGAACCTTTCTCAATTTCTTTGGTCATTGTGGAACCCAAACTCACACATCCTCGACTTTCCCTGAGTGAACCTCACCTTTTAGAGTATTTGCACACAAATCGAGGTGAATGGACTTCTCTCTCATCTCTCACAAAGAAAAGGCCCTAAGTCCGGCTCTAAGTACCATATGCTTGCCCCTTATGTAAGTATCCACTAATGTAGGCTTCCCTCAACTCAAGATCATATAGGGCTTTTGAGGAGTTATTGTGAAGGCTTTGGGTAAAGGTAGGACGTGTTTTTGTTCAAATGGGTTCAATCTTCCCTCAAACACTTCTTTTGATTTATTTTGGCACACTTTCTTGACTCAATTGAGTAATTCACTTCCTTCAAGGGGTTAGAGAGACACATTGTCACTCTTTCTTTTGCAATTCAAACCCTTTCTCCTTTTTATCACTTTTCCACACCTTTTTCACTTTTTTGTTGTCCTTGGATTCCCTTTTTGGTTCTTATTCATTTTTGTCTTTCTTTTTGTCTTTTTGTCTTTTTTTTCATTGCCTTCCTTTTCTTTTTGCTTTTGCGCCTTTTTACCATATTGATGCCTTTCTTGTCTCCCCCCCCCCCCAAACTTAGACATTTGCCATTTACTCAAGGGAAGATTTGGGTGCCAAGAGAGGGTTTCGTTAAGAACGGGTATAGGCTTGTAGCTTGGTTCATGAACGAAAAAGGTTTAAGGCTCAAAAGGGTTGAACTAGGGATTATTTCATTGGTAGGTCATGGAAATTGTTCAAATTTTGCATTTTGGATCAAGGAGAGCCTATAATCACGTCTCAAGGCAAGTTCCACCTATGATTTCGCCTCAACAAACATTCAGGGCAAGTTCTAGACCATTGGCTCGGTACTTGGGCTCACGATTCGAATTCTCACTACACACACTCAAGGATTGCCTAAGACGGAGTCGAGGGCCCACAACAACCTTAGATATGATTCAAGCGCACAATGGCCCAAAATGACCACATGATGATTGTTTGGTCAACACAAGAGTCTCAAGGCCACAACTTTCACCATCCTACACACAACATAATATCTTTGACCATAGGATCAAAGGCAAATGTGTTAGGCCCAAGTGAAACTTTGCCTGAGGTACCCTTAACTACAAAAACTTGAAAATCAAAAAGAAAAATCAAAAACAGACTCAAACCCTTAAGAAGGTTGTCACGCCATCTATCATTGGGAAGAGCCACCCGGTTCGCACAACACTCTACCTTTGGAAAGAACCGTGGCATTAAGAAAACCAAGGGCTTATTGCAAACGCCAAAACAAAACAAAAAGGCTACGAGCCTAACTTTGCAACTAAAACGAAAAATTTTAACGAAAAATAGAAAACCAAAATGAAAATCGAATGAATATGTACAAAAGGGGAGTAGAATATACAACCAGGGTGAATGAATATATACATAGAGTTTGAGAGCATCTGGAATGAACAGTTATATACAAGCCAACTACAACTACGAATGTGCAGAAAGTAAAAGAATATATACAGTAATCCAACAGTCAATCCAAATAGTAGGGCCACACCCCCACGAATAAAAGCTAGCATTGTCCCCAATGCTAACTATCAAGATAAGCACAAAAATGAAAGAAAGGATATAGAAAGGCCCCTCAAGCCTCATCCGTCACCCTGTGCTGGTCAGTGGCTCCAAAGTCCTCTATACTGGCGGGGACCTCAGACTGGTCTCCGGCCTGCTGTTGCTATGCTTCTAGGACAGATGCCTGCTCAAGAACTGACTCCTCAACTAGTGGGGCAGCGGAGGGACTCTCCTGAACTGGTGCTACCTCAATCACAACTCCCTTAGTGCTAGGGAGTTTCCTCTTCTTCCTCGGCCTCTTCTCCTCCTCCTGTACCTGTGCAGCTGATGGCTCTACAGCCGGGTCCCCAAATAGTAAATCAAGTGGCAACTGATCCGCCATGAGCTTGTCCACATCCACTCTCAACTGTGTCACTGACTCCTTGGAAGCCTTCTGCTTCCTCAGCTTCTTGTGCTCCCGAGCCAATTTCTCCAATGCTTTGCCATGTGCCCCAACCGCCTTAGTCAAGGCATCCTGCGTCGCCATCATCTTTTCCTGGTTGGCTAGGATCTTCTTCAATGCATCCTCAATGGAGGAAGGAATCTCAACAGTAGCTGGCGCTCCCTGTGCCTGTACAACAGTGGTCAATGTAGACAACTTGGATGTCGCAACTGACATCCAGTTGTTCAAACTGGCAAGGGAATGGGTGAGCTGGTTTGCGGTGAACTGGTGAGTCTTTGATGAAGGAACTACCGGGTCAGCTGCAATAGAAGGACCATCTGCTGATGACGGACCTGGAGGCAATGCCTCATCCGTAGCAGGAATGGTTGAAGGCTCACTGGGTTGCTCAATGACCGCTGGCTCTTCAGACTGGCCAGGTGCGGTGGAAGTGGATGCCACATTTTTCTTTCCCCTCTTCGGGTTGTCCGGACCCAACTGACTATACCATGAGTACGGGGCCACCGGAGGTACCTTGACATCATATTTCTTTTTCTTCACCTTCAATTCTCTGAAGTACAAAGAGAGTGTATTCGGGAAGGGGTAGTTTGTTTGGGTCTCATTACCCACTGTAGAAATGACTCTCGACATAATATTACCCATATTCAGAGGGAATCCCGCCATGATAGATGCTACCAAGACAGCATGAGGGAGGGGAATGGAGTGATCATGTGTAGACGGGTCAAGTCGACTACACACGAAAGTCAACCACCCTTTGGCTTCAAAGTTCAGGGTGTTCCGAAAGATCTTTTCTTGTGCTTTCAACCAGACTGGGACTGTACCCGGGGCTGCCAAGTGCTCGGCCAACCAAGGACGAACCTCCTCTTTCATTGCTAGCTTTTCTAAATATTGCGATTCATCCTCTTCTCCGAACCCCAGGAATTCATTCAACGATTTGCCATCAAACACCACTATCTTGTCCCTCACTTTAGTTACTTTTGAGTCCCGAACTATATGGTGAACATTGCTGTAGAACTCTTTCACCATATGCTCATTCGCCATTTCAACACGTTCTTTGAAGAAGCCCCAACCCTCTCTAGTGCGGAATTGTGCTTGCACATGAGGGTTGAGAGGGACAAGATCGACATCTATGAAATTCCTCTCCGGAATCAGTTTCCTTTTTGGCCACCACTCCCGGAATCTGTGGAAAGCAACCTCACTAACAAACCTGTCTGCCCATGCCTCCGGTTTTCTAGTACGCTCAACCCCCCCGACCTGTGGCTCACCTCCCTCAGCATATCCTCCACTCTCCCATGATAATGAAGATGTGGGAGATGTGGAGTATTTCTCTTCTTCTCTTACTACGGACTTATCAGACGAGTCTGAGATGACATTAACCGGCTTTTTGGAGGAGGCTACATTATCATGATCCAGGGAAGGGGAATCAGGGAGCTGAAATGAAGTGGACATGTGGGTGGGGGCAGACTCCGAGGTAATGCTCCGTGAAGGTGCATACTCACTCCCTGTGGAATGAGATGCAGCTCTATCAGCTTCCCGGATTATCTTCTGGGTTTTCTTTATCAGTTCCCTGGTTTGAGGAGTGAGTTTCACAATCCGCCTGCTTTTCCCTCCTCGAGAGGAACCACCTCTCCTGGGTTGTACTTCTTTGCCCGCTTGTTTTTTAGCCACTCGTTTTTTAACCATTGTCTGCAAGGAATACATGTCTAACATTGTTAGCACATAAGGTGAAGTAGACATTTCAGTTAAATGAAAAGAGTGCAGACACAGTTACGCAGGTAGAGGGGCGCGGACCGCACCAAAAGGCACGCGGTCCGCGCAGTATACTGACACCAACACATACCTCTCTAAATAAACCGACGCGGTCCGCACAGAAATGGTACGCGGTCGCGTTGGTTCAACGCGGACCGCACAAAAATGGTACGCGGTCCGCGCAGGTGAAATACCAAAATGTTGACCTCTCTGAACTCTACACACGCGGACCGCACTATTTTGGTACGCGGTCCGCGCAGGTGAAGTACCCAAATGTTGACCTCTCAGAACTCTTCACACGCGATCCACACTATTTTGGACCGCGGCCACGCTGGGCTCATGCGGACCGCACAAAAATGGTACGCGGTCTGCGCAGAGAGGTTTATCATCTCTTTACCAGAGTCACGCGGACCGCGCACAAATGTTGCGCGGCCGCGTAGGGCTAATTTAACTGAACCGGGTGTTTGTTCAAATAAATCCAATTTTTGTTCACCTTCTTGGGTCCTAAGTGTCCCTACTCAGTTATTTAACAAGATTTCATGCCCATAATTAAACAAAAACACACAAAAATCTAATCTAACAGTTAAACTAAGAAGAAAAAGACGAAAGTAAGAAGTTACACTAGTGGTGAGCAATTAAACAAGACAAAAATTAGACTATGATTAAAATGAATGAGAGTTGTTACCAGGGATTAATGAGATTTCAACGATGTGCACACTTAATGTTGATGAACAGTGAAATTATATCTCAGGTGTAAAATTGGCGAAAAGGTTAAAATGAGGCCCAAGGCCTCTATTTATAGAAAAGCCCTGGGACCCAGTACCCACCTACCAGCGCGGCCGCACAGAAATGGATGCGGACCGCGCTGGATTTTGCATCTTTCACTTTAGCTGTTCAGTCCACGCGGACCGCACTGTTTTGGTGCGCGACCGCGTGGGATTTTGTTAGAGACTTGGTCCTCCAGTGTGGACCACACAGAAATGTCACGTGGCCGCGCTGGGTCTTCTGGGTCTTAGCCTAACAGGTGCTCACACCTACGCGGACCACACTGTTTTGTTGCGCGGCCGCGTAGGCCATATTCAGAGACTGACCATTTTTTGCACATTTGCCCTGCACTGGTTCAACATTATTTCTGCAACACTTCACAAATTATCAGCTCAAAAATCCTACTCTTCAACAGAAAAACAAAGAAAAAGAAAAAGACATGGGTTGCCTCCCAAGAAGCGCCTGATTTAACGTCGCGGCACGACGCGTGTTACCATCACAGTCATTTCAAATGAATGAGTGCCACCACGTGGCTGTCATCAATCTTTCCTAAATAGTGCTTGACACGATGCCCATTGACCCGGAAAACTTCACCATTCTTATTTTTGAGATCAATGGCACCAAAGGGAGTTACACCAACCACTTCAAATGGGCCGCTCCACTTAGACTTCAGCTTGCCCGGAAATAACCTCAACCGGGAGTTGAAAAGAAGAACCATGTCACCAACTTTGAATTCCTTCCCTCGGGCATACTTGTCGTGAAGGTACTTCATCTTGTCCTTATACAAGGACGAGCTGGAGTAAGCATGAAACCTAAATTCATCAAGTTCATTCAATTGCTCAACCCGGAGATTTGCCGCGACATCCCATTCTAAGTTCAACTTTTTCAGGGCCCACATAGCCTTATGTTCCAATTCTACCAGAAGATGACAAGCCTTCCCAAACACCAACCGATACGGCGACATACCAATCGGAGTCTTGAAAGCTGTACGATAAGCCCAAAGAGCATCATCCAATTTCTTCGACCAGTCGGTCCTATTTGCATTGACAGTCTTGGACAAAATACTCTTGATCTCACGGTTGGACACCTCAACTTGACCACTCGCTTGAGGATGATAAGGAGTGGTCACCTTGTGATTTACCCCATACTTGGCTAGCAAAGAGTCAAAAGCCCGGTTGCAAAAATGAGAACCCCCCATCACTGATGATAGCACGTGGAGTGCCAAACCTCGTGAAGATACTCTTTTTCAAGAACGCCACCACACTACGAGCTTCATTATTTGGCAAAGCTATGGCCTCAACCCATTTCGACACATAATCAACCGCTACCAAGATGTAGGTGTTGCCACAAGAACTTACGAATGGTCCCATAAAGTTTATCCCCCAAACATCAAAAATGTCAACCTCTAGAATCGTGTTAAGGGGCATCTCATCTTTCTTCGAAATCCCTTCGGCACGTTGGCATTCATCACATCTTTTCACAAAGTCACCAGCATCCTTGAACAAAGAAGGCCAATAGAAACCACAACTCAACACTTTAGACGTCGTCCTCGCCCCGCCATGATGGCCACCATAGGGCGAAGAGTGACAAGCTTCCACAATACTCAATTGCTCTTCTTCGGGAACACACCGGTGAATTACACCATCGGTGCAAATTTTGAAAAGATACGGCTCATCCCAATAGTAGTCCAAACAATCCCGCTTGAGCTTCTTCCTTTGGTTAGAAGAGAGCTCATACGGAATCACACCGGTAACAAGATAATTGGCAATGTCGGCAAACCATGGCATGTCTAGCATTGAGACCGAGAGGAGTTGTTCATCCGGAAAAGCATCATTTATCTCAAGGCCGTCCAAAGGCCTCCCTTCCTCCTCCAATCGAGACAAGTGGTCCGCCACTTGATTTTCACTACCCTTTCTATCAACAATCTCCAACTCAAATTCTTGAAGAAGAAGCACCCATCTCATTAACCTCGCTTTCAAGTCTTTTTTCGTCATCAAGTACCTAAGGGCGGCATGATCGGTATGAATAATCACTTTAGCCCCCATAAGGTATGGGCGAAACTTCTCCATGGCAAAAACAATGGCAAGCAATTCCTTCTCGGTGACCGTGTAGTTCCTTTGAGCTTCATTTATTGTCTTACTTGCGTAGTACACCGGATGGAACATTTTGTTGATTCTTTGGCCCAAGACCGCCCCCACCGCAACATCAATAGCATCGCACATGAGCTCAAAGGGCAAGCTCCAGTTTGGTGTGGTAATGATGGGGGTAGTCGTCAACTTGTGCTTTAGAAGCTCGAAAGCCTCCATACATCTCTCATCGAACACATATTTGGCATCTTTCTCTAGCAATTTACACAACGGGTTAACTACCTTAGAAAAGTCTTTGATGAATCTTCGGTAAAAACCCGCGTGTCCAAGAAAACTCCTCACCCCTTTGACAGAAGTGGGGGGGAGGGAGCCTTGAGATAACCTCAATTTTTGCCTTATCAACCTCAATCCCACTTTTTGAAATTTTGTGACCCAACACAATTCCTTCTTCTACCATAAAATGGCATTTCTCCCAATTGAGAACCAAGTTTGTGTCTTCACATCGGGCCAACACACGATCCAAGTGTTGCAAGCAATCACCAAATGAGTCCCCAACCACACTAAAATCATCCATGAAGACCTCCAATATGTCCTCCACCATGTCGGTGAAGATTGCCATCATACATCGTTGGAAGGTCGCTGGTGCATTACATAATCCAAATGGCATTCGAGAGAAGGCGAATGTGCCATAAGGACATGTGAAGGTTGTCTTTTCTTGGTCTTCCGGGGCAATGAGAATTTGGTTATAGCCTGAATACCCATCTAGAAAACAATAGAAAGCCCGGCCCGCAAGACGATCAAGCATTTGGTCCAAAAACGGCAATGGGAAATGATCCTTTCTAGTCACCTTGTTCAGCTTCCGCTAGTCCATGCATACCCTCCAACCCGTCACAGTACGAGTTGGAATAAGTTCATTATTGTCATTGGTCACCACCGTTATACCTCCCTTCTTTGGCACACATTGGACCGGAGAAGTCCACGAACTGTCAGAAATTGGATACACCACACCGGCGTCAATCCACTTGATGACTTCCTTTTTGACCACCTCTTGCCCTCATTGAGTCTCCTTTGATGTTCAAGAGACGGCCTAGCATCCTCCTCCAATATTATCTTGTGCATGCAAAATGGGGGGCTAATACCTCGAATATCCGCCAAGGTCCATCCAATTGCCCGCTTGCGCTTTTGAAGAACCGCCAAAGTGGCGTCAACCTGCACGTTAGTCAAGCAGGAAGAAAGAATAACCGGCAAAGTAAAATTAGGACCAAGAAATTCATACCTGAGGTGAGGAGGAAGTGGTTTCAACTCCAACACCGGTGGCTCCTCAATGTATGGCTTGGTGGGTGGAGTTTTGCGGTTTCAAGATCAAGAGATAACTTTCTCGGTTCATAAGAATATGAGCCCATGCCATGTAATGCGTTCACACACTCCACCCTTCTAGCGTCATCATCAACATCCATGTTCAATAGCACAGCCTCAAGTGGGTCCTCAACATTTGCCATTGCGCTTGTGTCATCCACTATCACCGCCGTGACAATGTCAACAAACGAGCACACCTCGGTGCTATTTGGTTGCCTCATTGATTTGCATACGTGGAACACCACCTTTTCATCACCAACACGGAAGGTCAATTATCCCGCTTCCACATCAACCAAGGCCTTCCCCGTAGCTAGGAAAGGCCTTCCAAGAATGATAGGCACCTCGAAATCCACTTCGCAATCCAAGATCACGAAATCGGCTGGCAATATGAACTTATCAACACGAACAAGGACATCATCAATAATTCCCAAAGGCCGCTTCATTGACCGGTCCGCCATTTGAAGCCTCATAGAAGTTGGACGAGGTTGTCCGATTCCCAAGGTCTTGAAGACCGAATATGGCATTAAATTGATACTTGCCCCCAAGTCACAAAGGGCTTTTGCAAAGTCGGCACTTCCAATGGTACATGGGATAGTGAATGCACCGGGATCCTCAAGTTTCGGAGCCATAGAATGCACAATTGCACTCACTTGATGGGTCATATTGATTGTCTCACACTCCATTGATCTCTTTTTTGTAACTAAATCTTTCATGAACTTTGCATATCCCGGCATTTGCTCGAGTGCCTCTACCAAAGGCACGTTGATAGTCAAACTCTTCATCATTTCAATGAATTTCTTAAATTGGTTGTCACCCTTTTGCTTGGCCAACCGTTGAGGATAGGGCGGAGGAGGTCTAGGCAAGGGTGCCTTGGCTTTTGGCACCACCGGTTCGGGCATATCAATGACGTGTTCCCTAGATGGGTTCACGGCCTCTTGAGTCTCCCCCTCACCCTCATCAATATCAATTCTCACATCATTATTTGCACTTGGTTCAACAACATCCTCAACTACCAATGGGATCTCATCATTTTGCAACTCATCTTCATCTACCGGAACTTGGTTTCCTCTTGAGGCATGCACATCACCGCCTTTTCCACTTCGCATTGTCACTGCCATCACATTATTATTGTGTCCACCCTTGGGGTTTACTACCGTATCACTGGTAGAGAACCCTTTGGGTGAGTATTTAAAGACTGAGAGATTTGGCCTAATTGCACTTCCAAGTTCCGGATAGATGTATTATGCGAAGCTAATTGGGCCTCGGAATCTTGACTCTTTTTCATCATTTGCTCGAACATGCTCTCTATTCGACCCATATCATTGCCCGACGAACTCGACCCTTGAGATTGAAACGGAGGCGGGTTATTGGGTTGTTGATACATTGGGGGCCTTTGAAAGCCTTGCCCCCTATTACCTTGTCCACCATTGTTGTTCCAACCACCTTGAGCACCATTGTTGTTGTTCCAATTGTTGTTCCCGTTCCAATTACCTTGATTCCCCAAATTATTGTTCCCCCAATTGCCTCCTTGATTGTTGTTGTAATTCCAATTGCCACCTTGTTGATTGCCCCAATTACCTTGGGGTCTTCATTGTTGATTCCCTTGATTACCTCTATTCCCTTGGTAGTTGTTGACATATTGAACTTCTTCACTTTGGTCATCAAAACCTTCATTCGAACATCCATTACCATCATTGTTGTTGTCATATTGTTCACAATTACCTTGAGGTTGTTGTCCTCTTTGCCTCCTTTTCAACATAGAAACACCTTCCATTGCGTTGACTTGGCGCGGGTTTTGGACTTGTTGCAATTGCGCCTTTGCCAATTGATTCATAGTTGTTTTAAGCTCGGCTATAGCTTGGCCATTATCGTGCAGTTCCTTGTACAAATGGATGACCGTGGGGTCACCTTGGGGCATGTTTGCTCGGCTTTGCCATGCCGAAGAGGTGTCGGCAATTTCATCAAAAGTACATCACATGCCTCTTGGTAAGAAAGTTTCATAAAGTTCCCTCTGGCCAATTGGTTCATGATGCATTGATTTGTGGTGTTGATGCCCCGATAAAAGGTTTGTTGGATCATAGCCTCGGTCATGTTGTTATCAGGGCACTCTTTCACCATTATTCTATATCTTTCCCATATCTCGTGCAAAGGTTCTGTTGGCTCTTGCTTGAAAGCTAGAATTTCATCCCGAAGAGCTTCCATATGACTTGGAGAGAAGAACTTGGCAATAAATTTGTCCGTCAATTCATCCCATGTTGTAATAGAATGATTGGGGAGCCTTTCTAACCAATCCAATGCTTTACCCCGAAGAGAAAACGGGAAAAGCCTCAATCTCAACGCATCCTCAGACACGTTTGTCTGCTTGCTACCCCAACATGTATCCACGAACCCCTTCAAGTGCTTGTAGGCATTTTGATTGGAGGCACCCGTGAAATAACCTCTTTGCTCGAGCAAGGTCAGCATAACATTTGTAATTTGAAAGTTCCCTGCCCGGATTCGGGGAGGAACAATAGCACTGGTGTATCCTTGATTTGGTAGAACTCTGGGAACCACTCTCGGCGGTGCCGGAGGAGGGTCTGGAATGTTGTTGTTCTCATTTGTATTTATATTGACATGTCGGCCTCTCCGTGGGAGTTGAGGTAAGACTTCATCTTGTTCTAGATCCTCTACCTCCTCCCCCGCTATCACATTGCCGAGAGGGTCATTTGCATTAAGAGCCATTGTACCTGATTGATCGACACAACAAAGTCAGTAAATAAGAAGGAAAGAGAAGAAAAACACAATACTAGCTACACAAATAGTCAACACCGTAAAGCTCCCCAGCAACGGCGCCAAAAAGTGATCGCAGCGGACTCAACCTAAGGAAGAGTGGGTGCTAATACTTTTACCCAATAGCGGTATCGGGGTCAATTTTCCACAGAGAGCTTCAATTTGGAGTTGAGTGTTTGTATGGTCTAGGATTATGTTTTAGCTCCTAATTGATCTTCTAACATTTTTGGTTTTCTTTTGATTATCAACTCAATATATCAACTACAAATTTAAAGCTAAGTTATGCTAAGATATTAATTCTAAGTTATATGCAATATAGAGAAAGGCACTAGGGTCGTGGCATGCACCTAGGTGGTCAACTAACGGGTAGAGATTCCTAATGCAAGAATAATGAATATGGGACTTATGCTATAACTGTTGCACTTTTGCACCCACTCTCACACCTCTTGGTAGAGAGAGTAATTTTGCCCAATTGACTCTCTCGAGACCAATTGGGTAGGCCAATTTGCCCAAGCAACTTATGGTTCAAATTGGGTAATTACTCTCTCGAGGTTTAACCCGTTAATTGGGACTACCATTCTCATGGGTCCATCCCAATTCCTTGTTGGAATTTCTCAAGAGGAGTCAAGACTCACTAAGTTAGACTTAGTGTTTGCAACCACCAAATCTTAATGAAAACATAAGATTAATCCAAATAACAAATACCCAACATCATTCATGCACTAAACAATCACACCCATTAATTACCCACACTAGGGTTGAGCCACAACCCTAGCTAATGGGTTTAGCTAGCCATAATAGAAACAAAAATTGAAGAAATAGAAGATGAAACAACCATATTAATTAATTGCTAATGTTAAACTACAATAATCTATGATGAAAACTAAGCTAAAAATGCCCAAGATAGGCCAAAATATGAGTCTCACGAGCTCAGCTACTATCCGCCCAAAACCAGAACTAAAAAAACTGCTCCTAAAAAGTAAAATGTTCTATTTATACTACACAGAAAAAACCGGAAAAAAATACCCCTAAGGGTCTGGCGCGGACCGCGCACAAATGACGCGCGGCCGCGGAGGGTTTTGGGTCTTCATATCTTGCTTCTGGCACTGGGGACGCGGACCGCACAAAAGTGACGCGCGACCGCGTGAACTTCATCCACGCGGACCACACTGATTAGGTGTGCGGCCGCGTGGGCTTTTGCCTTGAATGATAGAGTCTCTGAACTCTTAGGCGCGGACCGCATGAAAAGGAGCGCGGACCGCGCAGCTTGACTTAAAAAATGGCATGGCCTCTGAACTTTCCTGTGCGGCCGCGTGGCAAAACAGTGCGGACCGCACAGGTTGAGCTTGAAAATGCCCAGCCTCGGAACTCTCCTGTACGGCCGCGTGACAAAACAGTGTGGACCGCACAGGTCATTTTGTTCCCCCCTTTTGTTGTCTTTTGACACTTGGCAGATTTCACTCCTTTTTGAGCCGATCTTTAGTATTTGTCATCTTGTCGCTCAAACCTGCAATCAAGCGCAACTTGTAAGCATTTTGGGACTAATTTATGACAGTTAATGCACAAAGCTTAGGTAAGAATGGGTATAAAACATGTAGAAATCACAGTTATCATACACCCCTGAAACCAAAAACTAGCAACTAGAAATGGCCTAGAAATGGTCTGAAACCACCTCGAAACTCACTTGAGGCCCTTGGGACCTCAACCAAACATGCCAACACATCCCATAACATCATTCAAACTTGTTCCAACCTTACTCTCAAAACAACATCAAAACATCGAATCACCCTCGGATTCAAGCCCAAGAATTCCAAAACTTCTGAATTTCGAATTCGATCAAAAAGTCTATCAAACCTCGTCTGAATGACCTGAAATTTTGCACACACGTTACAAATGACACAAAGGACCTACTCCAATTTCCAGAATTCCATTCCGACCCCGATATCAAAATTTTCGCTACCAACCGGAAAATGCCAAAATTCCAATTTCACCAATTCAAGTCTAAATCTACCACGGACCTCCAAAATACATTTCGGGCGCACTCCCAAGTCCAAAATTACCTAACGGAGCTAATCAAATCATAAAAATCCAAATCCGAGATCGAATACTAAAAAGTCAAAACTTGGTCAAACCTTTCAAATTTTAAGCTTCAAACTGAGAACTGTTCTTCCAAATCCATTCTGATTACCCTGAAAACCAAAATCGACGATTTACATAAGTCATAATATATCACACAGGGCTAGTCATGCCCGAGAACTGGCAAGCGAAGTGCAAAAGCTCAAAACAACCCGATCATTACAGTTTCGTATGATAGGAAATATTGGAAAATATTTTCTAAAATATTTAAGCCACTAAATATGAAAAAATTAAAACTTCATATCAAACACACCACAAACCCCAATACCAATGCATATTATGTAAAATAAATAATACTAAAATTTTGATATATAATTTATCCTAGTTTTAGTTAATATTAATAACTAAATACTTGATAAATTTAATCTCAAATTTTATACTGAATTTTCCGTCTAATCCCTATAATATAAGGGGCCCTAACTGTCATAAGTTAAAAAGTTAAATCTCATATTATCTATTTTTGGAATGTAATTTAAAAACGAATAAGTAAAGAGAAACATACCATGAGAGAGTAGTACCGCACAAGAGTTGTTCTCTTCAAATCAAATATTGAAAAAGAGAAAAAGGAAAAAAGAGAGAGAAACGCCCCTAATAGAAGAAAACGAAGAGTAAAAAAAAGAAACAAGGAGAGATACTCCTCCTTTTCTCTACACCACCATACCACCCTCTACACACAATAACTCCAACATGGACCCAACGGCCACTAACTCCCCACCGGAACTACCAGACCTAAGCACTATGCACATCAACTCACCACCATCTAACTCTCAAGATACCAAAACATCTTTCAAAAATACCCTCCTAAACCAAAAACAAATACTCCAAACCCCCAGTACTACTCAAACACCACCACCTCCCCTAGATTAATCAGATGAAACAGAAAGTGAACAAGAGCATGAATGCTTTATACCTCTAACATCCACTGACAAATCTCGTCTCTACTCCCCTTGGAAATCCTCAGTAATTGTAAAAGTGTTTGGACACAAAGTTGGCCACCAAACGCTTAAAAACAAACTCTTATCCTTATGGCAACCCACTAAAGACATACCCCTCGTAGATCTTGGTTGTGTTTTCTTCCTAATTAAATTTCAGCATGAGGAAAACATGAATAAAGCCCTACATGGCGGACCTTGGTTTATCTTTAACCACTTCCTCTCAGTCCGTAAATGGGAGCCAAAGTTCATAGCTTCAAATGCACAACTCACCTATGCAACCATATGGATACGTCTACAAGAGCTGCCTACTGAATTCTACGACTTTGAAATCTTACATAGAGTGGATTCAAAACTTGGAACACTGCTTAAAATAGATACATGCACATCCGCAACCACTAGAGGTCGATATGCACGTATCTGTATTGAAGCTCCACTTGAATGCCCTGTTAAAACACATGTATTCATCGGCAATCATCGTTAACAAATATTATATGAAGGCCTCACACTGCTATGCACACGCTGTGGACGACTAGGCCACAATAAAAATCTATCACACAAGCACACTCTTCTACAACTCCGCTCTCAACCACACCTGGCTCCACCATTACTACAAAAGCAACCACATCCACACCAAACAACAACACATTTCCTACTCACACCCCCTCAACTTCACATACACCAACTGCCAACGAATGGAAAATAGTCACTTTCCCAACACGAGCTAAAAATAACAGTCCATCACGTGGGAAAGGAACTCATCCAATACGATCACATTCACCACTGGAACATAACCACCCTCTACGTGAAGTCAAGACGGCTGGGCCACAAAAGTTTGATCACATGAGCCCTACAGGTAAGTTCTCTAACGAATCACTCCCATCCCCTACCACCCCTACTAAAGGAAAGGACATACATACCACCACCACCACCACCACCACCCCCCCAGAAAAAAATTTAATAACAAAACACTCGCTCTAATTGAGGAAAATATAGATATTCCTATGTTGGATTCCACCACAAATACATCTGGCCCAACATTACCCTTTCCCAAGCCCAAAATAGCCTCTCCTAAATCAGATCTAATCCCCCAAAGCCCAAACCAAAATACCACAACCATGCCTACTCATTACAATGGCCACCAATCATCACTCCATCCCTCCACGTCCAACTAATCCCATGCACCACCAAGCCACGTGTATATTACTACTAACATGGAGACCAACTCATCTACCCCGTCAGACCAAGCCCCATATCCAATTTCCAAACCCCAAATAACCAAGCTCATGATGGCCCTAATACATTTACTCTCCCAAGCCCAAAGCCATCAACACAACCTATTCCCAACCAACACACTCCTCACTCAGCCCAATACCTATCACTCACGTCACATGCAACACCCCCCTATGATATTACCCCTACCAGCCCTATATCATCATTTACTCCATCAAATCAACTGCACCACTGACCACTCCAATTAACCTCAAGCCTAAAACCACTCTATTAATTCCACTACAAAATTTTACCACCACTACTACACGCAAACTTTCTCATAAAACAACCCAACTCCAGCATGAATTTTCTCCAACTAAATCACCAACACAGGAGAACACTCTCCTACTCCAACACACCTCTTTTCAACCACCCCATAACAATGAATCGTCATATCAACCACCCTTGGAACAACCCACCTCGGAACCTACCACCTCTATACATCACCCAATATCCACCAATACAAACATACCCTCTATCTTGGTTAGAAATGAGCCTACAGGATCATGCCCTCACATTTATGATGGAGGTGGAAGGCCAGAAAGTGATACTCATGCTCCAAAACCCAGCAGACATTGCGCAGATAGTAACGAAAGGCATGAGGATGGGGTGGAACTCTACAACTAATATCTATAGGCCATGCACCCACCATCATCCATGTAATACTTCCAGACACACACCTCACTCTCACCACTGTACTACAATCAAACAGCTTTGATGGATTTCTTATTTTATCCACCACAGATTCCCTTACACTCACTAGTTCCATGGATACAACAAAGGTCAACTCTTTATATACCATCCCCCTTGCATGCACAAGCAGCACCATATCAACCCACTCCAGTACGTCCCCCACAAGCAACTCCCAACATACTCGATGAAATAGAACAACTCGAGGTGGCAGTAACAATGGCGGACATCAAGGAAACACAACCAATCTTGTGCTTCCTCAAAAACAACAAATATTACGATCTCAAAGAACATTATGCAAGAAAGGTGATCATCATGTGCCCACTGGAACTTCAAAACTGCTCACTAAATCTACGACCTACAAACAACCCCGAGGTAGGAAAATACGGGCTAGTTTTGATCCCATCACTATTGGGACCAACAGTGACCCAAGTGGAGGCACCACAGACTCCACCACCCCCACCCACACACAAAAATCAAATGCAGTTTTTATAATCTAGAATTATCGTGGAGCTCAGTCACAAGACTTCAAGAGAAATTTTCGCCCATTACTCAACTACCACCAACCTGCTCTGGTGGCATTACTAGAGACTCACATCCTTCCATGGCCATTTGAAGGAAGAATTTGGCTTTACAAACCTGGCAGAAGCACCAGCACAAGGCCATTCAGGTGGCATAGCATTGCTATGGCATGAGGACTTGCTTAAGCTTGACCAAATAAAGGTTACCCCAAAAGCCATACACTCTATTGTCCAGGTACCCCTTAACCCTAATACTTGGTTATTTTCAGTTATATATGCAAAAAATGATTGGAATGCATGTAATTTTTTATGGGATCACTTAATGACAATGCATGACAATATTCATATGCCTTGGTTAATTGAGGGTGATTTTAATAAAATAACACGTGCAAATAAAAATTATGGAGGAAATCCTATCAATAATTCTAGATGTGACAAATTTCTCCAATGTCTTGATTATTGTAATTTATTAGACTTAGGCTTTAGAGGGAGTAGATATACCTGGACAAATAAAAGATGCCTAGCTAATAGAATTTTGGAATGCTTAGATAGATTCGTTTGTAATTATGAATGGCTCAATATATTTCCTGAAGCCAGTGTACAACATATTCCTAGAACTCATTCGGACCACTGCTTGTTACTCCTCCAATTAAAGCATAAATTTCCTCGTAAAAAAATATTTCGATTTGAAACAATTTGGTCCTCACACCCATCCTTCCCTTTTCTAATTACTAATAATTGGACTCCTAATAAACACTTATTGACGGCAATTGAGGATTTTACTGAAGATGTCCAAAATTGGAATCAACACACTTTTGAAAATATTTTTAAAAAACAAAAGAACATTCTGGCGCGTCTTAACGGTCTACAATCCTCCCCTTCTTACCCCACCAGCCATTTCCTCCAAATATTAGAATGAGACCATATAACCGAATTTAATCAGTTGCTTGGGTTGGAAGAGGATTTTTGGTGCTTAAAATCCAGAATCAATTGGCTACAACAAGGGGATGCAAATACTAAGTTCTTCCATCTCACAACACTACAACGTAGGAGAAGGAATAGGATCACTACTCTGAAGGATCTATGTGGTAACTGGGTTACGGAACATCCACTAGTAAATTCCTTAATAACTAATTATTACAACACCTTATTCACCACCACACACACTCAATCCGTCATTAAGCTGCCAACACATGGTTTTCAAACACTTACTGCCATATATCATACAATCTTGGCATGACCATTAACCACTAGGGAATACATCAAGCCATTTGCTCTTTCCAACCTCTTAAAGCACCAGGGCCTGATGGATTACACCCTTTTTTCTATCAAACATATTGGCCACAAATTGCACAATCAGTAGTATCCTTTTGTAATGGAGTTTTTACCTCTGGCCAAATACCAAATCAAATTAATACAACTTATCTATGCCTCATTCCTAAGGTCAAAAACCCTTCAATGATCACTCAATATTGCCCAATCGGGTTTTGCAATACTATCTATAAAATTATCACTAAAATAATTATACATCGTATCAAACCTTTTATTAATAAAATAATTAGTCTGGAACAATCTGCCTTCTTAAAAGGGCGTAGAGCAGTAGATAATGCCATAATCGTCCAAGAAATTCTTCAATACTTTAGAAAGAAAAAAGGTAAAGTAGCAAATTTTTTGCTTAAACTAGACCTAGAAAAAGCTTTTAACAAGATGGAATGAGGATTCATTAAAGAAACATTACATTTCTTTAATTTCCCTCATAAAATCATCTCTATAATTATGTCTTGCATCACAACAACCTCTACTTCAATTCTTATTAACGGTCATCCTTCACCTTTCTTCTATCCGTCGAGGGGCACCAGGCAAGGTGATCCGTTATCCCCTTACCTCTTCATTTTATGCATGGAAAGACTATCAAGACAAATATACCAATTGGTAGATTATCAACAATGGAAAGCAATCAAATTATCCAACAAAGGACCACAATTCTCTCATCTCCTTTTTGCAGATGATATCACTGTGACATCCAAACTAACGACATCAAGTGTACACACAATTATTGATACACTTACAATTTTTACATAAAAATTCGGATAAAGTATCAATTTTGCAAAATCAAAAATTTATTTCTCCAGAAACACCACACAAGTGGACAAACCATTTGTCCTAACCTCTTTTAACATGAGGGAGGGTATCCTATTTGGTAAATATCTTGGATTCCCTTTGTTTGTTAATAAACCAACATCATGCGATTTTCAGTACATATTAGACAACTTCAAAGCTAAGTTGTCAGGATAGAAAACTAATATGCTTTCAATGGCGGGACGTACTACCTTAATAAAATCTACCTTGAATGCAATATATTAAAACCCCTTCCCAATTCATTCAAAGAATGAACCGATATCAAAGAAATTTACTATGGGGTACTACTGAATACAAAAAGAAAATTCACTTGATTAGTTGGTCAGTAGTACAAAGACCTAAGCACCAAGATGGATTAGGATTCAAAATCTAATTACTAAAAATAATGCCTTACTAGGAAACCTAGTTTGGCGCCTTTTTAAAAACCCTAACACCCTCTAGGCATCCCTATTATTGAATAAGTATAAAAATAAAACCATAGTATCCACCATTCTTTTACATGGAGAAATATACAAGTAGGATGGAAACTATGCCAACTAGGATTAGTATGGCATGTTGCAAGGGGAACGCATATCAATATTTGGAACGAGCTATGACTTGGACCTAATATTATCCTCCAACATTCTATACATGGACCGCTAAACTCTCACGAAATACATAACACACTTAGCACCACATCATCAACACAACAATTGACACAAACTCACTATCCTTTATATTACCGGGAAATATTCTTTCATTGATTAAACAAATCCATATCCCTACTTTAACTAATCCTTATGCTTTTGATAAGATCATTTGAGGGCTCACTCCCAATGGACAATTCTTTGTTAAATCATTATACCTTTCGCTACAGGAACCAACAACACATTACGCTCATGATTGGTTGTGGAAATTAAAGTTACCTCCAAAAATAAGTCACTTTCTTTGGCTAGTCTCACATCAAAGATTAACCACAGCTTCTTACTTATATCATATAAATGTCACCTAATCCAATATATGTAATCTTTGCCTTCAGACCACAGAAACAATTAACCACCTACTATTCCTTTACCCCATCACAACCACCAGATGGTCTCAATTGAATATTGACCATATCTTACAGACCTGTGACACACAACTCCTAGCACCAATTCAAATCATTCACTATTTAATCAAAAACACTCAAAGTCTCCCGTACAACCTGCCATCAAGCACCCTTATCCCACAATAGCATATCTGGAAACTAAGGAACCATTACCTCTTTAATCGAAACTCTCACCCACCCCCTTCAACACAACATTTAATAACACAGGCAGCAGAATATTATTACCTTATTAAACAAAACACACAAATACAAATACGCACACACATGTATGTCAAATGGCATCCACCACCTTTAGGAAAAATTAAACTAAACACTGATGGATCTAACAATGGTATAGGGGGAATATTCCGTAATACAACGAGACAATGTTTACTGGGGTTCATGGGTGCAAGCTCCACAGATAACTCCACCTACATGGAATTAAATGCATTATTACATGGTTTGCAACTAGCATGGCTTCATCAACTCACCCCACTGGAAGTGAACGTGGATTCTACTAAGGTAATATCAATGCTCAACAACGATAATTTGCACTACTCATCTACCTTAATGCAGGTACTTAATTCAGAAGCTGGGTAATCCTCCAATTATCCACACATACAGGGAGCAAAACTGCACTGCACATACTCTAGTTCAACATGGTTCATCTGCCAATGCCCAAGACTACACAACAACCTTCACTCAGCCACCAACTTTTTTGCTACCACAACTCTTGGCTGACCAGCAGGGCAGTGCCTATCCGAGATTGGTGAAGTCTACATGCGTGGCAAACTTGTCCTACAGTCCCACCTTTTTGGAATATGATCACTCTAATGATCAACATTTTGATTACAATTTTTGTAATGTTGTACACCAAACTCCTTGTAATGTCACAAATTAAATTAATGTTCTTTTGTTGACCAAAAAAAGAAACAAGAGAAAATATATATTATATTAGTTCAATTATATTATATGATAAAGAATGGAAAAGAAAACTAGTATAGAGAATTAAAAAGGCAAGATAAAAAAAGCCACCAACAATCATTAAATCCACCGCATTTGAACCACAGACCGCCATTTGAACCCAATTTGTCTACAAAAAAGTTGGAAAAAGCCAAAAAAGGAAAAAGTAAAAAAATAAAAGAAAATGAAAGCAAACAATTTCTACTACTTGTGTACTCTTCTTCTTGTTGCTTTAGCAAAGTGACAAAGAATCACTCTTTCATGGCCATGCCTAAGCGCGTGTACCAATCTTGGAAGGCCAACAACGTAAGCCATATATATTTAGCTCTAGATTATGCACACTTAAATATTATATATTTTTTCTTATATTTCTCTGCTTTTTTTTCTTTTTATAGTTGAGTTAATGGTTTCTTTTGAAGTATACTGGCAATTGGGTGTGCTCATATATTGTGTTAAAGCTTGATGGGTTGGTGTTACTTTGCTGGAATTTGATTTGGGGTTTGTTGTTTCACTTAGCTTGTCTTGAACGAAAAAAATATATGAAAGCTTTGTTCTTTTGTGGGTGTTGGAAGTGAGTTGTGTTTGTTGAATTCTTTGTTTTGAGTTTCAAGTTATGGTTATTCAAATTCTTGAAATTGTTGTGAAGTAGTAAATTTGATGGCCAGTGGCACTGGCGAAGCCAAAAATTCTAACAAGGAGATTCAGAATGCACTACACTAAAAAAAATTGACATAAAGGGATTCAACAAGTTATCATGTATATATACATAATATTTCTAGTACAATTATCCGGCGAAGGGGATTCAATTGAACCCCGTCACCATTTATAGCTCCTCCACTGGCCAGTGGTCTCAAATGGTTTCTTATGGTCCAATGAGATGTTTATCTTTAGATGAATTGTTGTTGGTTAGTTCTAATTATTAAAGTATCAGCATTGATAATCTTTATGATGTTATGTTTTTTTAATTGCTTGGTCATTGTTGTGGCAAAAGTTGTCAGTTGCACAATGCTTGTCGAGTTTAAGTATTGAAATGCTTAATATGTGCTTATGGAAAATTGTAATTTTTGTCATTTTAAAACTTTGTTCCATCTGTTAGTTATCTGTTATGACCTCGACATACTGCATTCGGTGTAAAGTGGGGCATACTTTGTGACCTGAATTTGTGAGTGGTATTGTCATTCAAGTCCAATAATGGTAAGGACTTGAATTAACGGTGTTGCATTTATTGCAGTGCCTCTTTGTATTAATATGACCCCTTAAGCTTAAGGTGATGAAGCAACTTGAGTTTGTGAATAATTTGTGGTACTGATAACCAAAAAATGGCGTGTCTCCAACGACATTGTGGTGCTAATTTGGCCTTGATTAGAAACATGTTATTGGACACTGATGTAGAGTTGGAAAGCAACATGCCACTTACTGAATGTTCACTGAGCGGTGATGAGAAATGTGTTGGTGGATGGAAATGTGTTGCTGGACGGCGGCATGCCGCTGATTGAGCATTGACTGGAGACATGTTTCCAGATGGCAACATGACACTAAGTATGCATTGACTGAAAGGTGTTGCGTATGGTAACTTAACCGTAACTAAGTGCTTACTGCAAACTTGTCGGTGGATGACGACAGACTTGTCAGCTGACTTGTGCTGCTGGAACAATGGTCTGAAGAGGCTGGAACAGTGGCCGGAAAAGATGAGGAATAGAGGTGGCAATGGTACAATTTATTAGAAAAAATAAATAGACATCGTCAATGAGATGCAGTGTTGTCATCTGTCGAAACATATCTTAACTGGCAGGAAGAGATGAGAAAGACCTAACTGGAAATAGATGAATGGTCAATTGAAAGAGGACGAGATTTTTTTTCTCATGCACATATTCTTCTATTTGCATCTGTTCACAAGCTATGCATTGGACATATTGCTTTAGGCGATCACTTTTAGCAGGGTACTTTTCCAATTGCAAGAGAAATGCTGAATATTACTTGCAAAATATGTGGCCATAGTTATACTATTTCTTCCCAAAGGAAAGAATGCTTTTTTAAGTTTTTGTTCTCTGTACTATATATAGATTTTGTATCAATAGATGGAGGTCTGTTGTAGTTCCTACATATAAAGAAGCAGTTCATATTGGTAGAGTAGGGTCAGTTGATAGAAATAGATACATCACTAGTGGATCTCTTTTAACTCACATTATATGTGAGTACGGTTGTGATATTGATACTGACAGAGAGCAGCTAACATTCATATTTGCGAAACTTTAGATTTTAAGTTTTAAAGTTTATTGCAAAATTTAGAATTGCAATTTCGTTTATGTTGGAAGTCAAGCTACTGAAAGACTGTGGTGGCTTAAACATTGATATGCACTATCAGGGACTTGCTCATCAAACTTGCAAGTTCCTATTATTGACTCATTTTTGTAGGAACACCATAAGTTGATGTTTTTTTTTTGTTTCAATGTGGTAGTATAAGATACACCATTGTGGTTTAAGGGTATACCAACGATGATTCAGATAAAACACCAATTGGTGAAATGAATCTACGGTGGTGTTTATGTAATACAAGGGATTTCCTACATCTGCTACAAACTCTTTGGAATCTGTAATGTAGTTGAGGATCTTAGCCTTCTTTGATCAATAAAAGGATCTTTTGGTTCCTCCTGACAATGTGGAGGCAAAAAACTCACCTCTTCTCAAACATGAGTCCACTTTGCAAACCTCAAAGTAAAAAAGTCTTAAGGTTTCTCCTAAAAAGCCTGTCCTATCAAAAAAAGGAAAAAAAAGAAGTGAATACAACACTCCAATGCACCTTCAGCGCCCAAGGGAACCAGTAAGATATGGACTTGATTTGCTGTCTGTAAAGTTGATTACATATTGTGATCAATTATTTGTTTCATAAAACAAGTATTGTCCAACTGTGAGTATGTTTATGCTATTATTCTTTTGGACATATGACCTTATACTTGACTTATTTTAATTTCTATTTTGTTGTGGTTTCTATAATGTGCAGAAATTCTTGCTTGGCGGGAGGCTGATATTTGGACCAGATGCTAAATCATTGATTATAACCTTCACGCTTATCCTTGTCCCTGTTGTTATATTTTGTGTGTTTGTGGCAAGAAATCTCGTGCATGAACTCCAGCCAGGAAGTGCAGGATATGCAATTTTGGTGATAGCTATTGTCTTCACAATTTATGTTAGTTTCTTAACTCTTCCTTTTACTGGCCTTTAATGATCCATCACACTAGGCATATGTTTCAAGAAAATTTCTTGTATTCCTTCTTCAATTTCTTTGAACGGAAATCTATGGATTTCTGCCTTCCCTTTTCTTCTCTCCCAGAACGGATCTAGAGACTTTGTTTTCTGCAAAAATACCCACATTGTCCATCCTTTTGTTTACATTTTTTTCAGTTGCCTTTACCCCATCATTTTGTTTGCCTTTCATAACTGCCAAGGTGTTTTCAGCTTCTTTTCCGCACCTAAGGTGAGCACTCATTCTTCGCTGGCAAGCTGGGTGATAAATGTTTTTTCTTTTGGCGGGCGGGTTGGGGTTATTTGAGAAACTCTGTTATTTGAAGAATTTATAGTTGGAGTTATGTAGTTCCATGGTGCTTTATTCAGGTATTTCTTAGTGTTTCACTATTCTAATGTTGGGTTGGTTGCCATAGGTCTTCTTACTTCTACTCTCAACTTCAGCAAAGGATCCTGGAATTGTCCCTCGTAATTCTCATCCTCCAGAGGAAGTACCAGGGTATGAATCCTCAGTTTCTGTTGAAGCTGGCACTAGACCTTTGCCTCGCACCAAAGAAGTCCTTGTGAATTGTTTGCCTGTGCGAGTTAAATATTGCGAAACATGCATGTTGTACCGTCCACCAAGATGCTCTCATTGCTCAGTATGTGATAATTGTGTGGAGCGATTTGATCACCATTGCCCTTGGGTGGGTCAATGCATTGGGAAGGTAAGTACATCCATTTTCATTACTGTTTCTTTTCAAAGTTCAATGGATAATCTGCTATTTGTTGCTTTTCTTACTCCTCCCACTCTCTTTGGTTCATCTAAAGATGGAACGTGGCAACTGTATCCTGGCTTCGAATTGTTTATATAAGTTTCTTATGTGTGTATATATAATATTTCTAGGAGAAGAGAAGCTTATCTTCTATTTTAATTGCTGTTTACTGTTTGGATATCCTTTAAAGACACTTATTCCTTTCTTTCTCATCTTCTTTTTTGGTGTACAGCGGAACTATCGTTGCTTCTTTCTCTTTGTTTCTTCAACAGCCCTCCTTTGTGTTTTCGTCTTTTCCATATCAACTCTGTATCTGAAACTTCTTATGGATGACTCTGGAACTATTTGGAAAGCTATGAAAGAATCACCAACATCTGTGGCATTAATGGCCTATTGTTTTGTTGCACTGTGGTTTGTTGGAGGTCTAACTGGCTTCCATTTGTATCTCATAGGTTCAAATCAGGTTAGTTTGGTTTTAAAGGTCTTGCTATCAATAATTTAACTCTTATCTGCTGTTGTGCATCTGAGTGCTATCATACTAATACTTTTAATTCCTATATGATGGCGTTGTTATTGTCATGGTGTTATTGGGAAGTTTAATACAATATCGTTTTTAGGAAATGATTAGCAGATACCTAGAACATAGTGACATAATTGTTTCCCGTTTGCCCTCTATTTGCTATCGTTGAGGGAATTCTTTATTGAATTTTCTTCTTTACATTTTTGGCTATTTTTTAAGTGTCATTGTTTCCAAAAAATGTGACAAATGTTTAAATGATTTCGTTAGTCGTATATATTGGAGGAAGTGGAAAATTCTTGTTCAAGAATATGATCTATATTCTTGAAATGTAAAACACGTCTTTCCTTGAATAATTCTTTTTAATGTTTTTTATTTGCCTTGCGAAATGTCAGTATGTTGTTTTCATGTCCATCTTGATGGTTCTTAAATTCCTCATAAAGAGCCTCTATAAGGGCTAGCACCTAGCTTGTCGAGTACTAAGTAACATCAAAAGCGTGTGAGTAGTAGCAGGGTAGTGTAAATAAGGTAAGCAAATCGTAGGACTCCATAGTATAATCGGATTTGGAGAGATTTTTGGGGGGTAAGACAACTAGGGTTCGTAGAAGATGAGAGCGTGTGAGGGCGGCTGGGAAAAGAAAATGGTCTCTTGAGTTTGGAGTGGGAATATAAGGAGAGTGAGGGTTTTATTTCGGGCCGTTGATCATTTTAGATCAACGTCCGAGATTAAAAGGGAAGGTGGGGCGAGTTGAATAAATGGGTCCCGACCGGATTGGAATAAAGAGTTTATTTTGATAACATACAGCTTTTACTGGCTGATTGTATTTCGTGATGATGATGATTAGAAAATTTATTAGATATTAGTATGTTATAGAATGATTCTGTTTTTATTTGGAACACCTTTTGTTTCTTTTTGAATATAGACCATTACCTTTTTATCTTTTTCTCCTCGTGCTTAATTTTGACATGTTTTAGTTACTAATGATCTCTGCAGACCACATATGAGAACTTTCGTTACAGGGGAGATAACAGGAACAGTGTGTATAACCGGGGATGCATCAACAATTTTCTTGAGGTATTCTGCTCAAAGATAGAACCTTCAAAAATCAATTTCCGTGGATATGTACAGGACGAGGCATCAAAGCCTCCTAAGAGTAACATTCATGAAACAGAAATAGATATCTCTGATGGGGATACACGAATTAGGGTGGAAGACGATCTTGATATTGGAGATGATATCATGAAGATATCCCAACGACGTAACTCTGAGGAAGGTGGTGATGTTAGAGGTAGAGGAAGTGACAGGTCGCCCATTGGTCGTTCTGAGGTTGACTTTGGATTTGGTTTGGAGTCTCATTTTACCTCTAGACCCTCATACTAGCCGGGGCAGTTCAAGTGAAAACGAAACTAAATTCAATATCACCAATTTTTTCAACGATTCCTACTTCCTTCTGCTGGCATTATTTGGAGCACTCAGAAGGACGTTCAACTGATCATTTATTGAGATCTAAAAATGTAACACGATACTTATCGCTAGCCATGAACGTGCACTGGTGTTCTCTTTCTCAGGTTTCTCTCCTCTCCCTGTTCTCGTGAAGATATGATGAAATGACATCTTTGTTGGAGAGAATGGATGATCGTTTTTACTATCGTCTGCTGGTTATAAGCGATTCTTGGAAAAACTATAGCTATATATCAAAGGCTGGTTAAATTCTGTACTATGTATCTATCTCCTCTGGAATTTGACAATGTGTACATCTTTTCTTGTGGTTTAAGGTGCTTTTCTGAAAATTAAGTTAATGGATTTTCTGTCTTTGTATTTTAACACAAGAGCAGCAGCTGAGTTCGTCTATCAAGGTGGATATGGATTGTTTTTCTGTAAGTGAGACTTGTTCAGCCTTCACCCATGGATAGGAAAAGTGGAAAACTGATATTTGAACAAATAGTCTTGTTTTATGTTTATAAATTAACATGCATTTAATTTCATTGCATTAACATCTAAGCATTTTAGTCTGGGCAAGCACATGGAACAAAATGCATCATATCTCATACGTTTAGAACATCCTCATATATTAGGTTAAAAACGGTTTGACCTTTCAAATAAAGATAGATAAATGAATAAACCATAAGCAGATCTAAGATATTGGACATGAATATGACTTTGTCCCTAAAAAATATATTAGAAAAATTGGGAGCGTTCTTTTCAAAATTCAATTCAATAAAATCTCATCTTAAATCAACAATTGAAAAAGAGTTACAAATTTGAAATTCATTAATAACTTTGCATCTCAAAAAGTTAAAAAAAATAAATTTTCAAATAAATATATTTGAAATTTTATAAAACTTTAAGTTACTATTAATTTAGCGGCATCTCGTCATTTTGGAGGGAAAAAAAACGAAATAAACATTTGTAGCACTATCAAGAGGTAACATGTATGGATGTATATAGGTGGAGTTGGTTTTGAATTTTTCAATTACCAAACCAATGGTGTCGAGTTTTATAATCTATAAAGCAAGCCAAACCAACAAAATCGGGTTTTTCGATTTTTCGGGCTTTTTCTCAGGTGAAGTCTTTTTTTTCTTGGTAATAACTGTGAAATATTACCATTAACAACCAAACAATTACACTTACACCTATACATCATGTCCATCTTCCGGAAAGAGTAACATGATTAAATAGGCCTCCAACAAAACCAGCAACTAGTTACATAATTTGTGAATAAAAAATCTGCAATTTGGGTAAAGTCTTCATAACACAAAATATGTAATTTGTGCCCCAAATATATTACGACCCGGCCAGTCTTCTCATGAGTTACCATTCGTTTTTCCCATTTCTGCTTCTTATTGCTTTGTCTATTGGTTCTATGAGTGATCGGGTTGGTTGGCTCGGGTTCGGAAAGGTTTTGAGAAGGTTTGAGACACTTAGTCTCTTTTGAGGAAATTTAAGTTGGAAAAGTCAACCGGATGTTGACTTATGTGTTAGAGGGCTCAAATGTGAGTTCCGATGGTTCGGATAGCTTCGAGAGGTAATTTTGGACTTAGGAGCGTGGTCGGAATGTGTTTTGGAGGTCCGGTATAGATTTAGGCTTAAATTGGCGAAATTGAATTTTGGCGTTTTCCGGTTGATATGTGAGATTTTGATATAGGGGTCGGAATGGAATTCTGAGAGTTGCAGTAGTTCCATTATGTCATTTGGGATGTATGTGCAAAATTTCAGGTCATTCGGACGTGGTTTGGTGGAGTTTTTTATCAAAAGCGGAATTCAGAAGATTTTTGGAAACTTAGGCTTGAATCCGATGTGTTTTGGTTGATTCGATGTTGTTTGAGGTGTTTTGAAGATTGGTATAAGTTTGAATAAGGTTATGGGGTATGTTCGTGTTTTTGGTTGAGGTTCCGAGGGCCTCGGGGTGATTTCGGATGGTTGACGGAGAGTTTGGAATTTTTGGTAAAGCTGCAGATTTTCTGCTTCTGGTGTTTCCGCACCTGCGGTTCGGGGACCGTAGGTGCGATGCCACAGATGCGATGAAAAGGGTCGCAGAAGCGAAAAGGGCCTAGGAAGGTTGGGGCCGCAGAAGCGGCTGAGGAGCCGCATTTGCGATAGCACAGGTGCGGGAAAAGGATCGTAGAAGCGGAAAGTGGTCGTTTAAGTGATGACCGCAGAAGCGGTCTAGTGACCGCAAAAGCGGGTATTTGGCCGCAGATGCGAAATCACTGGGCCAAAAAGTATATATTGTTTCCTTCGCGATTTTTGAGTTATTCCACCATTTCTAAGTCGGCTTTGGAGCTCTTTGGACGATTTTGAAGAAGGATTTACAGGGAACTTCGTTGAGGTAAGGATTTTGGACCTCAAACTCGTTCCTATGGTATTATTTCACGGATTAGAGCTATAATTAGTAGAATTAAAGGTTAAAATTGGGATAATTAGGGCTTGGTATTGGAGACCTAGACTGGATTTGAGGGACCATTTGTGGTCGAATTTTGGTACTTTTGATATGTATGAACTCATGGGGAGATGAGGAATCTATGGATGTGAATTTTATTGAATTTCGAGACATGGGCACAGGGGTCGGGTTTTGGTAATTTCGGAATTTAAGTTGTAAATTAATTATTTTCGCTTGGGCTTCGTTCCCTAGCATATTTTGACGTCGTGATTCTGATTTTGGATAGATTCGACGTGGGTGGAGGCCGATTCGAGGGGCAAAGGCGTCGTGGACTAGAGTTTGGACCGGATTGAGGTGAGTAATGATTGTAAATGATGTTCTGAGGGTATGAAATACCCGGATTGCACATCGTTGTGCTATATTGAGGTGACACACATGCTAGATGACGAGCATGGGGTCCTGCACTGTTGGGGATTGTGATTTAGTCCGTCCTAAATGACTATTTTACCACGTATTTGACTGAAAACTATTTGCTATCATCATGTTTTGGGTTGAACGCCATATTTGGGCTTCGTGCCAACTATTTGAACCCTTAGGGGATTTTTATTGACACTTCCTCACTGTTTTGATTTTGTACTTGAACTCAGTCATGCTATATTCTACTGTTTTCAAAACTTAGCCATGTTTACTCTACTTTAACACTTAAAATGACATTGCAAATGATATTTTGGGCTGAGCATCATGTTTTACTGTTGCCCGAGTGGCTTTTGAAATTCTGACTGAGTAAGGCCGAGGACCTATGTTGTGAGGAACACCTAATTATTATTATGAGGCCGAGGGCCTGAAATTTGTACTCCACGAGGTGGCTTGTTGATATGAGGCCGAGAGCCTAGTGATGATGCCACGATATGGCTTGATATTGCGCTTGGGCCGTAAGGGGCCCCTCCAGGAGTCTGCACACCCCCAGTGAGCGCGGGTACCCAGTGTCATGTGAGAGATAGCCCGAGGGGATGGTGTTGTTCTATGATCTTGCCCGAGGGCCGGTCCTTTATGTGTTTATCTTTCCTATTTGCCTGTCATTTGCTTGTTTAACTGTTAAAAAGGCATTTTATGAAGTTTTAAACTGAACTCAGTAATTTTACACATCTTTACTGCTTCCTTATAACCTATAATGTGCCTTACGTGATTTCTTGCTTTCAGTCTTTATTTATGATTATTACTCACTGAGTTGGAGTACTCACTCTTCTCCCTGCACTCCGTGTGCAGATTCAGGCGTTGCTGATCCTGCTAGCGAGAGTTGAGAGCTCCCGACAGATTTCAGAGTTCACGAGGTAGCTGTTTGGCGTCCACAGTCCCGTGTCCCCCCCCCTATCTCATTTCTTTTCCCTTATTAGTGACTTTGTAATAGTTTCGTAGACTTTTCAGACTTGTACTAGAATTGATAGATGCTCATGACTAGTGACACCCCGGTATCGGGCTGTGTTAGGTTTTATTTCTGCAAACTGTAATGTTCATTGCTTACTTTTGGATTATTTATTACGTTTTAGACTTAATTCTTAATGTTTAACTGCTTAAAACTGAAATGGAAAAGTGTCGGTTGTCCTTGTCTTCACGAGAGGCATCATCACGACCGGGTCCGATTTTAGAGTCGTGACAAAATATTCTTTAGTCCTAGTGAGATACAATTATATAATGTACTTTTCAAAAAAATAACACAATAATATGAGATAAATCATAGACTCATAGCATTATACTAAAATATTCAATGACAAAGGTAATAAAATTACATAAAGTAAATATTCTAATTGATAAGCCATAATAAAAATTAACATATTAATCTAAAAATACTATATAGGTCATGCTAAATAAGCATACCTAATATGTACTATTAATTAAATAACTAAGCATTAAAGAAGAAGATGAGGTAAATTATGAATTTTCATTATAAATCAATGTAAAACTAAAAAATAGATATTCAACACTATCGTCATTTATAGTGTTGAATTGAAGCATTAATATTGATTTGAACTTTGTTTGAGTTACTACATTTATGAGCTATAAAATTTATTTACCATTCAAGAATGTTAAGTCCAAACTTGAAATAATAAGTTAAAAGATAAACCTATGAAAAAGTTTAAGAAATATTTATAAATTACATTACAATAAATATTTATATACAACAACAACAACAATATACCCAGTATATATTTCCAACAGGTGGGGTCTGAGGAGGGTAGTCTGTACGTAGACCTTACCGTTCCAATAGACTCTCGGCTCGGAAAGAAGAAGAAGAAGAATAAGGAAAGAAAGAAAGGAGGAGAGAAGAAAAAGGTGGGAGATAAATGATAAGTAGTACCAAATAATAATAACAGAGAATACAATACCTGAAACAAACAAAATCACATAATAATGCAATTAAGATCTGAGAATACGAAGGGACATGCGTGTTACTAAGACTATCGGTGAGCAACTAAGAAACTCTCAACTATACCCTAATCCTCGACCTCCACACCCTCTTATCAAGGGTCATGTCCTCATTGAGTTGAAGCAGCGCCATGTCCTGCTTAATCACCTCTCCTCAACACTTCTTAGGCCTACCTTGACCTCTTCTCAAACTTGCCATGACCAACCTCTCACACATCCTAACGGGGAGTTTCAATACTTCTCTTCTTAACGTGTCTGAACGATCTCAACCTCGACTCTCGCATCTTGTCCTCCACGAAGGCTACTGTTATTTTATCTCGGATAGCTTCATTCCTAATCTTATCTCTCATGGTACACCCAAACATCCATCTCAACATTCTCATTGCTACTTTTATCTTCTGCACATGGGAGTTCTTAACTTGCCAACACTCAGCCCCATACAACATAGTCGGTTGAACCACTACTCTATGAAACTTACCCTTAAGTCTTGGCGGCACATTCTTATCACATAAAATATCAGAAGTGAGCCTCCACTTCATCCATCCTGCTTCAATGCGATGTATGACATCTTCGTCAATCTCCCCTTTACCTTGAATAATAGAGCCGAGATACTTAAAACTTGTTCTCTTGGGGATAACTTGAGCATCAAACTTTACATCTATGTCTGTTTTATGGGTCCTGTCACTGAATTTGCACTCCAAGAATACTATTTTGGTTCTGCTAAACTTGAAACCTTTAGACTCTAAGGTCTGTCTCGTCAATCAACACTATATTATCGGCAAATAGCATGTACCAAGGCACCTCTCCTTGGATGTGTCGCGACAACACATCCATCGCCAAGGCAAATAAAATCGGGCTAAGAGCCGATCCCTGATACAACCCCATCACAATAGAAAAATGCTCCGAGTCACCTCCCACAATCCTCACCTGAGTCTTAGCACCATCATACATATCCTTAATCACCCCAGTATACGCTATCGGAACGCCACTAACCTCCAAACACCTTCACAGAACCTCCCTCGGGACTTTATCATGCGCGAAACAAGGTCAATAAATACCATGTGCAAGTCCTTTTTCCTTTCTCTATACTGCTCCACTAATCTCCTCACTAGATGAATTGCTTATGTAGTCAAATGCCCCGGCATGAATCCGAACTGGTTCTCGAAAATAGACACGCACCTCCTCACCCTGGCCTCCACCACCCTCTCCCAAACATTCATAGTGTGACTCAACAACTTTATACCCTATAGTTATTGCAATTTTGAATATCACCCTTGTTCTTGTACGACAGAACCATCGTACTCCACCTCCATTCTTCAGGCATCTTCTTCGTCCTGAAAATAACATTAAACAACCTGGTGAACACTTCAAAGCCTGCTCGCCCTGCACTCTTCCAGAATTTTACTGGGATTTCGTCTTAGCCCGTCCCTGCACATCTAAAAATGTTTATATGTATAAAATATTTTTAAAAATTATATAACTATATTATCAGGTTGATTTGGTTTCGGTTTGACTTTTTTAGTTAAAACCAAACGAAACCAACTATGTTCGGGGTTTTTTCCCAATACTAAACTTTCAAACCAAAACCACAATCGGATTTTTCCGATTTAACTTGGATTGTCGGTTTGATGTTGTTTATCAGTTTTATTTCTACACCCCTAGAAATATGCAAACTTTCTAGAAGCACAATGGGTCGTCTAATATGTAGGATAACGGATAATAATAATTTTGAAATTATATGGGGGATTATTTTATTTCACATTTGGTTGAATTTTACATCGGAAATTAACAAATTTTAGAATCAATTAATTTACAATTGAGTATTATTCTATTCCATATTGAATAATTAATTCCACAAAGAGCTTGTTTTAGTGGGCGTTTGTATATAAAGAATTGTGAAATTTTGGAAAAAAAAAATTCAAGTGAAAATAGTATTTGAAAATTAGAGTTGTGTTTGGACATAAATACAATTTGGAGTTGTTTTTGAAAATTTGTGAGTGGTTTGAGTGAAAATTTTTAAAAATAGTTTTTTGGAGCTTTTTCACTTTTTGATTTTTTTTAAAATTTAACTTCAAGTGAAATTTAAAATTTTTATTCTGATTTCGAAAAAAAGTGAATTTTCTTGGATTAAGGAGCAAAATAATGGAATAGGATGAAAGTGTATTTTCGCGAATCATGAGGACTACAATGAAATCTCTCTGTTCCTTTTCCTTTAAAGATATATTAACGCCTTTTTTTGGCAGAGATAACTATTCCTACAAGAAAACTGGAATATAAAAGAAAAATAAATAAAAACAGAAAACAAGTGAAAAGACTCGGAATTAAAAGTTAGAAGTCTTCAAATTCTCTCTCTCTCTCTCTCTCTCTCTCTCTCTCTCTCTCGCTCTCGCTCTTCTCTTCCTTCTAGGGTTTCAGAATCGATCTCCATCGAACTCCAAAAAACTCAAAAATTCAATATGGTGAATGTTCGATTATCCTTTAGATTTCTATATTTAGTGCTTAATTTTCGATCTGTTCCCCTGTTTATTTATTTGATTTTTTTGTGTGTGTTTACAGGAAGGTGATGGGAAATTGGAGGCGCAAATAGAGAATTTATTAAATGTAGAGAAGCAGATGAGGCAAGCTGGAGATGTCGCCGGAACTAGAAAAGCGGCTACAGATATTCTTCAGCTTTGCTTCGAAGCTCGCGCTTGGAATACTTTAAATGAACAGATTGTTCTCTTGTCTAAACGCCGTGGTCAATTGAAACAGGCATGCTCATCTATGTCATTATATTTATTTATTTATTTATCAGTTTATTCTATTAGTTCGTTTAAACAAAATTGTTTTTTTGTTTGTCTATGAGTTTGGATTTGAAATTCAAGGTTTTATTTGCTAAATTATGTGAACTTGTGGAGTAAAAAGGTAGAAAGTTTCAGAAATTGGTAGTTTGTGTGCGTATAATCTGTTGATTGTAGCTAAAGATCTTGACTTTTTCGTGCAAATGAAGTTTGATTTGATCTTTTGACTTATATGCTTCCTTAGTCCCTATTTATTTGGCTCTATTTGACTGGGCACGTATTTCAAGACAGAATGAAAGATATTTGAAACTTGTGCTCTAGAACAAGTCATAACATTTTTGTGGCTATAAATTAATCTTATTAAGGGTAGAATGAGAAGTTTAAAGTGAAATTGTTTCTAATATAAGGAGGTATCGTGCTTTTTGGGCAGTCTAAAAGGGAAAGTGCATCAATTAAATTGGGACTGATGGAGAGCTTTACTAAGTAAATAAGCAAGATTGATTTGATGAACCCAACTGTGATGCTGATGCTAGGAATGGTTAGAACTTAGAGGAAAATGTATTAGTAATCCTTGTTTGCAAGAGTTAATAAAAACAGTTTAAACTAGTATTTAGACTTGCCAAAATTGGATTTACTTTCCAACTTTTCCTTTTTTGCTTCTCTCACACTTGTTTTTCTGACCATACTACTAAAGTGGTTTGAGTTAATTTTTTTTTGATAATCAAATTTAGACCATTCTTGATTTGTGCATGTTGTCCTTGTGCATGAGTATACTTGTTTTTGCAATATGTATTACATAGCGGAGATATAATATGCTGACTAGGTTCTTTGTTGATCCTGCTGTAAATTTAATGAAAAGAGCATGGAGGACATGCTGATTCCATAGTGTGTAAGTCAAAACTTTATGTGTTTTAGCAACGAAGCATGTAACCTTTGTTTAACGAAGGAGGAGGTGAAGGGAAGGAGAAGAGGTGAGGTCATTGGGCTAATGTTCTTCTCTATGGATAGGATTATCTCTATGCTTTGCTTGGTAGAAAGGGAATGGAAGTGAGATTCTTGCCCTTATTTGGACATCAAAGAAGCAAAAGGATAGAGTAGTCCTTCATATTTTAGTTCGCTTGATTTAAAAGGTCATTTGTATGTAAGTGCCTATGAATTCTTCCTTGAACATAGTGAAATTTGGTAGGCTGGAGATCTGCTTAGAAAAGGTGAAAGGCTGTACTCTTTTTTTTTTTTTTTCAAAGGGATACCGGAAAACTGGCTTCCTTCCATCCACTTTAATGCTGCTCACAATCATAACTAGTACTACTAGATAAGGTTTTTGGATGGATTTTGCCCCTTGTTTGATAAGTAAAGAATAAATTTTATATTGATGTGTTCTAGCAATAAAAAAGTGCTGGTAAGGAAAATACTTCCAAGATGGTTCATTATAAAACATGTAATGAGCTGACAAAACCTATAAAGACATCTACATCATTTGCAATTGCCATGTTGCACCAGCATTTTTCCTGTTTCACTGATGAACTACCTTAGAGATGGCTTCTTTCGTGATTCTTGTTTTTTTAAAAAATTTTCTTGATGAAGTTTCTTTTTAGAATGATTATTTCAGGGTGATATTTGGTTGCTGGACTTCTAGAAGTAGTATTCAAATTTATGGTTGGGGAAGATAAATGACCAAAATTGAATTATTAGAATTTAAATGAAACGCGGGATAGATAAAGACACTTTGAGCTTTCTTGGAAAGGTATTTGGAGAGGATGCCAAAGTTCTTGATTAGTGACATTAAGCGGAGAGGTCCAAAGGAAGAGCTTGGGATTAAGCACCAAACAAATTAACAGAGAAGTAGATGTAAGGGGGTGAGGATACGAGGAAAACTGTCAACTACGACCAAGACACAAATATAGAATCCTATATTGGCAACCAAATTTTGGATCAATAGCTCTCTTTGTGTAACTTTTGAGCACTCTTGGCCCACAAAAAAATGTCTTGGAGAGGGGAGGAGTTGCGGTATTAAATGATCATGGATGGTCTTGGATGTGTTTGCCTAAGGAACAACAATTTCTACCTGGGTACTACTTCTGTATACAACTTACTGGAACAAGAAACACAAAGTACCTATAGATGCAGTGGGCTAGGATGCAAGGAAGTATATGAACGATTGAATTGCATAGCACGGGAGGCCTAGGCACTTGGTGTTTAATTAGAGGGAGACTTGACACAATGGTAAGAGTTGTTGCCATGTGACCAGGCAGTCACGAGTTCAAGTGTCGAAATAACCTCTTGCAGAAATGCAAGGTATGACTATGTACATAAGACCCAATGTGGTCTAGCCCTTACCCGGACCCCGCACATAGCAGGAGCTTAGTGCACTAGACTGTCCTTTTTTAACGTGACTGGGAACATGCATATTGTGGCTACATCCGGAATGCTTGGGAAATTGGCCGTCGATGTGCTTGTGTTTTAGGAAAATCAGGCCAGCATACTCGAATTTCTTGTAAGCGCCTGAGTCCTGTTCATCCCATAATTGATGTGGCTTTTTGGATACGCTCTTCCTTTTTGCCCTGTATATGTATATGTAGTGAGCCATTCCCGTGAAAAATATACACATGGGGCAATGCAGTACTTCGTCTAGTTTTGATGGATGATTTTATGCGTTCATTTGTCCTCTTTATACTTTAGTAACATGTTTGATGTTTTTCTTGTACTTGTGCAGGCTGTACAGGCCATGGTCCAACAAGCAATGCAGTATATTGACCAGACACCAGATCTTGACACTAAGATAGACCTCATCAAGACGCTTAACAATGTGTCTGCGGGAAAGGTTAGCGTGTTTTCATTTTCATAAAAACATTGCTGCAATCTGTTTCTCCCCTACTGAGCAACCGTGATCTGGCATGTAGATATATGTCGAAATTGAGAGAGCTCGCTTGATTAAGAAACTCGCCAAGATTAACGAAGAACAAGGAAAAATAGCCGAGGCGGCTGATTTGATGCAAGAAGTTGCGGTAAGTATTTGGTGACTTTCGCTTTGGTGTTTTCTAGGTCTTTTTTGCTTTACTCAATCGATGTGAAGCTGCAACAGTGGGGTTCCTTTTCTTTCTGGAAAAATCTTTCTTGATGGTTTTCACTTACAATATGCCCATGGCGTAACTAACAGGTTGAAACTTTTGGGGCGATGGCAAAAACTGAGAAGATAGCCTTCATTCTTGAACAAGTATGTGATAGATACTCTTTCTTTTCTTTCTACTCAAACTTAAATGAGAGCATGCCTTTGGACTAACTGCGTGATGCTGGAATACTGCAGGTTCGTCTATGCTTAGATCGTCAAGATTATGTTCGTGCTCAAATACTCTCAAGAAAGATCAATCCCAAAGTGTTTGAAGCTGATCCCTCTAAGGAAAAGAAGAAACCAAAGGAGGGTGAAAATGTGGTTGAGGAGCCTGCTGCAGATATTCCATCACTATTAGAGTTGAAGCAAATCTACTATCAATTAATGATTAGGTACATCTGATTATGTTTTAAATGTGGGTTTTGTGTCAAGTTGTTTTCTCTAGATTTGATGATAGTGTTACACCCTTTGCGCTATCAAGCATTCAGCTCATTTATGCAAACTCAAATAGGATTTTAATATAGTATTATTTATTTCTTTAGAAAAACTTGGAATAGTTAACTACAGTCATGGTTAAAACTTGCATCTTCTGCCCTTATTTTGGTGATTTCTGTAGCATCTGGACCGGACATATTAGTGTTTAAGACACAACTTTCTTATGTGCTCATTTTCAGTGTTTGCTGACAGTTACTCTACATACCTCGCTTTTACGTTTGAGTTTGGATAAGACATGCTTCCTGAATTAAAATTTCTGAGTTTCCTCATTGTGTATATGTTTTAGTTATCTATGAGAATTTTAGTGTTTTATCCTTATCAACTGTACCAAGGGACTAAAGGGAATGCTATCCATATTTTGTCAGTAACGATTCATTTTTGCAGAATGGTTCACATTTTCATCCAAAGATATGATACACATCTGTGCATTCATTACAGTTGAGAAATAGAGAGTAATGCAAATTCCGCATAGCTGCATGTTTGAGACAGTTTCATATTTGCTCTCTGTTTTGGTTTATATGATGAATGGATTTCCATCCATAAAATTTCACTAGGAGCAGGGGACTAAGCTTTAGGAGGTCAATTATAGCTCTGTTATACTCTGCTCTTCCCTTCAAGAAGTGTCTGAGTTTTCTTGAGAATACAAACAACAACAACCCAGTAAAATCCCACTAGTGAGGTCCGGGGAGGGTAGTGTGTATGCAGACCTTACCCCTACCCCAGGAGAATACATGATAAGTAAATTAGGTGGTTGTGATCATCTAAACTCTATAAATTTTAGGCACCTAAGTTGAACAAAGTAGTCAAAAACAACAACAATAACAACAAACCCACTTTAATCCCTTAAGTGGTGTCTGGGGAGGGTAGTGTGTACGCACACCTTACCCCTATCCTATAAAGGTAGATATGCAAAATAGTCAAAAACGAAAGTGCAAAAAAGTTCCAAAGCATGTTGGAACTTTAAGCGCAAAGCACAGTTAAAGGCTGGGCTTTAGGGAAGAAAAGCACAAAAGGGAAAAAAATTAAAAATAGATGTGCCCTTAACTTCTCCAAGAATTTTAGGTTGGAGCAGGACTGCCGATTCGATCCTAGGGCCTAAAATAGCCTGCTTAGCAATTTAGAATGATGTAGCTCTAGATGAACAAATTGTTGCAGTTGGAGATCGTTCTTTGCATTTGAATATCTTAAACTGGTGAGTCATTTGCTCTCCTTCTGGTGCAGGTATAACTCACATAGCAATGATTACCTTGAAATATGTCGTTGTTATAAGGCTATATATGAGATCCCTTCTGTGAAAGAAGACCCAGCACAGTGGATACCGGTAATTGGTCCTTTTCATGCATACTCGCGTTCTACTTCATTATAATTTCGAGATGTTGCTTGTCGTATTATCCAATGCTTATTCAGTTTTGAATTCTTAAAGTAGTACATCTGTGAAATGTACTGTTGGTGAATGAGCAATTCCTTTGAGAAAAAATTAAATAATAATTGTGCTGCTGCACAACTTCAAAATAATGTGACATATCAAATTCATTTACCAATGTCAGATACCAACTTTGACAAAACTAAAATGGTTTGGAAATTATTAATCTATTGGAACGGAGACGTTATTGTTGCATAATTTTATAAGAGAGGATGATTAAATTAATTTACCAATATGAAATTCCAATTGCTACGTCAAGTAAAGGTGCTGTGGAATTATCAATATATCAAATTCATCGTGGCATACTCTGTCTTTCTTCTCTTTTTCTGGGAAATGAATGGTTAAAGAAGAGAAGAAATAGGATTAGTTTTCTTTGGTATCATTTGGTAATTGTGAGCTGAGACTGGCGTTGTAGCCTTATGCAGCTAGTCAGGCATCTCAGGGGAGAAGGGCATCCTTATCATTTTTTAGATAAGAGGGTAGGCATCCTTTTCATTTGTCAGAAAGATGATTACATGGGGGAATAAAAGAAGAAAGCTTTATCACTTGCAAGTCCACTCTTGTTGATCAAATGGTCTTGGCTTCTTCTCGACCTTCAAGCACATGTTGGAGCACAACAGGCATCTATGCTAATGTTTGTGTGTAAAACAACTGTAACACAGCTTTAAAAAAGAAAGAAATTTGAAACTGGTATATTAGGAGAAAAATCTGTGGATGGATAGCTTCTTTCTATTTTGGTAAATGGTAACTTGAATCTTAATAATTGGCTATTTTTCTTAATGGAGCTGGTATGTTTTTTATTTTAAAAACATTTCCAACTTGTTGGGGTAGATAGATGTAGGTAGGGGAGCTCGTCAGTTGTATTTGAGATTCCAAATCTTGAAGATGACTTATTGCACATAATACTTGATCAACCAGCATGCTGAATTTTATGCAGGTTCTGAGGAAAATTTGCTGGTATTTGGTATTATCTCCCCATGATCCTATGCAATCAAGTCTTCATAACTCAACTTTGGAGGACAAGAATCTTTCAGAAATCCCTCATTTCAGGTTTTCGTGTGAAAATTCTCTTACAATATGTTTATTGATGCTACTTATAGAAAAAGGAAAAAAGGAAATACTATGTGGAGTTGCATTTGCTTATAGGGTTAGTGGAGTTAAGATTTCTCAAAATTTTGGCAACCATAGTCAACTCGTGCAGTTATGGACTATTTGACAATAAATATTTTGTACTCCTGGCACAATTTTGTATGACAATTTCTATTCGGCATGCCGCATGTCGAGGATGTTGCCACCATCCATCAACAATCTTATTCTTTGCATGTTTCAAAGACTTCGAGATCTTAAATAATTAACTATTCACAAGTTTATCCTACGTTCTGTAAACGAATGAAGTTTCAGCAACTGTTTTAATATTTCTTGATTACTATTTATAGTACTAGTATCAAATTAGCATGTTAAACTCTCTCCCAAGTCAAATCGTATCACATGTGATATATTGGCTGGAAAAATAGAATTCAGAATCTTGGCTCATTGGATTTTGTAATTTTTTGCAATGTTTGCTTACTTGATACTCCCACCGTCCCGTTTTATGTGATGGTGGTTGACTGGGCACGGAGTTTTAAGAAAGAAAGAAAGACTTTTGAAACTTGTCTAAAACGAGCCATAAACATTCTTGTGGTTTTAAATCATCCCACTAAGGATTAACGTGAGAAGTTTAAAGTTAAATTAATTCTAAATATAAAAAGGTATCATTCTTTCCACGGGACAGACCAAAGAGGAAGTGTGCACATAAAATGTGACAGAGGCAGTATGCTTTTTGCATGTTGAGGCTGAAGGAGATCGGAGTCGTTCAATGATTAGGTGATCTTTGAAGTCCATATTTTCTGAAAGGCAGAATACCCAATTACCTTGTCCTTGGACCAGAATTTATAGTCGGCCCCAACTCTCTTTTTCCACATTTTAACACCCCTACTTTGTCAAGACACATGTTTTAAACACCTCCACCAGAGTGTGATCCTGAATTGCGTTGACAATGATAACACGTCATGCGCTAAGGCCTTTTATTGTGTGACACGTGTAATTTGCGTGTCCTACTTGTAAAAACCAGTTTATAAAATTTCTGATTTTTGTACTATCTCTTCTTCTTCTTCACCCTTCATCATTTACGTCTCCTCCTGGACAACCTCTTGACACCTCTTCTGTCACCAACACCAAAATTTTTCCTTTTCTTGCATTGATTTTCCTCTAAAATTTCTTAGCCCACTCCTAACTTCATTTTCCAACTCACCTTTACGGTGGCACCTTATTTCCCCACCAGAATCTTTTTAACCTAATCTCCCCCTCGTCTCATTCGTCCTCTCTTTACCAAAACAGATCTGGTCAAAAGAGAGATGTGAAAGATGGTGGTGGTTCCATCAGTAGATCTACTGCCAGAGACCTCTAGCACTACCGTCCTTACCGCCTTCAATTCACATCTTACCATCTATACACAAAACGTTCCACTGACCGCCCTGTCAAAACCACCTTTAAATACCGTCTTCCCCATTATTCCAGAGATCATCCATGCCACTGCACTGGTACCAACCTCACTTCTCCACTTCTTTCCTTCATCACCTTCTTCCCCCTACCAACCACCATACCTCCTCCCGCTCGCCATTCTTTTAACAACAAACATGTTTTTAAAATCCATTTCCATCAACAATTCATCGTCATGATCCACAATTCTTCATCTAATTTTACCAATGATGACTCTCAGAGAAGTAAAAATCCCCATCTTTTTCAGCACTGCCAAAGAAACCTCTGATATTCCCTAATTTTGCCTCAAATTCAGCAATGTAAAGGTGGTGCGGACGGAGCTCCCTCAGTCCATTTCCATTGAAGTTGGCGGAGGTGGGGGACGTGAATAAAGAGAGGGAGGGGAAAGGAAGAAGAGTAAGCTGGAGGTGGGGGGACAGGAATAAAGGAGGAGAGGAAAAAGAAAGAAAGGCATCAGCCTTTTGGGAGTTCAGGTGAATGGAATTCACGGTGGAAGAGGGTTTAAGATGTGGAAGCAGGAAGAAGGAGAAGGGGAAAGAAAGAAACGAAGGGGGGATGGGTGAAGGAGTGACCGAAGGGGTTGTTTCTTTTTCTTTTCTTTTTTATATTTGTCTTCCTTTTTATTGTAAATTTTAATGATTTAGTACTTTTTTTAGTTAAATAAATAATATTCATGCACTTATCAGTGTGATTGGCACGCACTACTGCCACATAAGCTGTGCCACCACCACATAAGCATGGTCAGTGGTGTTTAATAGCTATTCCGTCGAGTGGGGGTAAAAAATGAAAAAACCGGGAGTTGGGGGCGGCCAGCTTTTAAATCCGGTACCAGTGCATATCAGAATGGTCAATGATTGGGGATCTTTGAAGTCCATACTTTTTGAAACTGACACTTCAAAATTGAAACTCTAAGCAGAAAAATCAAGTTATGGCTTTTATTAACCTTCTGTTTTTACTTCAGGCTGCTTTTGAAGCAATTGATTACCATGGAGGTCATTCAATGGACTGCTTTATGGAATACTTTCAAGGATGAGTTTGAAAATGAAAAGAATATGCCTGGTGGCACTTTGGGTGACAAGGCTGCCGAAGATCTCAGACTGAGAGTTATAGAGCATGTAATATCCGAAGGCTTAAAGTTTCTATTGGTTGATTCTGTTATTATGGTACCTGTTGACTTTGTGTATGCTGCAGTCCTCCATTTTGCTCCTGAATTTGATGTTTCACTTTTCAAATACTCTTTCCTTGCAGAACATCCTTGTCGTCTCAAAATACTACTCGAGAATAACTTTGAAGAGACTGGCAGATTTATTGTGCCTCAGTATCCAGGTGCACATTAATTTATTGCTATTCCTCATTCAAATTTTATTCATGTGTTGTGTACAACAGCTACATGTTTTACTTCCAACTTTTGTGGGATGTGGGATGTGGGGTGGTCCTGCTATTACAAAGCCAATGTGATCTAACCTAAGTGCAAAGGCTGAGGCTCCAAGACTCTACAAGTCGTGGGTCTCTCTGTGCCTTGCAGTGATGTAACTTTGATTTTGTAAATCCATAGGCTGCTGGCTTTGTTAATTCAGAACCTGTTCGTGATAGTTTAGATCACTGTTGTAGTGCTCTGATGGAGGGAACTTTGTGCTACATTTTTGTGTTACAATAGTAAAGGTGATTCTCTGTCACAGTGTGTAAAATAAAATTGTGTTAACATTGATCGCTGGTGAGCTGCTAGATGTTTCCAATATTATATTATTTCATATTTACCTTCTGTGGCGTTAACTTTCAAATGATGGAACTGAACCAATCTCTGGGGGCCCACATTCTATTTTCTCTTCATTGTTGCGGAGCATAGCCTGTCTAGACACTGCAGCCGTCACAGAAACTTTTACCTCTCTTAGCATACATTTCTTCTGGTGACCCTCATGTTCTTTCTTTTTTATCTCAGGAAGCCGAGAAGCATCTATCTGAAATGGTTGTATCAAAAGCATTGGTTGCTAAGATTGACAGACCTATGGGTGTAGTCTGTTTCCAACCGGCAAAAGACAGCAATGACATCTTGAATTCATGGGCTTTTAATTTGGAGAAGCTGCTTGACCTTGTAGAAAAGAGTTGCCACCAAATCCACAAAGAAACAATGGTGCACAAAGCTGCATTAAAGGCTTGAAAGACTAATCAGACTCTACAGGTAGAGCCTCACATCAATTATAGCAATTCCGGATAGGGAAGTTGATTATGTGACAAAATTGAAATCCTTTTGCAGTCTGGGTTGCTCTATTTTAAAGGACTAGCAGCAGGAACTAAAACTTGCAATCAACCTTGCTCCCTACTATCATGATCTGACTGCTTGCCTTTCTCGGTGTCAGGGCTTCGACTTTCTTCCCCCATTTACCCTTTTGTATCTTTATCAATGTTTCTCCGCATGATTTATTTATTGAGAGCAACAAATATCCAGGTTTGATGCTGAAAGATCTCAGGTTCTTTAATGTTTATTTACTTGGTTATTTATCACATTCAGAGGACTGGAGAATGAGAGCCATGGTTTTATTTCAAATTTTAATGGTGTGCCTCCATGTTTTGGAATCCGATTTTAGAATTTGAGATGATGGTAAGGGATACGTAAAGGGTCTTAAGACTATATCCTTGCCTTGGCATGGTAGCAGGGGAAGGAATTTTTTTGCTTGTGTTTGGAATAGACAATTGCATCCTGCTTCCTGAGGTTGCTTTCTTATTCAAATAATCTAAAATGAAACATAGAAGGCGAAAAAGGAACACGTGACTAACGGAAGAAACTTATCCATGATATGTAGACCAAATCATATTAGTTAATTATGATCAAGTGATATGTGAAGGAAAAAGTTAACATTAATTAATCATGGTCAAGAACTAGAAGTGCGCGTAAAGAGCGAGAATCAATAATGCTATGGCTTCTATTTATTGTCTGCATGGCGTCCAGGTAAATGACAGACTCTAAGTTGTGATTAGCTCTTCCAGCATGATTTTTTTTTAATTATATATACGCTGACATTTTAAATGCCGGTAGCGAAAGGGGATAGGAAAATCTAAAGTTACACTAGTAAATCTATATTTGTTCACATTATTTTTTAACGTAGTCGTAGGTAAACTATTACGTCGATATCGCTTTCTCTACTTTTCAGTTTCTAGATTGATATTTAACTTACACTTTCCGAATAAAGAGAAATTAATGATCAAAACAAAGCCAAAGTACATTCATCGCAAAAATGGAAAGTCGTAATGCTTTTCCCTCTAAAATTGAGAAAATACTAGAAGCTAACACAATATTGTTTCCTTCAAAAAGAAAATTTAGTACGTTATTCAATAAGCTATTATTGGATTGTCTGTAGTCCTAGAGGGTGATTGGCTAAGCTTATAAGCTGGTCGAACTAGCTTATAAGCACTTTTCGGCTTATCTACGCGTTTGGTAAATTAAAAGTGCTTATAAGCCAAGTGCTTATAAATAAAAAATAAGCCAAAAGCCATAAGCTGGTCACCCCCAACTTATGAATTTTTAGCTTATAAGCACTTTAAGTTTGACCAAAGTTTTTACTATTTTATCCTTACAATATTCCTTTTTAGAACAAAACTCTTACATGGAATCTAAAATTTTTAAAAAATTGCGCCTTTATAAATGTAAAAGTTCTAAGGTTATTTAAGTCATTTTAACAGAAAAAGAGCTTATCAACACTTTTTTTATCAAATACTGTAGCAACTTATTATCAATTTCAGTATTTGTATCCAAACGCGTAACTGCTTATTTATTAAATGAGTTTCAATGCTTATCAGCTACTTCAAATCAGCTAATTCAAACGGGCTCCTAGTTGAGCTTTGAATAATATTAGAAGGAATATTTGCCGTAAACTTTTCTCGTCTTATCAAAGATTTATAAGATCATTTATTAGTTTATTGTTCTTGATAAGAAAAAACATAAGAGCGATCCGGATTAATGTTTACTTTTTTTAGGCGGTATATATGGATTATACACTAAATATACATAAATTATATATGCATTATAAATATATTATATATATATGTATGATTGAGTGTGCGGCTATTTAATTAGGTTAACTTTGTAAGAAGTTATCCTACTGCAGATAATTTTATTATTAAATAATAAGTTGTTGACCCCACTAATAGAATCTCTGTTGCTATGGCCCTACTAATACTCCAAAATTGAAATTGAATAAACTTCAGAGGAAAGGTTCTTGAATTTCTGGAAGATTGGAAGTTGTATGATGATTTTTATACGTGATTTGGTTGACATTTTCATTCTTCTTTATACTTCTAGAATATTTTAAATTGGCATTTAATTGACTTGGGCACGCGCTTCTAACTGGAATTCTGGAAATAATGAGTCGTACAATCAGTCAATGAATAAAATGACGGCGGTTGGCAATGTATCACCAAAACTAACAAAAAGGAAAACAAGACCTTAATCCACGTACTCCTGTGAGTTCTGGCAATGTTGGCCAATTCTTGTTCACTAATACATTAAAAGAAATCACTTCATGTGATGGATATAATTAATTAATGTACTAGCTAGCTAGTCAAATCTTCTAAGAAGATGACATATTCAAGTACAATAATATTATCCAGGAGAAGAAGAAGGGTGATCATACGCCGAATTTGACCAATTAGAAGCAGTTTGAAAATCGCTCGCACTACTCAGGGGCGGAGCTAGAGCTGGGCGGAGCTAGAGCTTCAGTTACGAGTTCGCTCTGACTAGCATTTGGCTGAATATGAACCTGCGGCTGAATAGGAGATAAAAACATATTTGGAAAATAGGGCAAATGCAGCCTATGAAACTCATCATCATTGGTAAAAGTTTGATCATTTAAATCAGCACTATTATTCAAAGCTTGATGATGAGAAGTGTGAAGTATTGGCTCGTCCGTTTGAGGACGTTCGATAAAATTGGAACGATACTGAGAAGTGTGAACTATTGGCTTGTCGTCCCTTAGAGGATATTCGATAAAATTGGGACGATACAGAGAAGTGTAAACTATTGGATCGGGCGATGAAGAAACGGAATAAAGTGTATTTGGAGAATCAGACAATACTGGAGATGGCAAGAGTTTAACATTTTCTGGGAAATTGAGTTTGGCTTTGCTACCTCTGAATTTAAGAGCAGCTTCATCATAAGCTCTGGCAGCTGCTTCAGCTGTGTCAAAAGTTCCAAGCCAAACTCTTTTTTCCGTCTTTGGAGTTTTCTTTTTATATTCGAGTTTGTTTGATTTTGTTTAACAGAATAAATAGATAGAAGAATATAGACTATTATTATTATTATTATTATTATTATTATTATTATTATTATTATTATTATTATTATCTCCTCCACTAGATTGATCACTGCTACTGTTCTGATTATCATTTGTGGAAGTGTATATAAATGTTGCTTCTGTTGTTGGTGTGCTGCTGGTAATTGTCCTAATGCTTGTACCTTCACCACCTATATAACATAATTTCATTAAGTTATAAAATGACATGACTATAACTTGTATACAACGACAATACAAATATTTTTGTAAGCTATCAGACCATCTGAAAAATAACTAAACATTATAACGGCTCATAATAAGTGGAACTAGTTATTTGTACCTCAAAAACCATATAGACAAGTTTAAAGAATCATACTGACCAATATTATTATTTGTGGAAGGACAAAGATTTGGCAAAAATGGTGTGTACAGGATATGCAGAGAAAGCATGTGTAAAATCTGCTATTCAAAATAATGAAAATGTGATAATGAAGCACGTACACATCCACCTAATTGTATCTTTCATTAATAATGTACTAAAAATCAATATAGTGAAAAGTCACACACTTGATTTATATTGTATGTTTCAAGTGCATTTTTTTAATGGAGAAAATGGCAAGAATCAAAACTAAAAACAAAGGCATCTGCAGCAATTTACTTCTAAATAAAATGCAGAATGAATACAACTCACATAGAAGATCAACCAAATCTTTTAATCCATTTATTCTCATCTACATTTAGCTGTTATTTAGCAATAATGATTCCTGCAACACATCCAAACTATTGAATTGTGTGTCTGTTTCATCTAAATATTTAAGCTTCAGCCCGGAACTTATACCCACTCTAATATCATAGTATTAATGTTTGATCATCTTATCTAAATGTTAATTAAACCGTTAGAGAAAATATACTTTTAATAATCAGAGGCGGATCCAAAATTTAAATTTTGTGGGTTGAACATTTAAGATTCTAGCATTGAACATATTGTATTTTTAAAGTTATGGGTTCATATCTGTTATATGGGTTCAAATTCTACTATATCTTATAACTTTAATGAAATTTTACACATAAATTTATTTTATGCCTCGAAAGCTATGGATTCAATTGAATCCGTATAATGCTACATTGGCCACTAGTTAATTATGTTTTCAAAATACCCACTGAAAACACAACATAAACTAAAAGAAAATCCAAAACTTTAAGGAAAAAAGGGGTATTATCACTTTTAGCCGGCGCCAGAAACTATTTATATGTGGTAGCCGAAAAATGTATAAAATTTGTATAATTTTTATATACAAATTTGTTAACTATTTGTATAATTTTTGTATATAACATACAGAATGTATATATATAACGCAAAAATTATACAAATTTTATACACTTTTTTCGGTTATTATTTTTACGGCGGTGTCATTTTTTTCAAAAAAAAAAGTAAAGTAAAATAAAAATACCTGATGATCTCATATCAGAACTTCCAATATGTAAGAATTGCTGACTACTTTGCCGTTGTTCACGTCCTCTTTTCTCACCAACCCCCCAAGAAACTGAAGAAAAACCTGAACCAAGATTATTCTCAGCTGCACCATTTTCATCAGTCAAGATTTGGTGATTCAATCTATCTTCACCAGCAACAACATGTTTTAGTGCAGAAACCATTACAGACATCTCCTGTTCCCTATTAATATTACCCGAAAACATCGATTCCAACACATTATAATTATCATCTCTATCCCTATCTTCATGTCTTCTCCTGTTAGATATTTTGTCTCTTGAATTCGCCACCTTGTAAATACACATGCAATATTCAAAAAGAGAACTCAAACAAAAATCTCCAATACAGAGACACAAAAGTTTACAATATATATACTAGTCAAGAAGGTTGACAAGAACAAACCAGTACCAATGCAAGTTTCTTAAACAAACCGTTATATACATATTTATATATAGACATTTAGACAACACACACAAGTTGGGAGTTGAAAATTATAAAAAAGGAAAACAAAAAGAACTTTTCTTTTGAAGTAATAAATAAAATAAGCGCCGCCAAATAAAGAGTCGGTCAGCTTATGAAAGAAACCTCAGCTCCCATATATTCTCTTCTTTAGTTAACTTTTTCTTAGCTTGATATTTTTGGGGAACTCTAGGGACAAGTGGAGTAGTGAAGAAGACAACAAGCTAAGGCGGTTGCTGTTTTTTATTTGATTGAGACCAAGTGTGAAGTGAAGAAAAAAATGGTGTGAAATGAGAAAACAAGAGATAGGTACTTTAGTTTATGTTCATAATAATTCTGAGGATAAGAAACAGTGAGAGACCAGCCGGTTTTGTCTGTCGGCGGTTATATTAAGAGTTCCAGAGGCCGACATGGGAGACGAGGAGCCGTTCTTCTTTCTTCTTAGTAATACGCGAGTTGATGCCCGTGCATAAGGCCAATATTTAAGTTTAGGTAAAAGTCGTTTATATTAAATAAATTTAATAATTTTTAAAATAACAAAATTTAATGTTTTATCAGAGATAAAAAAAATGTTAATATTTTATGTTATAAATCTTGCAAACTCTGAATGTGATAAAGGAATTGATCTTACAATACGATATATATAGTGTAAACTCTCTTCTTACAATAGGAAGTTCATATAATTTCTAAATTAAATTTCACATGTATCAGCATTGGCGGACGCACATGGTGGAAAACGGGTTCAGTTGAACCCGCTTCATCAAAAAATAATATTGTGTGTATATATAAATTACAAATAAATTTACGTAAATTTTGTATAAATATTTTATTTGAATCCAATTGACAACTACTATTTTACGATTAAAGTTATGTACTTCTAAGATTGAACCCACTTACATAAAATCACGGGTCTGCTAGTATGAATCAGACAAATTACTCTTGTAATTTGCTTTGGAGTTGTTACTTGAAGTTTTGTCACTCATTAAAGATGTTGTTTGTAACTTATTAATAATTTTGTCACTCATCTTAATAGTTTAAAAGTTTAAATTGTTGAACCTGACAAGTTTACCTTATTGTCAAACAGTATATTTTTCATTTTATGTTTACGTGAAATTGATTAATTGATTTTTATATTCTTAGGTGAGGTTATTGAGTTACATATTTTTTCCTTTTGTTATGCTAGGATTATTTTTGTTGTCGTTTACAACTAAACTTCCATGGATGCTCTTTTTTCTTTAAATAAAATAGGTTTTATATCTCTGACTATCTTATGTATGTTAACCTTAGTATATATGGTTAAGACCTCTCAATAAAATAGATGCTATTTGACCAGCGTTAATCAATAAAGCGTTATCAATTTAGTAGGAATTATATTGAAGTCATAAAGATGTGTATACTAGAGTTAAACCGAGTTCATCTTCAACGGATACTAAAGTTATTCTTAAGTCACTTAAAGTCATAATTTTATTGGTGTCAGCTATTAATAGAAAATTAAAATTTAAAAGGAGCTGGTTTTCATGATCATATTGTGTGAATTAGCAGGAGTTATAAAATTTTTGTTTTACTTATAAGCATTGACAATCTACTTTTGTTGCAATGCCAAGTTATCTAACGCAACTATAATTAGATTCACATTTAATATTACTTCATGTCTAAAATAAATTTTATTTTAATCTTTTTGTACGTTCATTAATTCTCCTTCTTGTCCTTTCTGAGCCGAGAGTCTATTGAAACAACTTCTCTACCTGCATTAGGTAGGGGTAAGGTTTGCGTACAGACTACCCTCCCCAGACCCCATATATTGGGATCATTGTATGTTCATTAAAAAAATCATACAAAACAATAATTATAAGATTTATTTAATTAAGTTATGTTTTATATTATAGTCAAATTAATCATTATACTCTATGGGCAATTTATTAGATCGAAAATAGATTTAAAAAACATTACTAACGTCGTTTTAATTTCTCAAAGCAACATTTATTTTGGCCACATATATTTAGCCAAATAAAATGACATTTATTTTTTAGGGGAAGGAATATAAGCTAATTTAAACTATTTACATGTGAAATAAATAGAAGAAGAGGACACTTGTTTTTCGGTTTTACGTCAAATTAGACTCTATGTTACTCAGGAAAATTGTTAACTCAAATAAAGATTTTAATATTATCTTTATAAGATTATAAAGATGCATATAATAAAGTTAGATGATTTTAGCTTCAATTATTGATTATGAAAATTTATACTACTATTGTTTTATAGGAAACAAAAACTCTTAAGATTTGAATTATGGGAAGAAATTTGCGTTTTAAAAAAATGGATTTTTGAGAGCACATATGTCCAACTAATTATTTGTACAAATGTTAACTATATAATTTAAGTTAATAATGATCAAATTAAAAGAAGAAAACATAATTGTACAAGATTTAAAACATGGTAGCAAATATTTTATATTCCATAATAGAATCCCAGTTGGCCCCAGCCACATTTTCACATGTGTATATATTTATTTATGCATGTTATTTATAAAATATTCCTAGTATATTTACAAAATAGGTAAAACATACATAAGATATATATCAATATACATGAAAAATTTATGAAATAATTTTAGTATGTTTCGAATTTCATTAGAAAATTTTAATTATACAAAAATTATAATAATTGTATAATGCATATGCCTTATTCAATGGTCACGCACAATAAGTTACAAAACTTGACCTTTATTTAGAATTAGGATTGCTCATCTATTATACAATTAATTTTATGAAAGAGAAAGAAAATTAGAAGAGAAGAAAAAGGAACGTTTTTCAATTTATCTCTAACTAGTATTAGTACCCGCGTGGATGCGCAGACACTAATCATGTCAAATATTTAAGTTATTTAGATTGTATGTAAATAATCTTAAAATTTACACTTTCTCACTAAATATAGATAATCATTGGATATTAACTACATGAAAAAAATTAACCATTTTTTCTATTTTTCTTTTTCGATACCATTCTTGCCGGTGTCATTGGATCCAAAAAATAATCAAGAAGCAAAATAATAACTCATATTTATGGCAAAACAATCAAATGTTAAGACAATGGATGACTCTTTGGATAAGACTTAACTCTTTTACTACTACTTGAACTCTTATTTGGTGTGTTGATATCTCTTAAAAATATTTCTTTCTTAAAATTTCAGTTTCTAAAATATTATTTTTCAATAATAATTATTTTTATAATGATGTAATTGAAAATATTATTCTTAATTCAAAACTCATTTTAATTGGCTATCTAATAACTCATATTTATGGCAAAGCACAAAGGTTGACACGATATAAACGATTCTTTGATTACGACGTGATTCTTATACTACGACTTGAACTCTTATTTGGTATGATTTTATCTTTCAAAAAATATTTCTGTTTTGAAATTTCAATTTCTAAAACTTTATATATATATACATATTATAATAATGACTATCTTTATAATGATGCAAGTATATATTATAATAATGATTATCTTTATAATGATGCAAGTGAAGATATTATCCTTAATTTAAAATTCACTTTAATCGTCTATCTAAAAATTTAAATGATTATTTGACCGAATTTATTTCAGTATGACTCCACTTTAAGTTTATCGATATCTCTAGTCCCAGAATTTGAATTTTTAATACCCTATATATACAAAATTTTTGTTTTTGTTCTTTGAATTATTAAATGTTAAATTAGTTGATTATTATTATTATTATTATTATTATTATTATTATTATTATAAAATATTGCATATATTGTCTTAAAATTGTCAAGTAGTTTATTTTTCGACACCATACTTGGCTTAACCTCAATGCAAACTACTCAAATTGCATTCCAATTCAAATTCGAATATCATATCAGTTTGTTAGTAATAGTGATTTTTTTAAAACGACACATAATGTAAATTAAAAAAATGTTCTAAGGTATCCTTATCTTATAATCTATGTATTTGAGTTGAAAAAATATATTTGAAATTGATGAGATTAACTTTCAAATTTTTTATACTCAACAAAGATGAAACATAAGAAGAAATTTGTTGTCATCTTTTATTTCTCATTTTTAGATCTTTCTAACATTTTTCTCAATGTTTATTTTCTTTTATCTTATTTTTTATGTCATTATTTCTTTTGTTACAAAAAAATAATTTATTTAACTATAAAAGGATGAGTTTTAATAAATATTATCTACATATGAACTTTAATTATATTTTTAGTCTTTGGTTGAAGTTATGAAGTATTTTTTTGGCTTTATCTAATCAGCCTAAATAGGTGCTCACCCGACCACTTAAATTAAAAAATTAAATGATGTGTAATTCATATATAATCCATATATAATATGTATATAATCGTGTGTTGTCAGTATCATTTATTTATATTAGCTATAAAAAGTAAACAATAAATATGGTCGGATATTATGTAAATATTCCATAAGATTTTAATTTTTTGAGTTTATCCATAACTTCTATTATAATAATTTTAAAACTCTCTACTAATATTAAAAAATATCTTATCTTTTTATTATATTTGAATTAAAAAAGTAAAGAGTTTTTTCAAAATAATTTGTTTACATTTAAAAAATATATATTTCACGTCATACCAATATTTTCCTTAAAAGTCGCTATAGAAACCAATTGCTCTCTTGTTGAGTTTGAAAAAAAAAACTTTCACATAATCTAATGATTCAAAACTAATATTTTTCAACGAAAAAAATATTATACCCTTGCAATATTGGCTTGACTACAGCTAAATGAAGGGGTTTCAACTTATATCCTTCAATTCCTTGAATGTGCTAAATTGAAATTAATGTTAGCAATTGTATAACCAAAGTTTTGTTATTTGTTTGATGTCCATTTATGCAAATTGACTCTTCAAACAAATATTCTTCAAGAAGAAAAAAGAAACGACTTTTTTTTTAATATTGACTGATTTTGTGATGTTTCTTTCTCCAGCATGTATGTTTACTTTATTATATATGTAAGTAAACTTTTATTTGGTTTTGTAAACTCTTTTTTGTTATTTAGATAAACATAGTCGTGTACCCTTATATTACATTTATTTTAAAAGAACTTTATTTTATTCAAATCTAGCTACAGTGTTTCAAAGAACTACACTTATAGTATTTTAAATGTGAAAGAGTTTTATAGTTATATGGAGTATTTTTTTTTTTTTTTTTGGTTAGAGGCGAAGTAGTATTTAAATAATTAGAAAAAATAACAAAAGTTCCTAACATGATTGCATATGATCATTAACCGAATTAAGTATGATAACATGATAAAAAAAGATAAATTTTATTTTTAATTTAAATTCGAATTTTAGAACTTTATCTATAAATTCAAAATTATCTTTTAATTCAAATTTTGTATATATATATATATAATATTTGTATTTAACTAAAATAGTCAAATATAGAATAAAATTACCATATACTATTGACATTTATTAGCTTGCCACTTGGCTTAATCATAATGTCAATTATATATGATAACTTTCTTGCTTTAATATATATGTAGATGACATTGAAACAGTTGAAGGGGGCCCCACTTGGTCAGTAAGTGGCAATTTTAAAGTGCTACGGTGACACGTGGCAGGAAAAGTTGAGGTGGGTCTTATTATTCCAGAAAGCTTATCAAGTTTGTACAAGCAGTAAAGCTAACAAGTACAATATCTTAAAAGCATATAAACTTTGAAATTCCGGAATTATCCCTAGCCAGGCATGCATATTGGCCATGACCTGCCTACTTATCCTCACTTATAGTATAGGAATAGATTAACCTTACACTAGTAGTTTGGTTTGAACTTTATTTAATATTTGTGTACACGTGGTACATATAATAGGTCTAACTTCTTGATTATCCGATTTTGTTCTGAACATCCTATCAAAATTTCTTATTAACGAAATCAAGAGAAATGTCGTGACACCAAACAAATATTAGATAAAATTAATATCGCATTTTAAAGTCGAAGCCATAAAATTCAATAAGAATTGCCAGTGGATTATGTAAAGGTATTTAATTTTTTTTTTTAAAAATTGATAACAAGTAAAAATTTATTACAGTATAATTTTTCGGCAAAGAATGTTCAGTTAACTATTCTTGACTACACATTGCTTCACCCTTGCCTCTAGTGAACAATATATATTAGTACAAGTTACTAGTGAATTTCTATTATAATTAGTATTAGATATGATCATGTTGAAATTATACGGAGCAAGGATGTTGAGTAAAGTAGAGTCTAAAATTTCATATTAATTTGCACGAGAGATATTGGATATATAATGAAATAACAAGGACACTCACACTATAGTGATGCTGATGCATCTTAATTAGTGTGTGCTAAGATTAAAGCGGACCATATGATTTATATTTTTATTTATTTATTTATTTTATAGTGTCATACTAGTGAATGGATGGCAGGATATATTTATATAATTCATCTTTCACGTCTTTAGCAAATCTTGAACATTTCGAGTCAAAGCAATCCGGATTATGTCGACCATTTATTATTAATGTATAGAAGGATAGGCCTTTTATGATTAAAATTTTGGATGTTCTATATGTGAATAAATGATTTGGAGTGATATAGATGTAATTCTTATATTCTTATTTTTAGACGTAAAATTAAAATTATTTTCCGTAGGATAATGTTATTAAAATTTTGGAGTGATAATGTTATTTTCCGTAGGATAATGTCTATATAAGAGGAGTGAATTCACATGAACCCATGCTTTCCTCCCTAGATTATATATATTATTCATATTTGACTTATTTACTTCTTAAAAAGCATGTAAGAACCCATGCTCCAGTGAGCAGTTTGGCTTAGCAGTAAATGAGTACTTCGCCCCCAGGGTCAGGGGTTTGATCCTCGCTTGCTCCCTTAAACTTTTAAATTAAAAATATTTCTGTGTCTTTATTTTTTCCTTTTCTTTTGTGGTTACTCAGTCTTAAGTTATTCTTTAAAATAAAAATCTTAACTAAAATATTTCATGATATCTTTTTTTCTTGAAGATTATCAATCTCGAAGATAATAAAATTAATCTTAAACTCCCACTATAATCAAAAACTAATAATGCAATTCACATATCTATAGGGAAATAGAAGTACTGATCACGTCCAACTAGGGGTGTCAATGGTTCGGTTCGGTCGGTTATTTTATAAAATTTGTACCATACCAATTTTTCGGTTATTCTATTATGTATAACTAAAATTAGACTTTTCGAAACCGTCCCAATCATGTCAGTTTCTCTTCGGTATCGGTACGGTTCAGTTAATTTTCGGTATTTTTTTAATATCATGTAAAATTCACCAGTAGAAGTAGAATGCAATAACATACGTTCTTTTATAGGACTTAGCAAAACTCTCTAGACATTTTTACTGTTTAAAGGGTGATGAATTAAAAAAAGATGGCTAGAGTATAGATCCATCAACTATTCTACAACAGCATAAAAGAAATCAAACAAAGGCAAAGAAAATATAGATCACACGAGTTGAAAGATATACCAAGCTGGGACTCAAGAATAAAGTCTATAGAATATTAAATATTCAAAAAGATAAATCTAAATTATATGAAAGGAAACATATTCAATACATTGTAGTTTGCCACTCATAATCGCTAGAATACTTTGTGTCTTGCTAATAAAGATACTTGAAATAACTTAGTTTAAGTAGAAGTAGCATAATAGGTTTTAGGAATTAGTATTTTGAGTTTAATTACTTGTTGGCTTGTAATAGTTTTCATAATTCCAAGGCCCAAAGAAAATTTAATGCATTATTATTTTTAAACTTACTAAATAAATATATTTTCTACATGTAAAATTTATTCGGTACGGTTCGGTATTTTTTCGGTTTATTTTTATAAAATAAAAAACCTACCCTAATTATCGGTGCGGTTATAGATTTATATGAAAACCTACAGTTTCTTAAAAAGAAACCTAAAAATTGGTTCGGTGCGGTACGGTTCGGTCGGTTTAGTCGGTTTTCGAATATTCATTGACACCCCTACGGACAACTATGCCTCGAGGTGTAGCGGTCGTTGCAAATATAATACAGTTTACAAGTCCGGAGTCGAATCCCACAAGGAATTAACCTAATAATCACGATCACTAGTTTCGCAAGAATTCAAATAATTAACCTTCATAAATATTAAATAATGGTTCGAGTGTTTCCTACAAGAGCAAAGTAATTAAAATGCTGTAATTTATAACTAACAGAACAAATACTGTAGACAAGATTGGAGAAGTCTAGGGTTATGATTTTCTCTATTATTGGAATCCTCCCCACTATGTTTCATACAAATTCGCCTAAGTATTCTCTACCGGTCGTGGATACTTTGGGTCTTGTAAGTCTCTTCCGAGCAACTACCATAATTTACTAGACTTATTCTTCCAAATTACGCTAGCTGACACTAATTTACCGCTCACTATGATCGCACCAAGGTTTCGTTATTCCTAATCCCACCTTTAAACACTCTGTATTGATTCCTCATATACGTTAAGAGTGATGTTGTTCAACAACTACCTAAATGTGTATCATTTTTCAAGCAATATACACTAAATATGCACAGTCAATTGAGAGCTCTTTAATCAACAACAATAAAAACGTAGTTGACAAGTAGAAAAAAGTCAAAGACAAATTTATATTAAACGCAGTAGAAAATCATCCTCAATAGGTTACATCAAACACTAGATGAGAAAGTTTAGCCACTCATAAATATATAGACAAATCATGATGTTCAAAGATATTAAACTACAAAGTAAAGAGAAATGGAGGGAAAACTCATTTGATTCCTTGCTCCACAATACTCTATGGTCTTTTTCTTTTCCAAAATAATGCCTCCCCTTCCTCAACTTATTGAGGGAGTATTTATATGTTAGGCTAGAGGTCCTTGAGTCCAAATCTAGGTTGGAGTATTTTAATTCGTGAACTTTTGACCACTGGGCGCCTGACCTTACGAGGCCAGGCTTGTAGCGTGTCTGGGATCTCGCGAGGCGAGGCCTATAGCGCGGCCAAGCTGGCTATGCCTGACTTGTAGCGCGGTCAAGCTGGCTATAGAGTTGGCTACGCCTAGACTATAGCCAGGCTTGGGTAGTTCTATTTTTGTGCTATTTACTTGCATTTTCGTCCTCTTTTCGTGCAACTTTCATTCGACTCTTTCTTCCGATACTCCTACATATAAAATAATATAATTCAGCTCATTTATCGCACAATTAACCATTAAACTAATAAAATATAAGGCGAGTAATGTACTAAAAATATAGAATTCTGGCCAAATATCAAGTACGTAAAAATATCTACGTAATAATTTGGATGAAGAATTTTTAGTAATTTTTAGCTTGCTATATATAGCGTAAGATATTTTGTAGTGTAAGTAATGATACTATTACAGATAATTTTCCAAGTATGAAAACTCGTCGAGGACATAAATAATGCTAATATTATTAATTCATGAAAAAGTAATTAAACTGCCCATTTAGGGAATAACGAATTCAAAAAAGTGCTGCCCCAAGAAAGTTGAAACTCATAATGTGCATTTCGCGACCTCCAAGTTGGATCAAGACAATATTTTTTAGATTTTTATCTTCCTACGACTCTTATTTTCAAGGAAAAAAATTTGTCATCTTCTTCTGTATGGAAAATTGGTCAAATTATATATGTTAGACATATTTCTAAGAAAAATACTAGAAACTGTTCCCTTTTTCTTTTCCTTTTCTTTTAATTCTATTGGTACAATTTTACATATCGCAACCAGTACTCCGCCTTTTCTCTCAAGAAAGGAAACAACAACAACGGTCCAGTATAATTCCACAAGTGAGGTTTGAGGAGGGTAATATGTACGCAGACCTTATCCCAACCCCGAGGGGCAGAGAGACTGTTTCCAGGAGACCCTCGGCTCAAGAAAGCAACAAGATACGATATATTAGTACCATCAATAGAATCATAATAAAATAACAGCAATATAAGAAATACGGAATAGGTGGAAGGTATAATAATAACCAGCAGATAAAGCCCTGCATCAGTAGATGACCAGTAGCATCCTAAGACTAACTCCTAACTGACTAGTCTCACTCTAGTGCGCTATAGAAATATTCACAACTTCCCCCTAACCTACAACCTTAATGCTCGACCTCCACAATTCCCTGTCAAGGGCCATGTCCTCAGTAATCCTAAGTCGCACCATGTCCTGCCTGATCACCTCTCCCCAATACTTCTTAGGTCGCCCTCTACCTCTCCTTGTGCCTACCACAGCCAGTCGCTCACACCTCCTCACCGGTGCATCAGTGCTCCTCCTCTGAATGTGCCTGAACCATCTGAGTCTTGCTTCCAACATCTTGTCCTCCATGGGGGCCACGCCCACCTTCTCTCGAATATCTTCATTCCTAATTTTATTTATCCTTGTATGCCCGCACATCTACCTCAACATCCTCATCTCTGCTACTTTCATCTTCTGGATGTGTGAGTTCTTAACCGGCCAACACTCAGTCCCATACAACATGGCAGGTCTAACCACTGCTCTATAAAACTTACCTTTTAGTAACGGTGACACTCTCAAAAAAGGAAAGGAAATCAAAAATCCCTCCTAACGTCGTATTCCTTCAACACCCCCACCCCCAAACATAGGCTAATTTAGGTGATAACAAAAGTCGCTACAATTAATTAATGGCATAAAACTAGCAAAACAAATGTCATGAAAACTATGATGGTAGAAATTTACAAATTATGTCATGAAAACTATGATAGTAGAAATTTACAAATTATCTTTTATGGATACATATCTTTATATAATCGAGTCCGATTAAATTGAAATTGATCAAAATTGTAATTTGCCTAAAGACTCCTTATTTAATTTTAAAGTGATCAACATCCAACCTCTTGGATAGAACTGAGATTAAAGGTTAAAGGGGAGAGCTGTTTCACTCCAACTCAACCTCAATGGCCAAGAGAGCATAATACTAATCCAAAACGCTCAATGTCTTGCACAACTAGTATCCGAGGGCCTTCACCTATCTATGAACAATTACATAAACCAAATTTGGGTCAACAACATAATGCAACCACTAGCCCTGGGTATGAACACCAATCTAATCCAAATAATGCATGCCCAGTGGAACCTACCTCCTCACTTCAACCAGAACCCATACTTACCACAAAATATGAGGTTGGATCTCCCTTTATTCCCTCCACAAGAATTGACTACCCTAAACGCAGTGCTGATGCCATGGGATCCGACCCAAAATAACATGCAAGCCCAAATGCCAGTGAACATAGGGAACATGGGGCATCAGGCTCCACAAGCTCCATTTCCTCAAGATGTAGGAAACCCAATGAGGGAAGGAATGGAAGAACCAATAGACATAACAGGAGAATTAATGGTGGAATCCTCAAACCTAGATGAAGTCAAAGTATATCTATTCGAGAAGATGCGAGAGAAGAGGCTCATATTATCCTGCCCAAATTTACTCTTCAAATGCACTATGGACATCTGTCCACCCCAGGATCCCACAGTGGGGAAGAATGCAATGATCTTAGTGCAAAGCTTAAAGAGGAATCCAATATTCCCTGTATGAAGTCAGATGAATGGCCACCACCAACCACAGACTCACTTCATGAATCATGCTAGAACTATAATTATCTGGATTATTAGGGGAGGTAACAATGATGACTATAAAAGGAATTTTCGTGACTTGATTAACTCTCACCACCCATGTATGGTTACCCTTCTTGAAACTAGAATGTCTAGTCATGGTTGTTTAATGAATGAGTTTGGCTTCTCAGACATGATTGAAGTTCCAGATGAGGGTCAATCTGGTGGATTGGTAGTCTTATGGGATACAAATTTGGTGAATGTCAATAACTTTGTCAGGAGGAACAATGAAATCCATGCCTTAATCGAAGTACCTCCTATTCGTTATATGCTATTATATTACAACTAGAAATCTAACGTGGGATAATATTTGTGGTATATTTGATAAGTACAAAGGTCCATGGATATTAGGGGAGATTTTAATGATGTTTTAAAAGCTAATGAAAAGTTTGGTGGGAACCCTATTAGTAGGAGGCGTGCTTCAAAAATTTGGGCTAAGATAAATTATTGTAAGCTGATGAATTTAGGATTTAAAGGTTGTAGATTTACTTGGTCAAATAATAGAAAACATAGATCAAACCGTATAATGGAAAGGATTGATAAAATCTTTACTAACGATTCTTGGATCAATCTATTCCCTAAAACCTCCGTTATTCACCTCCCAAAAACACACTTGGATCATAACCCCATTCTACTAGAATTAATTTCTAAAAATAATAACCTGCTCCCAAAACCATTTAGATTAGAATCCTTTTGGACGGGGCAACCAGATTTTGTTACCATAGTAAAAAATAGTTGGTTTGGGGACCTTTTCAAAAAGAAAAACAAACTATTAACAAGGCTGAATGACATTCAAAATTCTAAGGCATATGATTACAGCCCTTTCTTGACAAATCTAGAGGTCAATCTCAAAAATGAATTGAACAATTGCCTCAAGATGGAAGAAGAATACTGAAAACTTAGATCTAGAATTCACTGGCTTAATAAGGGTGATTGCAACTCAAAATTTTTCCATCATAGTGCTACCAACAAAAGACAGATTAATAAAATTGTTTCCTTCAAGGATTCAGAAGAAAATTGGATTGATGAACCCTTAAAAATTATGGACCACACCAAATCCTATTTTCAACAAATATTCACGATGAATCATGACAACTCTAACTGAAAATCTATCAAATGCGACACTACTAGTCACAAAAATATAGACCTATCATCTCTTGACAATCCCATATGTTAACATGAAATAAGAGGTGCTATTTTCTCGTTCAAGCCTTTTAAATCCCCTAGTCCCGATGGTTTACACCTCTTTTTCTTCCAAAAATTTGGCATCTGATTAAAACATCGGTTACCAACCTCTATCTAAATGCTTTTGAATCAGGCACTCTGCCGAAGGCACCAATGACGCCTACTTATGTCTCATACCAAAAGTTCCTAATGCTAACGACCTCAAAAAATTTCGTCCAATTGGTTTATGTAACACCATTTACAAAGGGATTACCAAGATCATTGCTAATAGATTAAAACCCTTCCTAGCAAAAATTATCAGTCCCTACCAAGCTAGTTTCCTAAAGGGCAGACGAGCTAGTGATAACACAATTATTATTCAAGAGCTCATTTTAAGAATGCACAAGTATAAAAGTTCCAAATCAAATATGGTTTTAAAGATTGATCTTGAAAAAGCCTTTGACCATTTGGAATGGTCTTTTATCTATAGAACCCTTTGTCACTTCAAATTCCCCCCAAAGATCTCCAAACTAATCATGCACTGCATTACCACTAGCAGAATCTCCATCTTGGTAAATGGTAGCAATAGTAATTTTTTTTAAATCCTAGCAGAGGTATAAGACAAGGTGATCCCTTGTCTCCATATATCTTTATCCTTTGCATGGATATGCTATCTACCCAAATTTCTCACAATGTTGACATTAATTCATGGACTCCTATTAAGATTGGGAAAAATAATTATCCTTTATCCCATCTATTCTATGCGGACGACCTTACGTTTATGTGCAACATTGATAGAAATTCTCCTAGCACTATTCTCTCATGCCTTAATAATTTCTGCTCTCTATCGGAGCAGAAAATTAATTATCATAAATAAAAAATTATAGTCTCCAAAAACAGTCCTATAGCAACTGCCAAATCTCTAGCAAATCTCTATGGTATTAAAATTAGCAAAACATTTAGGAAGTATCTAGGATTCCCAATTATCAATACAAAGCCCAAATTGTTTGACTATTAATTTATTCTTGATAACATGACTAGGAGACTGGCCTCGTGGAAATCAAATTTCCTCAATTTTATGGCAGAACAACTTTAGTAAACTCAGTTCTAATTAGTATGCCTAATCGCATTATGCAATACAACTTCCTACCCACTAATATTCTCAAGCACATCGATAGGATCCAAAAAAATTTTATCTGGGATACTAACAATATAAAAAGAAAATCCACCTCATCAATTGGAAAACTTTAACTAGTGCAAAGAAATATAGGGCCTAGGAATTCGTGCTGCGAGGGACAAAAATATTGTTAACGTAGCAAATCTCTCTTGGAGATTAATTCAATATACTCACTCCCCTTGACTCACTATCCTCTTCTCCCTTTATGGTTATACCACTAATATAAAATACTCCTCCTTCATTTGAAAAAGCATAGTAAAGGGCTGGGGAATATGTAATAAAGGTATTAACTGGATCCTTAATAACTGTTCAAACCTGAATATTTGGCAATCTAATTGGATTCCTAATTATCCAAATTTTAGATTAACCATTGAAGGTCCTATTACAAAAGAGGCCAACAATCTTACCATAAGAGACATTTGGATTAACAACAAATGGGATCTCAAAAAAATTCCTTTTGACCTACCTCATCCCATAAGCAACAACATTCTATCTATTTATCCAAAGTACTGCCCCAGAGACGACCGACCTGGGCCCTAACTAGTAATGGTAAATTTACCTATAAAAGTTTGTTACCGACCTGGGCCCTAACTAGTAATGGTAAATTTACCTATAAAAGTTGTTACAATCTGGTTAACCCACAAGATCCTATTGATATAGATTTCACCTGGATTTGGGATCTCCAATGCCCGAATAAAATTAATTTTTTTTTATGAAAATGTCTCCATAACAAGCTGCCAACTCATGCCTACCTCCAATACATTGGTATAAACATCGACCCCATATGTCCCGTGTGCAAATCAGGGAAAGAATCCATTGAACACATCTTTCTTGATTGTATATCTATTCATGATTTCTAGGAATTAATAGGCTATAAAGACTGTGCAAATCTCAACACTTCCCATTGACTCACAATTCTAAGAGATCTTAATACCCCGAATCTATCAAAAATTGTCGCTTGGATAGAGCTATTTCCCTTTGGGGAGATCGACGGGGATGTCACGCACCGTATCGGGGTGGGGTGGATGAAATGGAGGTTAGCGTCTGGAGTCCTGTGTGACAAGAATGTGCTATCGAAACTCAAAGGTAAGTTCTACAGAGCGGTGGTTAGACCGGCTATGTTGAATGGGGCTGAGTGTTGGCCAGTCAAGAATTCACATATCTAGAAGATGAAAGTAGCAGAAATGAGAATGTTGAGATGGATGTATGGGAATACTAGGCTAGATAAGATTAGGAATGAAGATATTCGGGAGAGGGTGGGCGTGACTCCGGTGGACAACAAGATGCGGGAAGCGCAACTTAGATGGTTCGGGCACGTACAGAGGAGAAGCCTAAATACCCCGGTTAGAAGGTGTGAGCGGTTGGCTTTGGCATGTACGAGAAGAGGTAGAGGGCGGCCTAAGAAGTATTGGGGCGAGATGATCAGACAGGACATGGCGCGACTCCAAATTTTCGAGGACATGGCTCTTGATAGGAATGTGTGGAGGTCGAGCATTAAGGTTGCAGGTTAAGGGGTAGTCGAGCGATTTTCCTCTTTGTCCCGGTTTCCCTCTTTGTACCGGCTAGTATGATAGTGTTTTGTCTAACACTGCTAGCGATTTATGTTGTATTTCACACTTTTACATAATATTTGTGTTACTGCCTTTTCATTTATTTGCTGTCTCTCACGTTGTTGATATTATTTTTCGGGTTTTTGTTGTCACATATCTATTAACTCTGAGTTGAGGGTCTCCCGAAAACAACCTTTCTACCCCCTCCGGAGTAGGGGTAAGGTCTGCGTACACTCTACCCTCCCCAGACCCCACTGGTAAAATTTTACTGAATTATTATTGTTGTTGTTGTATTTGGAATATTTGATTAAACCGTAATAAAAACAATGTGGAGAACACCTCCTTCAAATTCACCCTCAATTGTTCCATTATGTTAGCAGTTGAATATAAACTACTAACCCAAAGAGAGCTTACAACGGCTCAGAAACATGCAATTATGGTTGCGTGGCACAAACCCCATAAAGGTTCCCTCAACATCGATGGTGCTTTCAGAAAGAGAGATAACTTAGCAGGATTGGGAGGTTCATTCAGAGATAGTAATGGCCAATGGATTATGGGTTTTCAACACCATTGTCTAGCCTCATCTCCCCTCCAAGCTGAATTGGAAGCACTCAAAGAGGGTCTCTACATAGCCATGACTAAAGGCCTTACACCACTGGTCATAAAAACAGATTCAACGAAGGTAATTAAAACTTTAAAACAAAGTAACGAATCATATTATATGATTGTCAATTATTGCAGGTGGTTAATGCACCAGCTGAAGTAGCTAACAATACAACATAACTTCAGAAATGGAAATCAAATTACACATGGACTGGTGAAGGAAGCTCTGAAAATCACAAGGAACACCTACTACTGGATAGGCCACCTACTTATATTTAAATAAGTGAGATGCAGATAGGGTTGGCTATGTTTATTTTGTGAAAAAACTATCTACTAAAGTTTGATGTAATCTTGCCAAGCTAGGCAATATCAACGTCCTTAGGACTACTATTATCAAGATGATGTAACAAACAATATTAGGTAACTATATATATATATATATATATATATATATATATATTTTGCTTGTCAAAAAAAAAACCTTTCGAGTTCCTCGAGTCAAGGACTCAAGGGTGCGTAAAAAATGTCATGTTTGCTCCCCATACTATATATATATATATATATTTATTTATTTATTTTGCTTGTCAAAAAAAAAACCTTTCGAGTTCCTCGAGTCAAGGACTCAAAGGGTGCGTAAAAAATGTCATGTTTGCTCCCCATACTTTCCTGTTAGAAAAAGTTATTGATTCCATTATCGAACCAAACAAAATTATTCCCTTCATTCTAGTTGCAACCATTTCATATTGTTTAAGGAGCAGTATCTATTGAGAGTGGATATCAAGCATAAGTAATAATAGTACAAAATTGACTTCTGGTGAAAAAAATTTCTTCACCTTCTGGATGAAGGAACAGTTGACCTAGTCTTATGATTGATGTTGCCAAAAAGGTGAAGAAATTAGTCTTTCAGAATATTGTCTCCGTCCCATTATTTCCATATTTAGCTCGCAATGTCAACTTAGATTTTAGTCAAAGTCGTTTTATGAATAAATTTCATGATACTTATGATGAAATGATAAAAATGATATATTACCTGAAAATACCACTCGATAAGCAGTTAAGAATTTGAAATTTATATAAATATGCAAAATGCGTTGGACATTATATTATATTTATAAGATCATTTAATAGACTCTTTTATTGAAAAAATAATAACTCTTGAGAAGTAAAAAAAAAATTGACGAAAACCTTGAGATAGAAAAGGTTGGTTTTATTTGTTAGAAGTAAATAATGGCGAAGTACTTCTAAGTTACCATTGGTTTAACACAACTAATGTGGGGATTGGCCTCTATTGTGAAATGGAAAAGGACCTCCCGCCTAAATATAAATTAGTGAAATCAATATTCTTGTGTACTATAGTAGTGGGAAATACACTAAAAACTAGTTGGATGTAGTCATGTTCTTATCGAGTTTCAATCTAAATTAAAGAACATTAAGATCTTATTGGTAGTGTGATAAGGGAGTAATATGCACATTTTGGACATCAGAGGCAATAGGTGCTTTACACAAAAATGCGTACATCATATATAGAGATAGTAACTAGTTAATGGCAATTAAGAGTTTAGTTAAAAAAGTTCAAGATTTAATAGTATGTATTTATTAAAAGCAATATTCGAATTATATACACAGTATACTTTTTGACAAAAGATGTTTAACTGATTACTCCTAAGTTTATGTAGCTCCGTCATTGTGCCTACTGTCTAGCATTTCTTGAAATAGAGGATGTTGGGATATATACTATTAATCATGAGTTTAGTATTGTTTATTCAATTTTAATAAAGTTTTAAATAGATCATATATTAGTCTGTGTCCTTTTCTTATATAGTAAATGATTTACTATATAGAGTTTAGCTTATACACGGAAGATTAAATCATCAGTTCTTATAAGTATAAAGTTTGAGTTCACAATCTAATGATGGAATTGGACAAACCATCATGGATGATTGTAGCACAAGATTAAATATAATTTATCTTGATTATGAGAATGGTTTAATTCCAACTTCTTGTGCTAGTACATTTTGTATGTATTGAATGGACCAGGTAGAAATAAGTATTTTATACTGACCTAATAAAATAAACCTTTATCCATTAAATATACTTATACTCTTCATCTTGATATAATTATTATTAGTTGCGTATATTATTTTTATTTTGATTTATTAAAAGGCGAGATTCTTTCGTGGGTCAATATGCCTGGTAAATTAGATAATAATAATGTACGTATATTGGCGAAGTAATAGTTAGTTGATGGAATCCATGTCTCGGTTTGGAGATTGATGATACACCTTTATGAAAGCTTATAAGTTTTTATGTGTAAACCCGGCCAGTGAATTTTGTATCCAACACATGAAATAAGTTAAGCGAAAGTTTAAAGGAAATAATCAATAAATTAAATCGTCAGTAATTTAATTTAATTGATTAGTATCTTAATCTTAACATGAGGAGTTAATTAAGATTTAATGGATGGATTTCAAAATTGAATAAGGAGTGCAATTACGAATTTTTAGTGGAATAATTCGTAATTAATTATGGTGGATACTAATTTCGAAAATTAGAAATTAATTCCATAATTAGAGCCTTGTTAATTAAATTATGTGGTCCCTGATATGCCTAAATAATAGGAAATAAAGGAATCTTTTTTCTGATAGAAAAGAAAACCCAACAAGTTTTGGAAAAGGGGTTTAACCTTAAAACTTGTGCTATAAATACATAAGGTTTTCCACCTAGAGGGGAGAGCATGATGGTGGCCGAATTTCAGCCCCTTTTCCCTAGAAAATTTCGCCCACACGAAATTACTATTTTCGGATATTATTTGGGTAACACAGTAGAAGACCGTGGAACGTTCGGGAATCATGATCGTGCTGATGATGGTGAATTCATTGAGTTGCTGTGGAATTAGAGGCTCATGTGATAAAGAAGCTTCGTTCACGCTTCAAGAGGTAACCCGTGAAGTCCCGTTTATGCTATTTATCTTGATTACATGTGATTTTGATACTAGGATTGCTTCCGCTGCATATAATAATCTATCAATTGGTATCAGAGCCCACTCACATCTAATTAGATAACTAAGTTTTTTCATGAAACAAGAATATCATGTTTATGTGCGCTTTTGAATTACATGTATATGTGGTTTTCTGAAAAATTGCACTGCTGTTTTGTGAATTAACTGTGCAAAAAATTTGTATTATTCTTGTAATCATGAAATATCTGGTTTATATTAATGTTTGATTGGGAGGATCTGGATATTTTTTGGTAAACCATAGAAAAACGCAAAACCTAATTTTGACCCAATTGCCAGTATTTTCGGAGGTCAGCAAACATAACGGACTCCGATTGAGCTGAAATTTGGTTGGTCCATCGCAAATGACGTGGTGAGAAAAACTCATTGCATAGCAGTGAGTCATGGTATTTTTCGGCGTTTTGAGGCCGTTTGAACTGTGTTTTGGACGTTTTTCTATTTTATGAAAATTATTTTTTAATAATTTTAATTCGTTTTTAATTCAATGGTGGTGGTGGTGACTCCCCATGGTCTCCATGATTAAATACTGGTGATATAATAGGTTTACACATTGGCTATTAGTAAATAGACATGTTGTTGAATTAAATTCAATAATAGAGGTGCAAGATTTTATTGACTAGGTCTTACAAGGTATAATTGATATTGTGTGATGATATAATTATTTTGTAAGAAAGTGAAATCCTCTATTTGATATCCTGGATGACTAATGATTGGAGCGTTTGGCATATTTGTGCATAAAAAATTTCTCAAATTTTAATTTATGTTTTCATGCCCTATGTGATTACTAGTTTTGGATTTTCGATGAAGAATTTTGTTCTCTGATTGGAGGTTCTAATTAAGTGAAATATGATGGTATTTTATATGAGTTTTATATTGTTGGTATGACTTTTAAGCTATGGCCTATATTTTGCCATAAAATAATTTTATGAGCTAGATATATATTCACTTGTAAATTGAGAATTTTATGAGTAATAAATAGTTACCATTGAAGTGGTTTGTTTATTTGAACTCATGAATTTTGTTTAGTAAATTTGTACATGTGAAATTATGTCTATTCATAGATTGAGCATTATGATTAATAAGTAGGATCCACAAAATGGTCTATTTATTTGAGTCATTAAAATCTGCTTAATATATCATGTGAAAATTATTCTTGAGAAATCTGCATTAATGGTGGAGGTTCTTAACTAGAAAAAGAGGTTTGTCTTTGGGTACTAGTGAAACTAACTCCACCCATGAGAAGAGATATTAGAATTTTTACCGAACGGGAGAAAATATAATATCTTAGGTTCTTGTGTATTTAATAAAAGGATAATTTATTGCAAAAGGAGATATTATGTATTCTAGAAATAGGAAGAACACAATATATGCCTTGAGTTCATAGTATAATAATAAGGAGAATGGAAATCAATATTATATTTATTTTAATTCATGAAACTTCTTAAAACGGTTATTTTTCGAGTTTGGTTACAGGCTGGTGGTCATGAATTTGATGGACTTCGATTGACTTGAAACTTGGTAGGTTCATCGAAAACGATCTAGTGAGAAAAACTCACTGCTATGCAGTGAATCATGTTGTTTTTCGACATTTTGGGGTTGTTTAGATGGGTTTTCAAGCAGTTTATTAAATTGAATTTGTTATAAATATGAAAAAATTATTTTTTATATATAGGCTATATTTGTGTTAAATCTGAAACATGATGATTTAACTTGATATGATATATAGAAAGAATGCAAATCACATGGATTTAATCCTAAATATGCCAAAAATAATTTAATCGAATTTGGTCAAGTTTTTGGCGATCGTGAATTTCACGATCTCTGAATGACCTGAAATTCAGTAGGATAATCGAAAACGATCAGTTAAGAAGAACTCACTGCTATGCAGTGAATCACATCATATTTTGACGATTCGAGATCGTTTAGATGAGTTTTTTGGAGTTTTGGCGGATTAAAATGTGATTTACAAACGAAAAATTATTCTTTCTATCATTTTATTTATGTCTAATCTGGAACATGATAACACATGTTGATTTGACATGAATTGGTATATGATAAGAATGTAGGTCATATTTTAAATTCTTAAAAAATTCTTAAAATGGTATTTTTTCAAATTTGGTTGCAATTTTTGGAGATTGTGATTTTAGCGATCTTCGATTGATCTGAAATTTGGTAGGTTTATCAGAAATAGCCCAGTGAACAATACTCACTGCTATGTAGTAAAAACCATTAATTTTAGAATTTTAAGACTATTTAAATGGGGTATTGAGCATTTTTTTTATTATGAAACTTAATCCTCAAAGAAAAGTTCTTGGTTATGGTAAAGTGGTGATAGGAATTAACTCCTATGGTCTCCATTTTTTATTTATAGTGAGATAATAAATTTATGTGTTGACATTAGGTCTTCCTTCATATCGGATAAATTTATTATGAACTCACTAGGCATAGTTACTAGTTATTGATAACGTGTATTGGCTCTCCATCTGAGTTTGAGGGTTGAATCAATTTTGTAACTAAGATATAATCACGATTAAATGGTGATAGAATTATATTTCTATGGTCTTTCACTATTAATTTAAAGTTAGTAATAAATTTACGCGTTGACTTTAGGTCTTCCTCCGTATTGGATAAATTTGTTGTAAGCTCACTAGGTGAAATACTAGTAATTGATATCGTGTACTTACTCTCCATCTGAGTATACATGTTGGATCAATGGAACTAGAGCTATTAATTATGGTGTTCACTTAACTTAAATTAACAGTATACTCTCCATCTGAGTTGGGCCTGTTTTAATTATTGGAGTTAATAATCTGGCATTACATATGTATGTTGCTTCCCATCGAAATTGCTATTCAAGATGCATGACATATATGTGTAGTGTGTTTAAAATTTTTGTATTAAAAAGTTATATACAATTGACTGAAAATAATAGTATACTCTCCATCTGAGTTGGTCCTATTTATTTTTGGATTGTATAATTCTTGCATTATATAATATACTTTGCATGAATGATTCTTTTCCCATCGAAATTTATTATTCGAGATGCATGTATGTATATAAATATTGAATGCAGTCTGAATTTTACTATTCAGTGTTTTAACTTATTATGATCTATTAAATGTTTTATCTCAACTCCACAATGACTTTATGAAATTTATCGTATTACTTGTTAAAATTTTCTTTTAGTGATAAGACATTAATTTAAAGGATGCAATATATGTACCTTTTGTTAGAATGAATTTAATTCCGATTTTTGGGCAAAATAAGAGATGAATATTTGTTTTATTTTTCGAATAGCTCTTGAGTTATTGAGCTTGATAAACATTTTATCTTTTGTGATCCATGAATGCATGACCTTGTTATTGTATATTAATGTCTATCCTGAACAGAACAATATTAGTCTACCTCATAAAAGAATATGTTCTTCAAAATTGAGAAAAACTTATTTGTGCACTTTTGTCTAAGTCATATTAATTTGGATAAGATTTCAAATTGGTCAAGGATGGACCTTAATGTTCATTGAAAGTAGAGGCACTGTCAACTTGTGGATCCTGTTTAGAAGGAAATTTGGCTAAAGGATATTTCCATTCAAAAGGAAATAAAGCTAGTGATAAGTTAGAATGAATCCCTTCTGATTTGTATGGTTCAATGAACATACTGGTAAGAGAATGTTTTGAGTATTTTCGTAACGTTCATGAATAATTACTCAAAATACTAGTATATTTATTTGATGCACCGTAAGTCTTAATGAATTAAGTAATTCAAGATTTTTAAGACTTGAAACGGAGAAACACCAAGGAAATATATTAAGTTACTGCAATTTGATTGTAGTGGCGAGCACCTCTCTAAATGATTCTTTTGTTACTTATCAAAATAAGGGATTACATCTCAATTGACTACACCGTATACTCCATAATAGAGTAGTATAGTAGAAAGAAGAAATAAGTCTCTTTTGGACATGGATAGATTAATGACGTGTTATTCAGATTTGCCTTATTTATTTTTGAAATATTTCCTAGAAACTGTAAATTACATTCTGAATTTAGTTCCTTCTAAGTTAGTACCTGGGACATCTATAGAACTGTAGACTAAATGTAAGCTCGGTCTGTGGCATGCTCAAATATAAGATTGTCCTGCATATGTGCTGAAAGGGAAAGCGGATATGTAAGTTGGAACTAAGAATGGATAGGTGCATGTTTATTGAATATCCAAGAAAACGAATGGAGTTTTATTTTTTGTCTTAAAGAAAATAAGACAATTGTTAAAACAAATGCATTTTTCTAGATAAGGATTGTTTAATAAAATATGTTTCTAGAAGTAAACTATTTTTACAAGAACTGGTCAAAGAAATAACTAGATGTTCAAGAACATCAAAACCCACACGTCGGAATCGACGTTCCATTGCATTTAAGTAGTGGGAGAACGTTAATAGATATGATATGCCTTTATCAAGTGGGAGTGATATTTGAAAAGTGAACACTATAGTAAGAAGTCACTAATATTTTAATACCGTAAGGTAATGAAGGTAATATTAGTAGTACTTCGTCGTAGTGGGAGAATTCTAAAGAAAATCATAGTTTGGTGTACACTCTTGGGATAGTTTCAGTAACAGGATCACTGAAGAGTTTAATACCAAACAAGATGGTTACGACAAAGCACTACTGGACAAATATTGCATCAGAAATAACTTTTAATAGTCATGTAAAAGAATGCCTGAGAAAGTTGTAGATGCATGGTTATGAGTCTAAGTGGGAGATTGTTGGGGCATATACTATTAACCATACATTTGGATATAGTATATTCTAATAATTGTCATGATCAAAAGTCTAAGTGGAAGATTGTTGGGATATATACTATTAACCGTGGGTTTGGCTTAGATATAGTATTTATTATGGAATAATTGTTTATTCAATTTTAATAAAGTTTTAAATAGATCATATATTAGTCAGTGTCCTTTGCTTATATAATAGATGATTTAGTATATAGAGTTTAGCTTATACACGGAAGATTAAATCATCGGTTCTTATAAGTATAAAGTTTGAATTCACAATATAATGATTGAAATTGGACAAACCATCATGGATGATTGTAGCACAAGATTAAATATAATTTATCTTGATTATGAGAATGGTTTAATTCCAACTTCTTGTGCTAGTACATTTTGTATGTATTGAACGGACTGGGTAGAGATAAGTATTTTATACTGACTTAATAAAATAAACTCTCTAGCCATTAAATGTACTTATACTCTTAATCGTGATATAATTATTATTAGTTGTGTATATTATTATTATTATTTTAATTTATTAAAAGGCGAGATTCTTTCGTGGGTCAATATGCCTGGTAAATTGGATAATAATAATGTACATTGACGAAGTAATAGTTAGTTGATGGAATCCATGTCTCAGTTTGGAGATTGATGATACACCTTTATGAAAGCTTATAAGTTTTCATGTGTAAACCCGACCGGTGGATTTTGTATCCGACACATGAAATATGTTAAACGAAAGTTTAAAGGAAATAATCAATACATTAAATCGTCAGTAATTTAATTTAATTGATTAGTATCCGAATCTTAACATGAGGAGTTAAATAAGATTTAATGGATGAATTTTGAAATTGAATAAGGAGTGCAATTATGAATTTTTAGTGGAATAATTCGTAATTAATTATAATGGATATTAATTTCGAAAATTAGAAATTAATTTCATAATTGGAGCCTTATTAATTAAATTATGTGGTCTCTGCTGTGCCTAAATAATAGGAAATAAAGGAATCCTTTTTCTGGTGGAAAAGAAAATCCAACAGGTTTTGGAAAAGGGTTTTAACCCTTAAAACTTGTGCTATAAATACATAAGGTTTTCCACCTAGAGGGGAGAGCATGATGGTGGCAGAATTTCAGCCCCTTTTCCCTAGAAAATTTTGCCCACACGAAATTACTATTTTCGGATATTATTTGGGTAACACAGTAGAAGACCTTGGAACATTCGGGAATCGTGATCATGCTGATGATGGTGAATTCATTGAGTTGCTGTGGAATTAGAGGCTCATGTGATAAAGGAGCTTCGTTCACGCTTCAAAAGGTAACCCGTGAAATCGCGTTTATGCTAGTTGTCTAGATTACATGTGATTTTGATACTGGGATTGATTCTGGTACATATAATAATCCATCAGAGGGATATTAAATAATTTTAGCCAAATTCTTACTCTATATCCTTGTATACGATCGAAATCGGGCTCGTTTACTACATGACGGATCGGGCTCTGAACATGATGGATTGAAGATCGACCCCGAGTCTCATCGAACTAGAACACAAGGTCAGAATGTCCGTCCTCGAGAACATTGAGTCCATAATCCCCGAGACCCTGACCTCGAATGAGCTCGAGGAAATATTGCCAGTATAACCAACAGAAGACCGAAATAACGGAAAGACAAAGTATCCGTAACCAGTCGGGTATCACGGCAGGAATCTCGGCACGTATCAATAAGGAACCGGCAAATCAGCAAATCAGGAGATTTTTATCTTTTATAGAATTGTATCTAAAGTAGGACTCCCCTACTATATAACGGGGGTCTGATTACTTGTAAAACACATTATAACATGCATTCCAAAGAAATATATTATTCTTCTCCTTAAGTTCTTATTTCAACTGTGTCCTGATACCGATCGAAGTTCATTCAGTTCAAGGGTGGCTAACCTTCCAAAGCTGTAACTGTTCAATTCATGTGGTTTGAGTTTATTTTATCACTATTTGTTTCAATTGCAATTCAATTCATCACTTTGTGTCAAGTTAATCCACGTATCATTAAAACCACTTACAAATTCAATTGTTATTCGATTGTGAGGGCAAATAGCTTGGCGCCCAATATGAGGCTAAGGATAATAGTGGTTATTTGATACAAATTTCCATAACACACACTATTTTACACTTGTTCTTTGAAGTGTCTCTGATTTCAGGTTAAAACTAAAAATGTCGAACTCTCAATCAGCACCCCTACATGTTGACAATGAGTCCGACCATCATGGCAAAACTGATAACGCAGCTCTCGGAAATGAGGTGCCTCCAGTCAATCTCTGCAGAGTCCCGACCACAGACCCGATCGACATTAGCTCATATGTAGCCGTCAACGCAAATTTTCCCACCGATCCTGACGACAACGTCCATAGAGATGTTCGATCGGCTGCACAAAGCACACATGATGGCGAAGATGGTGGAATCATCTTGCGGGTAATCTTTGAAATGTTGCAAGATCAACTGGTAGCGATAGCCCAACTCTAGAACCAGATCCGTGCGTCGAGTAGGATTGAGCCCGAACCATCCGAGGAAGTTGTCCACAAAGATGAACCAGTCTTAGAAAGATCGAATGAGAAGGAGTCGGGGACTAACCCAGCAATCATGAAGATGCTCGAAGAACTAACGAAACAGATAGAGTCGGGGGATAAGAAAATCGAGGAAAATGATAAGAAGGTGGAAACTTACAATTCCAGGGTTTATCAAATCCTAGGAGCACCGCCAATATTGAAGGGCCTGGACTCCAAGAAGTTCGTGCAAAAGCCTTTTCCACCGAGCGCGGCTCCTAAGCCGATCCCTAAGAAGTTCCGCATGCCCGAGATTACTAAGTATAATGGAACGACCGACCCAAACGAGCATGTTACCTTCTACACATGCGCTATCAAAGGAACGACTTGGAGGATGACGAGATCGAATCCGTCTTGCTGAAGAAATTCGGAGAGACCTTGTCAAAGGGAGCTATGATATGATATCACAATTTACCATAATTCTATTATCTCATTTGCTATGCTTGCAGACTCTTTCGTGAAAGCACACGCCGAGGCCATCAAGGTCGAGACCAGGAAGTCGAAACATTTCAAGGTAAAATAGAAGGATAACGAAACATCCAGAGAGTTCGTGTCCCGGTTTCAAATGGAATGGATGGATCTGCTATCGGTAGCTGATGATTGGGCCATTCAAGCTTTCACCCAAGGACTCAATGTTCGAAGCTCGGTGGCTTTACAACAGTTAAAGCAGAATCTGATAGAGTATCCAGCCGTTACTTGGGCCGGTGTGCATAACGATATCAATCAAAAATCAGAGTCGAAGATGATCAACTTGGGGCTTCTTTCAGGTCCGTTTATCCCGTCAGACCCTTCGACAGAGTCAAGAGAGATATCGACCATGAACTGAGGTCAAACAGGGATCGATACCAGCCGTACAATGGTGACCGAAGAAGCAGTGGGTCTGGACGAAATTCAATGCAAAATGAAAGGAAGAGTGATCGAGGTCAGAGCACTCGAGGTCTCATGAGCAAGAACGGTTTCGACAAGCCTATTAGGCCTAAAGAAGAACCAAGGTTATCAGAATATAACTTTAATAATGATGTTGCTGCCATCGTATCAGCTATCAGACACATCAAGAACACAAATGGCCTCGACCTCTACAATCTGATCTAGCTCAAAGGGATCCTAACTAGATGTGCAAATATCATGGCACTCACGACCATAGAACAGAGGATTGCCGACAGTTGCGGGATGAGGTAACCCGGTTATTCAACAACGGACACCTTCAAGAATTCCTGAGCGACCGAGCCAAGAATCATTTCAGAAATAGGGATTCTAACAAACAGACCGCAAGAAGAGCATCAACATGTCATTAACATGCCATCAGTGGGGTGATGTCCCTCAAGGGACGATGTTAAAATGCACCAACGTATCCATCATAAGAGAAAAATAGACTCGAGATTACATACCAGAAGGAACTTTGTCTTTCAACGACAAGGATGCAGATGGGATCTTGCAGCCCCACAATGATGCACTGGTAATACCTATACTCATAAATAAATCTCGAGTTAAGCGTGTGTTAATTGATCCAGGTAGCTCGGCCAACATCATCTAGTCGAGGGTCGTAGAATAGCTAGGTCTGCAAGACCAAATCGTGCCTGCAGTCCGAGTTTTGAATGGATTAAACATGGCATGTGAAACCACTAAGGGGAAGATAACATTACCAGTGAATGCCGCCAGGACCATCCAGGAAGCCAAGTTTTATGTGATCGAAGAAGACATGAGGTACAATGCCCTATTCGGGAGACCGTGGATCCACAACATGAGGGCAGTGCCCTCGACTCTCACCAAGTGTTAAAATTCCCAACACATAGGGGGATTAAAACAATCTATGGAGAAAAACCGGCTTCAAAAGAAATGTTTGCAGTCGAAGAAGTGATTCCGATATCAACATTCACAATGTCAAAGGAACCAAGTTAGGGTACAAAGCAAGAGGCTAAATAGCAATCACCGACACTGGCCACGACCCAATCGTATAAACAAGGGATGATAAAGACGATGATTACGGGGTTCCCTGATCCTTTATAGTCCCTGATGATTGCGATGCTACTAAATCAACGGTCGAGGAGCTACAACAAGCCATATTGATCGAGCATTTACCCGATCAGAAGGTATACCTAGGCACGGGATTAACTCCCGAGCTTAGGAAAAAACTCATTCAATTTCTTATAGCTAATATAGATTGTTTCGCTTGGTCCCATCTTGATATGACAGGGATCCCGCCAGAGAGAACCACTCACAAGCTAAGCATGGACCCGAAATTCTATCCAATCAAGTAGAAGAGGAGACCCAGTCCGAGGTCAAACATGCTTTCATCAAGGACGAGGTATCTAAACTCCTTAAAATAGGGTCCATTCGGGAGGTTAAATACCCGGATTGGTTAGCAAATGTAGTAGTAGTACCTAAAAAGGGAACAAATTAAGAATGTGTGTAGACTATAAGGATTTAAACAAGGCGTGTCCCAAGGACTCTTTCCCTCTGCCCAACATCGATCGCATGATCGATGCCACCGCCGACTACGAGATCCTCAATTTTCTCGACGCCTATTCGGGGTACAACCAAATACGGATAGACCTGAATGATCATGAAAAAATCTCCTTCATCACTAAGTATGGCACGTACTGCTATAATGTGATGCCATTCGGATAAAAAAATGCCAGTGCCACTTATCAACACCTAGTAAATCGGATGTTCAAGGAACAAATAGGATTATCGATGGAAGTTTACATTGACAATATGTTGGTCAAGTCCCTGGGAGTAGAGAACCATTTAAAACATTTGTAGGAGATCTTCAGCATATTTAAAAAGTACAATATGAAGCTGAACCCGAAGAAATGTGCGTTCGGAGTCAGATCCGGTAAATTCCTCAGGTTCATAGTATCCAAGCGTGGAATCTAGATCAACCCCGACAAGATCAAAGCTATCGAACATATCACGATCGTGGACAACGTGAAGGCCGTGCAAAGATTAACTGTACGCATAGCTGCCTTACTGCGATTCATCTCGAGGTCCTCGGATAATAGTCACCGATTCTTCTCGCTACTAAAAAAGAAGAACAACTTTTCGTGGACTCGAAATGCCAACAGGCCTTGGAGGAACTCAAGCGATATCTATCGATCCCATCAGTACTTCACACCGAAAGCAGACGAACAACTATACTTGTGCTTAGCAGTATTGGAGATAGCGGTAAGTGGAGTCCTGGTATGGGAAGAAGAAGGAACGCAATTTCCAATTTACTATGTTAGCAGGACTCTAGGTGAGGCTGAAACTAGATATCCTCACCTAGAAAAATTGGAGCTCGCTTTGCTAAGTGCCTCTAAGAAACTGGAACCATATTTTCAGTTCCATCCTATATGTGTCATGACCACTTACCCATTGCGAAATATAATGCATAAACCCGAACTCTCGGGACGATTGGCCAAATGGGCCATGGATCAACGGGTATGATATTGAATATCGACCCTAGAGAGCCATTAAATCTCAAATTTTGGCAGATTTCGTGGCCAACTTCACGCCTGTCTCGTCTATTCTATTCTCGAAAGTGTGTAGACAGAAGGGCCCTAATACCCGAGGTTGAACGAGAGTTTTTGGTAAACTCGGGGACATCCTCGGGAATCTGGACCCTCTTTACGGACGGCACCTCGAACATAAAAGGATTCGGACTTGACATCATATTGAAGCCCCCAACAGTAAATGTAGTTAGACAATTTACTAAGACTGTGAAATTGACTAACAACGTGATTGCAGGTCTCGAACTAGCTAAAATCTTGGGGGCGGAGGTGATCGAAGCTAAGTGTGATTCCCTCCTCGTAGTAAACCAAGTTAATAGAACATTCGAGGTCAGAGAAGAACGTATGCAAAGTTACCTGGATAAGTTGCAGGTAACATTACACGGGTTCAAGGAGTGGACTTTATAACACGTGCCCCGGGATCAAAATAGTGAGGCTGATGCCCTTGCTAACTTAGGGTTGTCGGTCGAGGACGACGAGCTCAACTTGGGAGCAGTCGTGCAACTCATGAGATCGTTGGTGGAAGAAGGTCCTGCCAAGATAAACTCTACAAGCCTGACTTGGGACTAGAGAAACAAATATGTAGAATATCTTAAAACTGAAAAACTGCCCTCGGATCCAAAAGAATCAAGGGGCCCTACATACAAAGGCAACCCGCTTTAGCTTGTCCGAAGACAGAACCCTATTCAGAAGAACGTGCAATGGCCCACTAGCAATATGCCTAGGACTAGATGATACCGAGTACGTTCTAAGGGAAGTTCACGAGGACACCTTTGGAAATCATTTAGGCACCGAATCATTGGTTCGACAGGTGATCAGAGCCGGCTACTACTGGATCGACATGGAAAAGGACGCGAAGGAGTTCATACGAAAATGTGATAGATACCAAAGACATGCTCCATTGATTCACCAACCCAGACCAGGGAGCTGCTGCATTCGGTTCTATTACCATGGCCGTTCATGAAGTGGGGAATGAACATCGTTGGCCCCTTTCATGGGCACCCGGTAAGGCTCAATTTATCTTGTTTATGACTGACTATTTTTCTAAGTGGGTGGAAGCCCAGGCATACGAGAAGGTTAGGGAGAAGGAAGTCGTCGATTTAATTTGAGACCACATCATATGCCGGTTCGGCATGTCGGCCGAGATCGTGTGTGACAACGGGAAATAATTAATCAGCAACAAAGTTACCAAGTTTCTCGAAGACCATAAGATCAAAGGGATCCTATCAACACCTTATCACCCTAGTGGGAATGGACAAGCAAAATCGACCAACAAAATCATACTCCAAAACCTTAGAAAGAGGTTAACCGATGCCAAAGGAAAATGGAAAAAATCCTACCCAAAGTCCTATGGGCATATTGTACAACCTCGAAATCTAGTACCGGGGCCACCTCGTTCTCATTGGTTTACGGCGTCGAAACTCTAATACCAGTCGAAGTCGGAGAATCAAGTATCAGATTTTGATATGCAATAAAGGAATCGAATGATGAGGCTGTGAGTACGAGCCTGGAACTATCATATGATAGGCGCGAAGCCGCCCTTGTTCGGTTGGCCGCCCAAAAACAGCGGATCGAGAGATATTACAATCGAAGGGCCAACCTTCGACACTTCAATATCGGTGACTTGGTACTAAAGAACGTCACATTGAGCACCCGAAACCCAAACGAAGGGAAGTTGGGCCGAACTAGGAAAGACCTTACCAAATTATCGAAATCACCGGAAAGGGATCCTACAAACTTGGAACAATGAACGGCGAGCGACTACCGAAAAACTAGAACAAACTCACTTGAAACGATATTACTGCTAAGGTACGGCCCCTTTCTTTATTTTATATACATTTTGAATTAACAATTGTAGGTAACCAACAAGGAACGATACAAGATGTTAGGTCTGAAAGCACGCATTGCACTCTTTTTTCCTTGAACCGGTTTTGTCCCAAATGGGTTTTTCGGCAAGGTTTTTAACGAGGGAATAGTGGATCGTGCTAACTTAGAATGGAAGGCCGGTCATGAATCAGTGTCAAAAATTGCATCAACAGTATCCGAGATTTCTCTCTATGATCTACCTCGAATATTGGGGGACATTACCCTCGGATATCGACTTTAGCAAGGAAAGAAACTTCATGATTAAAGGGTCTCGATCGATAGGATTTATTGTAAGGGCCAAATGGTCAAATGAACCGTGCCCACATAGACTGCTCGAACCCTAGCACAAAGCATGTACACATGTATAACTATTATGCACAAGAATAAAAAGAAGTCTTTTCCTTGCGGTTAAATAGCTTGTCCTTTAAAAATTTTCTCGCATTTCTCAAGGAATTTCCTACATCCAATCCCCTAAAGGTATCGAGCCCAAAAGCCACCTTAATTCGAGTTCAAACAATCACTCTCACTCGGGGAATGCTGTCGGAAAATAAACTCTAACAGTCCGAGCTATCAGAGCTCGGGGGCATAAGACCTATTAGGCAATGCCTAAATTTTAAAGGCTACAGCCATCCCTACTCGGGGACTGTTATCTTAGGCAAACCCGGATAACTCGGGATGACAAGCCCACTGGGCAAAACCCGAATTAAAAAGGCTATGGCCATATTAAAACGGCTTGGAGACGTCCGAGACCCGTAACAAAAACAAAAAAGGCCTTAAAATTTCTTCACCGATTCTAAAGGCTACCCTTGACAAACTATGATCTGAAAAATTCTAAGTACTTTGGGTGTGTTTGGTATGAAGGAAAACATTTTTCGGAAAATATTTTCCAATTTTCCCATGTTTGGTTGGCTTAAATGTTTTGGATTAAATGTTTTGGAAAACATTTTCCTTATGAACTCATTTTCCTCCAATTGGAGGAAAATATTTTCCTTATCAAGAGAAGGGAAAACATTTTCCAAAACTCCTTCTCAACCTTCCCCACCCTCACCAACCCACCCCACCCCCTCTCTCCAAAAAAGGCTTTTTTTCAAATTCCAACTCTATTTCTTATGTTTCATTTTAACATAAAAACTTTTATCCGACGTAAAAATATTTTTTTACTTCTTTTTTTTTTTTTGTAATTTCAAATTTTTATTTTTTTCGTTTTTCTGCACCTCCCTCCCCCTGCCCCTCACCTGCCCCCCAACCACCACAAAAAAATTATTTTACTTATTTTTTGTAATTTCAAATTTTTATTTTTGTTTTTCTGCCCCCCTCCCCCCGAAAAAATATTTTTTTAATATATTTTTCAGTTTTAGTTTTTTTATTTATCGATTTAAAGGTTCAAAATTTTACAAGTTTCAAAGCTATGAGTTCGGAGGTTTATGTGTTTGGAAGTTTACAGGTTTAAAATTATAAAGTTTAGGGGTTCGAAATTCCGCGGTTTGGAAAGTTTAGCAGTTCGAAAGTTTATGAAATTTATGGGTTCGAAAGGTTGTTGGTTTGAAAGTTTATGGCTTTATGTTTATTATATCTAAATTATTTATGAATACTCTTGAGAAGTTATTTTTCTTAATTTGCGTACCAAACACCGAAAAATAAATAAGATTCCACGGAAAACATTTTCCGTTATACCAAACACACCCTTTAGGGAAAAGATTCCTGTCACAACGAACCTCCACGATGCCTTAAAACAAAATAATGTTGAAGGCAAGGTTTGTTCGAACCTCCAAACGTAACCTAACTATTTCATGCTAAGGCTTTTTCATTTTTGCAAATATAAGTAATAAAGCAAAGGGAAAATTCAAAAGCTGTTGAACGGAAAAAGCCTTATATACATATCAAAAATTCTTTTTACAAGGGCCAAACAGCCCAGATACAAATTTTTACAAAGGCCAAATGGCCTCAACAAAAGGTTAATACAAAAAAGCAAAAAACAAAAACATCTGAAAAGAGCCTAAGTGGCCTGGTCTTCGCCGGGGGCCGCATCATCACCTTCGGGGTCTCCTCCGCCCTCAGATTCGTTTAAACCCTCGGAGTCATCATCGTCCTTGAGATAACCCAACTTTTTGGCCTCGACTTTGATCTCCTTGGCACTCTCAATTTCGGCCAATAAGTCGAAACCCCGAGCATGAATCTTCTCGAGAGCCTCCCTTCGAGATTGCCACTTCACGTGCTTGGCGATATCCTTTGCTCGAACTTGGGCCGCCTTGGCATCGGCCTTATAAATGGACACCATCTTGTCGGCATCAACTTTAACTACCTTAGCCTCCGACTTGGCCGTCTCAAGCTCCTTAGCCAGATTTTCTCAATCGGAGACAGCTGAATTCAGCTGGGACTGGAGCTCCTCGATCTTTTTGGCCTGCACCAAGGCCTTTTCCTTTACAGCTCGAAGCTGAACCTCAACCGAATTCAATTGTGCTTGGGCAGTATCCTTTTCCTCCAGGCAGTCCATGTTGCATTTCCATTATTCCGCCTCGGCCTTTACCGCATCCACCTCTGCCCGGAGCTTCTCGATCTGATCAAGCTTCTTTGGACCTGCGGGTTCGGACTGTTAGACACCGTGTCTAATTCATCGACTAACCTCAAATAAACTTCTTACTAGCTTGACCAGATCGGCATGCTCCTTCCGAGCCGCCTCTAGCTCAGCTTGGAGTTTCTTAACCTCTGATAAGTAGGATTTTAACATGTTTTATACCCATACTTGCCTGCGCTTTGAGTGTAATTTGCTACAAAATAGTCCCAAAATGCTTACAGATTGCGCTTGATTGCAGGTTTGAGCTATAAAGTGACAAATCGTTAAAGATCGGCTCAAATCGGAGTGAAACCTGCTCAAGTGTCAAAGATCATTAAAGTAAGGACATTCAGAACTTCATGCGGACCGCACCATCATGTCATGCGGCCGCACCATAGGAGTTCAGAGACTGTGAAACTACAAGTCAAGTTCATGCGGCCCGCGTCCCACTTCATGCAGCTCGCGTCTCACTCATGCGGCCGCACAATCTTGCTATGCGGTCGCGTCCAAAAAGTTCAGAGAGTGTCATATTCCAGAAGCAAACCACGCGGCTGTGTCCCACTTCATGGGGACCGCGTCCCTCTACATGCGACCGGTAGGGTCACGCGGTCCGCGTCCAAGAAGTTCAGAGAAGCTGCCAAACTATTCATGCGGCCGCACAACAACTTTGTGCGTCCGCGCCAGTCTTCATGCGGCCGCATTGTATTTTTGTGCGATCCGCATCACCATCTTCAGAGAGCAAGATTCAGAGGTCAAGCAACCCAGTGCAGCCGCGTGCCAACTTTGTGCGGTCCGCACTAACCCCACAGGGGCATTTTTGTCCAGTTTTTCCAGCTCACTATAAATAGAATATTTTACCATTTTTAGGTTATGTTGGGTACATCTGATAGCTGCTGCACTCGTGAGACTTATGTTTTGGCCTATCTTGGGCATTTTTAGCTTAGTTTCAGCATAGATTATTGTAGTTTAACATTAGCAATTAATTAATATGGTTGTTTCATCTTCTATTTCTTCATTTTCTTCTTTAATTATGTCTAGCTAAACCCATTAGCTAGGGTTGTGGCTCAACCCTAGTATGAGTAATTAATGGGTGTAGCTTCTTAATGATAGATTGATATTGGGTGTTTGTTATTTGGGTTAATTTTATGGTTTAATTAAGGATTGTTGGTTGCAAATATTGATTCTAGCTTAGTGGGTCTTGACTCTTCTTGAGAAAGAGAGTCTATGACCCCAAAAATTGACCCAACAAGGAATTGGGGTGGACCCATGAGAAATGGTAGTCCCAATTAACGGGTTAAACTTCGAGAGAATAATCACCCTACTTGAACCCTAGTTGCTTGGTCTAATTGGCCTACCCAATTGGTCTCGAGAGTCAATTGGGCAAAATCGCTCTCTCTACCGAGAGGTGTGAGAGCGGGTATAATTGTGCAACGGTTATAACATTGATCCCAAATATGTCAATCTATTATTAGTAGTCTCTACCCGTTAGTTAACCACCTAGGTGATGCCACGACCCTAGTGCCTTTCTCTATATTAATCACAACTTAGAACATCTCTCTTTAGCATAAATTAGCCTAAATTTGTAGTTGATAATAGTAGTTATTAAACAAAAACCCCCAAAAAACTTTTAGAAGTACAATTAGGAGCAAGCACGCATTCTTAGTCTGAACAAATACGCAACTCCATCCCAAGCTCCCTGTGGAAATTGACCCCGATACCACTATTCGGGTAAAAGTCTTAGCGCCCGCTCTTCCTACCGTTGTGTGAGGTTGAGTTTGCTGCGATCAACCTCTCCCTCATGTTACTTGCTGAGAAGTTTGTAAGCATCCCTCCTCTCGGTAAGCCCTCGAGTCTCGGCCTCATGTTGGTTGAACTCTTCCCGATATCGGAGAAAAGTTTTATGATGAAGCACCATGGCCTACAAACACAAAGAAAAAATTACGATTATTTACGACTTAATCTAAGTACATAATAGAAGTCATGAAGAGGCATCCGAAGTTACCCGATTGTGCTTCGTTGAATAGGCAGAGCGTGTCCACCTCATTTATCTTGGCTTGATCCTCTTCAGTCACCAGGCACAAAGATAATTGGCAACCCTTACGGGGGTAGAGAGAACCCGGGTATCCTTCGGAATAGACATGATGACCGACCACTTCCGGTCAGGATTCACACTCGGAGTTGGGAACTAGTTGACTAGTTTCGGACTTGAAGAATTCTAGTTAGTTCCCGAAGATGGACTCTTCCTTGGAACCGGTAAGTAACACAACTCGATGACGCCTTGCATGGGTAAAGTCTAAGCCATCAAAAGAGTTGTGGAAGGGGTATACCACCCCCTGGGGCCCCTCGTTAGGACGTCTTCTCAGCATCTGAGCCTCATTCATCATGGAATCAGTAAACAAAGGCGACTCGGAGAGATCTATCACTCCAAGTACGTCTTTCGAGGAATTTTCCTCTGCTCCAAAAGCACGCCGCGGTCTCCTTTTCGGCCTCCCTAACTTGGGGCAAAACAGCCTCTCCCCTCTCTGGTTCGGAGGTCTCGGCCACTGCCTCTTCATTGGTCCCCCTGATTTGAGGCAATTCGGTGTCACCTCTCTCCGGTTCAGAGTCCTTTCGTCCCTCAAACTGCAACTACACGCGGGCCACCAGTTTAGAGGCTTTTTCTTCTTCTTCTTCTTCTTCTTCTTCTTCTTCTTCTTCGGACTCGTCCCTCAGCCTGTGGAGTGAGTCCGATGTGAGCTCTTAGGTGCTGGTGCTTTCTTTGGATTTGCGCACCAGCCTCCTTCTCAATTTTTTCTTCTTCAAATTCGGAGATCTCGGAGCCCTTTTCCTCTTCTTCTAGTCACCGTGTCTCGGAGCAGAGGACTCGGTGGGGCAATCCTCGCCACCAGATGGAGGCCTTATTACGACATCCTTGGAAAGACCTGCAAAGAAAAATGAAATGAGTAAGGACTTAGCAGCACGAAGGAAACCCAAGTGTTTCCCACTCAAGAAAGGAATCTCACTGTCAGAACAGGCCTCCCATCGGCCCTTCGAAAGTTCACGCCATGCGCACTCAGAATATGGCTTTTGTGACACAATTCCTTCGACCCACTCCCTGAGTCGAGGGACTAGATTTGGTACCTGAGCAACAACTGCATCGCCACCAAACACCTATAAGAAAGAAGGAAAAGAGAGTAAAAAATAAAATTTTAGGAAAAACGAAACTTTACTTATGTTTTGTGTTCCACTTCTCGAGAAACGGGATGTACTCGGCTGGGATCAGGTCCGAGGTCCTCACTCGGACAAATCGGCCTAGCCAACCTCGATCCTAATCTTCATCTATGCTTGAGAACGGGGCTTTACTAGCTCGGCGTGCAAGTTTAATCTGCTCCCCCCTCCCCAAAAGAGTCGGGGACTGTATAGGTGCATAAGATGGTCGACGGTGAATGAGCATCTGTAAATCTTGCTCACGAAGAACCGGAAAAGAATGAGGATCCTCCAGAATAAGGGGTGGATCAGACCAAGGCACACCTCGTACCTTTTGCAAAAGTGGATGATTACCAGGTCCAACGGGCCCAGCATAAAGGAATAAGTGTAAAAACTTAAGTATCCATCGACATGGGTAGTGATATCTTCTTAGGCCCCCAGAACCACCACGTTTTTGCCGACCCAGTTGCAATCCTTTTTTAGCATAGGGAAAATTTCTTCAGTGATCGAGCAGATGTACCTCGAGACCTTCTCATATTGTCCTGAAATGGATGAAGATTTTTCAACCTTAAAATCGGCGGTCATTGAGCACCTGCCAGGAATAAACATGCTAAGAGGAGGTTTTGCCGCTGGTTCTTCGCCGATCGGCTGTGATGTAGAAGTAGTTTCTTTTTGGGGAACTATGTTTGAAGTCTTCACCATTTTCTTTTAAATGGAGGGCAAAATATGGAAAAAAGAAAGTTAAAAAGATACACTTGATGTTTTGAAATGAAGACGAGCGAAAGTTCTTACAAAGATCTCAAGAAACCAGGATACAAGTGCAAGAAAATATAGAGATTTCTAAGGAACAAGAGTAGAGAAGGTTTGGATGTAAAGTTTGAATTAATGAAGAAGGGAGTATTTATAATTTTCAAACGACGGTTCAAAGCCAGGAGTGGTCGACCAACAACTAGCGAGCATTTAATGAAATTAAGATGTGACTGACGAGATGTTTCGTTCATTTTGTCGTTTCTGACGCGGAGTATCAAGGTGAGAATCGGAAGCTCATTTCGTTTGTCGTGGTTTACTCTCTGAAAAACAAGGGGAGTATCTGTATACGGATGAAATCGGGCTCGTCTACTGCATGACGGATCGGGTTCGGAACATGAGGGATTGAAGATCGACCTCGAGTCTCATCGAACCAAAACACGAGGTCAGAATGTCCGTCCTCGAGAACATTGAGTCCATGATCCCAAAATTGACCCTGACCCTGAATGAGCTCGAGGAAATATTGCTAGTATAACCAACAGAAGACCGAAATAACAGAATGTCGAAATATCTATAACCGGTCGAGTTTCACGGCGGGAATCTCGACACGTATCAATAAGGAACCGACAAATCAGCAAATCAGGAGATTTTTACCTTTTATAGAATTGTACCTAAAGTAGAACCTACTATATAAAGGGGTCTAATTACTTGTAAAGCACATTATAACACGCATTCCAAAGCAATATATTATTCTTCTCTTTAAGTTCTTATTTCAACTGTCCTGATACCGTTCGATGTTCATTCAGTTCAAGGGTGGCTAACCTCTCAAGGCTGTAATTGTTCAATTAGTGTGAATTGATTTATTTTATTACTGTTTATTTCAATTGCAATTCAATTCATCACTTTGTGTCAAGTTAATTCACGTATCCTTAAAACTACTAATAAATTTAATTATTATCCAATTTTGAGAGTAAACAATCCTTTTAAATCTAGTATAACATGGGAGTAGAGTAGTATCTAATTCTATAAGACAGATAATCGTATATAGCGAATCAAATATTTTTATATTAGTTTTACGAATTTTTTAAAATAATTTAAACATATTAGATTATTTAAACTTTAAAGTATTGTAGTGTCTCTTTTAGATATGAATTTTTTTTCTCCTAAAAGAATATTACTATTACTGTATATTTAGCCGGAAGTGTTGAAAATTGAAATGGATACCTAGGAATTTGGTTGAAACCGACATTAGGTGTTTGAATTGATCAACGCTGACTTCAGTCAAAGTCTGTGACGTAAAAACGCGGTTATATAACAGATACAGCCTCGAGGGAAGAGTCCGGCAATCAAAATGTGGTACTTTTGGACTCGTAAGGTTGTTTCACGTGATCTATAGCCTATGAATTTTAAGCCATGTAATTAATCACTATTACTTATATTAAAGACCACTGCTTACATTATACTTGCTAAATGTCGGACTCTACATGAATATGAGATGATTCGTGTACCAAGCTGTCCTTTAACCTTTAACTTTTTCTCGTTTAAATGTTTTAAATGCGACAAGACAAATTATATGGAGGAAAATTATTTGAAATTAGTTCATGTGAATCTACCAAAGATCAAGACACAATTAATGTAAAATATTAAAATATATAAGCGATGCTAGTTGAGATCAAAATTTAATCATACTTGGTACACTTGCATGATGTCCAATGTTTGTCAAAAGACAGTATTATTTGGTCAGAAATTTGTATGTTAGTGTGTGTGTGAAAAAGGATCGTCTGACTTAAGCATCTAAATTATTTATAAACTCAAGCAACGCCTCACACAAAATCTTTAATTAATTTTGTTATATTTTGTTAGTCGACCATTAAAAGTGAAGCAAAAATTCGCAATTTTGCCAAGTTTTGCGGAAAATCTTTCACCTTTTAGTGGATTGAAACTGGAAAACATTTTGAATGAAAATGACAACAACTCCATTCGTCTCCATAATATGGACGTGTTTGGATATGCTTCAACTATTAAAATAAACTTTGGCAAAAGACAATATGAGTTAGTTTGGTATTAAATAAAGATACGTAGGGTCTTGTATTAACTTTGTTGCAAATAAGTAGATAAAAAAACTACACAGAGAATTGTAAAGTACTGTTTCGTTGAACTTTTATGTTATCTGAAAGACTGAAACACATTAAATTTTTGGTCAAACATAAAAAACAACGTGATTTACAACGAAGTGTTCATACGAAAAGTTTCTAATCATGGGTTAATTGGTCAAAACGTCATTTCGCCCGACAATCTATACGAGGTGGTCTACTAGATTTTATATTAGCAAAAGGTTCACAATAGTAGTATTTAACTCCCTCAGTCGACATATATTATTTATCTTTTTATAGCTTTTAAAAGAAGAATTATGAGTGTTTTGCAAGTGGAACAAATATTTCTTATAAGAAAGTGTCTGATTGCTCTTTAATGAAATTAGTACATTTTGAAGAATATTTTAAACTTCATATATAGCTTAAAATGACGTTTAAAATATTTTTAAAAAAGTTTAGAGAAACTTTTACCAAAAATAATACAATAAAGTTCCAATATATATATATATATATTTTGTTTACCCTCAAAGTCGGATAACAATTGAATTTATATGCGGTTTTAAGGATACGCGATATAACTTGATACAAATTAAGAAAACATATTAATATTGAAATTGATGATAAGAGAATAATCGCAAACCACACAAATTGAACAGCCTTGGCCTTCGAGTTCGATCACCCTCGAACCAAGAAATGCCTCCACTGATGTTGAACAGAATAACAAGATGATAAGAGCTAAAAATAACAGTATATTGCTTTGTGTTGCGTATTACAATGCGTGTACAATGATCAGACCCCCATTTATATAGTAGGGGTGTCCTACACTTGATGCAATTCTATACGAAGTAAAAAATCTCATGAATTTGCTAATTAATCAACCTCTCCGTGATACGTGATCTGCAATCGATCGCGGATATTTCGGCCTTCTGTTATTCGGCTCAACAAATTTTTCTCGGTCTTGTTTGATCTCGATCTTGTTCGGTCCCGGGGTCATGAGCTCAATGATGTAACTTCGCACCTCGGTTCGATATAACCCGAGATTGAGCTTTAACCTGTCATGTTTTAGTCTCGATTGGTCACACAATAGACGAACCCGATTTTGACTGTATATAGAGAAGATGACGAGAAACAATATGAACTTCCGAACCACGCTTCGATAGATCATGACGTAAGCGACAAACAGTTACTGAAACGTCCCGTCCCGTCCGTCCAGTTACCAATTCATTATATGCATGTCAGTCGTTGGTCCGCCATTACGGGTTTTGAACCGTCATTAGCATATTATAAATATCCCAACTTTCATTCATTCAAACTTTATGTTCAAAGCTTCTTTTATTCTTGTTCTTCAAAAATCTCTTCACTCTCTAACTTTTGTACCCAAATTTCTTGAACCTTTTGCAAACCACTAAACGTACCTTCGTAATTTCTTTTTCTTCATCTCTGCTCCAAAATGGCAAAAACTTCTAAGATTGTCCCACAAAAAGGAGGCCGCCTCTTCATCACGGCCTGCCCGCGACGGACTGCGGCGGAACCACACCCTGAAGAGTTTGTTCCTGGAGGATGCTCGACCGGTGCTAATTTCAAAGTCAAAAAAACTTCCTCGGTACCGTGTCGATGCGAGCCGGTCTCGACATATATATGTTCGATAACCGATGATCTCCTCTCCAAGGTCAAAGGGGATTGCAACTGGGCCGATAAGCATATGGTGCCTTTGCTTGAGGAAGCAATTACTAACCACGTGGAGGGTTTTTTAAGTGTTTACAGTTACCCCTTCACGTTGGGTTCCTTACACCCGGTCATTATCGCCTTCTACACGAGGTACGAGGTGACCCTTGGTCAAATTCACCCCTCCTTCTGGTATTCTTCTCCATTTTTTGTAAACAAAATCGAGGGGTGTCCCTTCATCCTCGATCATCTTATGCGTCTGTACAGTCCCCGACTCTATCGAGAGGGATTAATCAAACTTGCTCGCCGAGCCAGTAAGGCCCCGTTCTCGAGTATACATGAGGATCAGGACCGAGGCTAGATGGGCCGATTCGTTCGAGTGAGGACCTCGGACTTGATCCCTTCCAAGGACATGCCATTTCCCGAGAAATAGAACATGAAGCGTAAGTATAACTTCGCCTTAAAGATTTTATTTATTGTTTCTCCCCTTCCCTCCCTTCTCATCGGTGTTTTTGTGGTGCAACTATGGCTCGGATGCCGGATGCGAGCTCGCATGGCGCAAACTATCGAAGGGTCGGTGGGAGGCCCGTAATCATGGTAAGTTCTCTTTTCTGATTTAGTAATGTTTAATTTTCTCATCGCGTTGTCGAATTCTTATCGGTTCTGTTTTCTTTTGTAGGTCTCCCCAAAGATGTTGCTATAAGGCCTCCATACGGTGATGAAGATGTGCCTCTCGAGTCCTCTGCTCCAAGGCAGGGTGATGAAAAGAAAAGGAAAAGGGCCTCGAGTTCTCCGAACTCGGAAAAGAAAAAAACCAAAGAGGAGGCTAGCACGCAAACCCAAGGGAAGCACCGACTTTTTACCCTCGGACTTGGTCCACCGGCTAAGGGATGAGTCCGAAGAAGAAGAAGAGAAATCCAAGTTGGTAGCCCGTGTAAGGGGAGGTGTCACAATACAAGAGGCCTCCGAACCGACGGGTGCTGAAATTGAACCGTCTCGACATGAGGAGGTCGATGAGAGAGCTTTAGTAGAAGCTCCCAAACTAGAAGGGGGTGAGGCCACTCCAACCCAGGCTATGGGGGTCGAGAGGGAGATCGGAGCTGATACTCCTCGAGCAGAGGGAAGTGCCCCGAAAGAAGCACTTGGGGCAATTGACCTTACCAGGTCTCCTCTATTCTTCGACTCTATGATCAATGCGGCAGGTGTGCTAGAAGGTCGTTCTCACGAGGGGTTTCAGGGGGTGGACGACATCAACAACTTTTTAGATGGCTTAGAATCTACCGCCTAGGAGGACGTCATCAGGGTGGAGACTTACCGGTGCCAAATAAGGTACCATCACCGGGAGCCAGTGGGTCTTCCTCGAGCCCAAAGTTAGTGGACCGGTTCCCGACCTCGAATATTGATCCTAACCGAAAGTGGTCAATAGTTTTCTCTATCCCGGAAGATGCCCGGGTTTTCTTTGCCCCCGTGGGGGTTGCTAGCTATCTTTGGTGTTTGGTGACTGAAGAGGATCGGGCAGTGGTGGACAAGGTGGAAACGCTCTGCCTATTCAATAAAGCTCAACAAACGTTAAATCGGGTAACTTCGAGTGTTTTTTTATCATGTGTTTTAAACTTAAAGTTGTAAATAACCATATAAACTTCCTTTATGCTTGCAGGCCTCGGTACTGCACCATGAGACTTTCCTCTGATACAAGGAGGAGTTAACTCAACACGAGGCCGAGGTTCGGGAGCTTACTAAGAAGACAGACACCTACAAGCTTCTTAGTGAGAAGCTTCAGGCCTAGTTAGAAGCGGCTCGGAGGGAGCATGTCGAGATGGCCGAGCAGGTAAATCGAGTACATCAAGATAGCAACGACAAATTTGACACAGTGGCTAATGATTTGATCCTGCAAGTCTGATATAGGCTTGAACAAATTGGGCAGCTCCAGGCACAAGTAGACACGATACATGTTGAGGCCGAGGAGTTTAAGAAAAATATGAATATCATAGCCTCGGAAAAGGAAGTTGTCCAAGCAAAATTGGCGTCGGCCGAAGCCCAGCTCTGGCCTACAAAAGAGAAAACCTTGGTGCATGCCAAGAAGATCGAGGAGCTCCAATCTCAACTAAACTCGGCTATTTTTGGTCAAGAGAATCTGGCTAAGGAACTCGAAGCGGCCAAATCAGAGGTGGTTGTGGCCAAGACCGAGGCTAATGCTAAAGTGGCCCAGTACATGGTTGACATCGAGGTGATTTAGGAGAAGGCTAAAAGATGGTGGAGCATGCAAGGTGGCAAGCTCGAAAGGAAGCCCTCGAGGGAGTCCATGGTCAGAACTTCGACATACTGGCTAAAATCGAGAGTGCCAAAGTATGTGAAGCCAAGGCTCGGAAGGTGTCTTTTCCCGAGGAAGATTCCAAGAGCTTAAGCGAGTCTAAAGGCAGGGGAGATCCGAGGATGAAGATGCTGCCTCCGATGAGGACCAGTCCACTTAGGCCTTTATATGTTTTTATTTTTTGCTTTTTTGCATCTTTTTTAGGCTATTTCGGCTGTTGTAGATTTTTGTATTGGGACGTTTTGACCTTTGTAAAAATATTGTGTGTGTATATATATATATATATATATATATATATATATATATATATATATATATATATATATATATATATATATATATATAAGGCCTTTCTTTTCCCTTTCGGCTTTAAAATTTTTCCTTTGCTTTATTACTTGTATTCACAAAGGCCGGAATGTCTTAGCATAAAATAATCTAGGTTATGTTCGAAAGTTCAAACAAACCTCGCCTTTACATTACTCTCTTTTGAGGCGTCTTGGGGCTTCGGTGTTACCAAAATTCTTCTCCCAAAGTAAGTAATTCAGATTATAGTTTACTGAGGGTAGCCTTTGGAACCGATTATGAAAAAATTTCTTTTTTGAAGGCCTATATTTTGTTACGGTTCTCGAACGTCTCCGAGCCGTGTTAATATGGTCGTACCCTTTTAGTTCGGGCGTCACCTAGTGGGCTTGCTTTCCCGCGTTATCTAGGCTTGCCTAAGATAACAGTCCTCGAGCGAGTATGGCTGTGGCCTCTAAATTTTGGGGGTTGCCTAATAGGTCTTATGCCCCCAATATTTAATAGCTCAATCTGTTTGAGTTTGTTTTTCGAACGGCAGTACCCGAGTGAGGGAGTGATCATTCGAACTCTGGTTATAAGTGGCCCTTGAGCTCGTTAGCTTTAGGAAATCGAAACTACGAAATTCTTTAAGGGATGTAAAGAGGAAAATTTTAAAACATAAGATGATTGCAAGAAAAGTACTTTTCTTTATTCTTGTGCAAAACAGTTATACATGGGTACATGTTTTAAGCCAGGGCTCGAGCAGTCTATGTGGGCACGGTTCGTTTGACCGTTTGTCCCTTACAAAAAATCCTACCTACCGAGACCCTTCCATTACGAAGTAATTTCCTGGCAAAAGTCGATATTCAAGGGTAATGCTCCCCATTATTCGAGGTTGATTATAGAGGAACCTCAGGTACTGTTAATGCTATCTTCGACACTGATTCGTGATTGGCCTTTGATTCTAAGTTAGTACGATCCACTGTTGACTCGTTAAAACCTTGCCGGAAAACCCATTTGGGACAAAAACGGTCTAAGAAAAAAAGAGTGCAACGCGTGCTTACAGACCTAAAACTTCGTGTTGCTTCTTGTCGATTACCTGCAAATGTTAGTCCAAAATAAAAGAAAATGAATGGTGTCGTACCTTAGTAGTAATATCATTTTAGGTGAGTTACATTCTAATTACGCCGTAGTTGTTCTCCGTTCATCATTCCGAGCTTATAGGATCCTTTCCCTGTGACCTCGAGAATCTGGAACGGTCTTTCTCAGTTCGGACCCAACTTCTATTCGTTTGGATTCTGGGTGTTTAGTGTGACCTTCCTTGGTACTAAGTCCCCGACGTTGAAGTATCGAAGGTTGGCCCTTCGATTGTAATACCTCTCGATCCATTGCTTTTAGGCAGCCAATCGAACAAGGGCGACTTCACACCTTTCATCCAATAGCTCTAGGCTCGTATTCATGGCCTCGACATTTGATTCCTTTGTTGCATATCGGAATCTAATACTTGGCTCCCTAATTTCGACAAGTATTAGAGCTTCAGCGCCATAAACCAATGAGAACGAAGTAGCCCTAGTACTGAACTTCGAGGTCGTACGATATGCCCAAAGAACTTCGGCCAGGATCTCCTTCCATTTTCCTTTGGCGTCGGTCAACCTTTTCTTAAGGTTTTTTATTATGGTTTTGTTGGTTGATTTGGCTTGTCCGTTCCCACTAGGGTGATAAGGGGTCGATAAGATTCTTTTGATCTTATGATCTTCGAGAAACTTGGTCACTTTGCTGCCGATAAATTGTTTCTCGTTGTCACATACAATTTCAGATGGCATCCCGAACCGACATATGATGTGGTCCCAAATGAAGTCGATGACTTCCTTCTCCCTTACCTTCTTGTATGCCTGGGCTTCAACCCACTTAGAAAAATAGTCAGTCATAAATAAGATAAACTGAGCCTTACCTGGTGCCCATGAAAGAGGGCCAACAATGTCCATTCCCCACTTCATGAACGGCCATGGTGACAAGACCGAATGCAGCAATTCCCCTAGTTGGCGAATAATCGGAGCATATCTTTGGCATTTGTCACATTTTGTACGAACTCCTTCACATCTTTTTCCATATCGATCCAGTAAGCTCAGATTACCTTTCGAACTAATGATTCGGTGCCTAAATGGTTTCCGCAGGTGCCCTTGTGGACTTTCCTCAGAACGTACTCGGTATCTCCTGGTCCCTGACATATTGCTAGCGGGCCATCGAACATTCTTCTGAACAAGGTTCCATCCACGGACAAGCTAAATCGGGCTGCCTTTGTGCGCAGGGCCCTCGATTATTTTGGATCTGAGGGTAATTTCCCGGTCTTCAAATACTCTACATATTTATTTCTCCAATCCCAAGTTAGGCTTGTGGAGTTTATTTCGGCATGACCTTCTTCTACTACAGATCTCATGAGCTGTACGACTGCCCCCTGGTTAAGCTTGTCATCCTCGACTAAAGAGCCTAAGTTTACAAGTGCATCGGCCTCACTATTTTGATCTCGAGGTACGTGCTGCAAAGTTCATTCTTTGAATCGATGTAATATTACCCGCAACTTATCTAGGTACCTTTGCATCTGTTCTTCTCTGACTTCGAACGTTCTGTTAACTTGATTTACCACAAGGAGGGAGTCGCACTTAGCTTTGATTACCTCTACTCCCAAGCTTTTGTCCAGTTCGAGACCTGCAATCATGGCCTCATATTCAGCCTCGTTGTTAGTCAATTTTACAATTCTAATGGATTGTCTAACTATATTGCATGTAGGTGGCTTCAGTACGATGCCAAGTTCGGACCCTTTTGTGTTCGATGCAAAGAGGGTCCAAATTCCTGAAAATGTCCCCGAGTTTACCAATAATTCTCTTTCGACCTCAATTATTAGGGCCGGCATAAAGTCGGCCATGAAATCTACCAAAAGTTGAGACTTAATGGTTGTTAGGAGTCAATATTCAATATTGTACCCGCTTATTTCTACGGCCCATTTGGCCAATCGTCCCCAGAGTTCGGGTTTATGCATTATATTTTGCAATGGGTAAGTTGTCACAACACATATAGGGTGGCACTGAAAGTACAATTTCAATTTCCTAGAGGCATTTAGCAAAGCGAGCGCCAATTTTTCTAGGTAAGGATATCTAGTTTCGGCCTTACCTAAGGTTCGGCTAACATAATAAATCGGAAATTGTGTACCTTGTTCTTCCCGAACTAGGACTCCAGTTACCGCTATCTCTGATACTGCCAAATAAAAGTATAGTTGTACGTCTGCCCTTGGTGTGTGAAGCAGTGGCGGGCTCGATAAATATCGTTTAAGTTCTTCCAATTCCCGTTGGCATTCCGGGGTCCATGTGAAGTTGTTTTTCTTCTTTAGCAACGATAAAAATTGATGACTCTTATTGAAGGACCTTGAGATGAATCACCCAGGGCGGTTATGTGCCCGGTTAGCCTTTGCACGGCCTTCACATTATCTACTATTGTGATATCCTTGATAGCTTTAATCTTATCGGGGTTGATCTCGATTCCTCGGTTGGATTCCATAAACCCAAGGAATTTACATGATCCGACTCCGAACACGCATTTTTCCAAATTCAGCTTCATGTTGTACTTCTTCAATATACTGAAGGTTTCTTGCAAATGCTTTAAATGGTCCTCTGCTCGTAGGGATTTAACTAACATATCATCAATGTAAACATCCATAGATTCCCCTATTTTTTCTTCGAACATCCGGTTTACTAGGCATTGGTAAGTGGCACTAGCATTTTTAATCCAAATGGCATTACATTATAGCAGTATGTGCCATACTTAGTGATGAAGGAGGTCTTTTCTTGATCATCCAGGTGCATTCGTATTGGTTGTACCCGGAGTAGGCATCGAGAAAACTGAGGATCTCGTGGCCGGTCGTGGAATCGATCATGCGATCGATGTTAGGCAAGGGGAAAGATTCCTTGGGGAATGCTTTATTTAAATCCTTGTAATCCACACACATTCTCAGTTTGTTCCCTTTTTTAGGGACTACTGCTACATTTGCTAGCCATTCCGGTTATTTGGCTTCCCGGATGGACTTTATTTTAAGAAGTTTAGTTACATTGTCCTTGATAAAAGCATGCTTTATCTCGGACTGGGTCTCATTTTCTGCTTGACCGGATGGAATTTCGGGTCCAGGCTCAGTTTGTGAGTGGTGATCTCTGATTGGATCTCTGTCATGTGAGAAAGGACCAAGCAAAACAATCTATGTTATCTATAAGAAATTGAATGAGTTTTTTCCTGAGCTCGAGAGTTAACCCCATGCCTAGGTATACCTTCAATCGGGCAGATGTTCGATCAAAATGACTTGCTCCAGCTCTTCGACCGTTGATTTGGTAGCATCGGATTCATCAGGGACTATGAAGGATTGAGGAACCCCGTAATCATCGTCTTCGTCAATCCCCTGCTTGTCCTGTTAGGTCGAGGCTAGCATCGGTGATTGCTATTTGGCTTCATGTTTTGCTTTCGAATTTGGCTCATTTGTCAATGAGAGTGTTGATATTGGAATTACTTCATCGACGACAAAAATTTCCATCATGGTGGGTTGCTCCCCGTAGATCATTTTAATCCCCTCCGGTGAAGGGTCGTGGGCACAACCCTCATGTTGTGGATCCACGGTCTCCCAAACAGGGCATTATACCTCATGTCCCCTTCAATCACATAAAACTTGGTCTCCGGGATGGTTCCCGCTGCATTTACCAGTAACGTTATTTCTCCCTTAGTAGTTTCACAAGCCATGTTGAATCAATTTAGCACTCGGGCTGCAGGCACGATTTGGTCCTGTAGGTCGAGTTGTTCTACGACCCTCGATCGAATGATGTCGGTCGAGCCACCTGGATCAATTAACACACGTTTAACTTGAGTTTTATTCATGAGTACAGATATTACTAGTGCATCATTATGGGGCTGCATGATTCCTTCTGCAACTTCATCATTGAAAGATAGAGTTCCTTCTGGTATGTAATCTCGAGTCCGTTTCTCCCTCGTGATTGATACTTTGGTGCGCTTTAACATCGGACCTTGAGGAACATCGACCCCTCCGATGATCATATGAATGACGTGTTGAGGTTCTTCTTGCTCATTTTGTTTATTGGAATCCCTGTTCCCGAAATGATTTTTGGCTCGATCACTCAGAAACTCCCACAGGTGCCCGTTGTTGAATAACCGGGCTACTTCTTCTCTCAATTGTCGACAATCTTCCATTCTGTGGTAATGAGTGCCGTGATATTTGCACATTTGGTTAGGATCTCTTTGGGATGGATCGATTTGTAAAAGTCAATGCCATTTGTTATCTTTGATGCGTCCGATAGCCGATATGATGGCATCTACATCAATATTAAAGTTGTATTATGATAATCGTGGTGCCTTTTTAGGTTGGATAGGCCTGTCGAAGTCGTTCTTGCTCATGAGCCCTCAAGAGCTCTGGCCACGATCACTTCTCCTTTCATTTCGTACAAAATTTTGCCCAGATTCGTTGCTCCTACGATCTCCATTATATGGCTGGTATCAATCTTTGTTCAGCCTCGGTTCTCGGTCAATATCCCTCTTGACTCTATCAACGGGTCTGATAGGATAAATGGACTTTGAAGAATCCCCAAGTTGATCATCTTGGACCCTGATCTTCGATTGATACCGATTATGCACACAGACCCAAGTAACAGCCGGGTTTCTATCAAATTCTGCTTCAACTGCTGCGAAGCCACCGAGCTTCAAACATTGAGTCCTTGGGTGAAAGCTTGAACAACCCAATCATCGGCGACCAGTGGCAGGTCCATCCGTTCCATTTGGAATCGAGACACGAATTCTCTGAGCATTTTATTGTCCTTCTATCTTGCCTTGAAAAGGTCTGACTTCCTGGTTTCAACCTTGATGGCCCCGGCGTGTGCCTTTACAAAAGAATCTGCAAGCATAGCAAATGAGTCAATAGAATTAGGTGGTAAATTATGGTACCATATCATAGCTCCCTTTGACAGGGTCTCTCCGAATTTCTTTAGCAAGACAGATTCGATCTCGTCATCCTCTAGATCATTCCCTTTGATAGCACATGTGTAATAGGTGACATGCTCGTTCAGATCGGTCGTTCCATTGTATTTAGGAATCTCGGGCATGTGGAACTTCTTGGGAATCGGCTTGGGAGCCGCACTGGGGGGGAAAGGTTTTTACACGAACTTTTTGGAATCCAGACCCATCAGTATTGGTGGTGCCCCTGGATTCGATCGACCCTGGAGTTGTAAGTTTCCACCTCCCTTGGTTGTAAGTTTCAACCTCCCTTATTGGTTGTAAGTTTCCACCTCCCTTTCGTTTGCCTCGTTCTTCTTTTCCCCTAATTCAATTTGTTTTGTCAGTTTTTCGAGCATCTTCATGATTACTGGATCGGACCCAGATTCTTTCTCGTTCGGTTTCCTTGAAGCTGATTCGACCCTATGGGCAACTTCCTGGGACGGCTCGGGCTCGATCCTGCTCGGTGGGTGATTGAGGTTTTGGAGCTAGGCTATCGCTGCCTGTTGAGCCTGCAATATTTTGAAGATCACCAGCGGGCTGATCCCGCCCTCTTCGCCTCCATGTGTGCTTTGAGCGGCTGATCGAACATCCCCACGGACGCTGCCCTCGGGATCAACAGCCAAATTTGCGTTGATGGCTACATGTGAGCCGACGTTGATTGGATCTACAGCTGGAACTCCATCGAGGCCAACCAGAGGTACGTCATTCCCTAGCACTATGTTATCATTTTTGTCGTGGTGACCGACATCATTGTCAACGTGTAGGGATGCCGACTGAGAGTTCGACATTTTGGTCTTGGAATCAAAGATACTCCAAAGAACAAGTATAAAATAGTTGTGTTATGAAAGTTTGTACCAGATAATCACTATTATCTTTAGCCCCACAGTGGGCGCCAAACTATTTACCCTCAAAATCGGGTAACAATATAATTTATATGCAGTTTTAAGGATACGTGATATAACTTGATACAAATTAAGAAAACAGATTAATATTGAAATTGATGATAAGAGAATAAACGCAAACCACACAAATTGAACAGCCTTGGTCTTCGAGTTTGATCACCCTCGAACCAAGAAATGCCTCCACTGATGTAAGAACAAAATAATAATATATTGCTTTGTGTTGTGTATTACAATGTGTGTTACAAATGATCAGACTCCCTTTATATAGTAGGGGTGTCCTACTCTTGATACAATTATATACAATGTAAAACAATCTCATGATTTGCTAATTAATCAGGCCTCTTCTTGATGCGTGTCGAGATTTCTGCCGTGATCTCCAACCGATTGGGGATATTTCGTCCTTCTGTTATTCCGCTCGGCAAATTTTCCTCGATCTTGTTTGATATCGATCTTGTTCGGTCCTGGGGTCACGAGCTCAACGATGTAACTTCGCACCTCGATTTGATATAACCCGAGATCTAGCTTTAACCTGTCACGTTTCAGTCTCGATTGGTCACATAATAGGCGAACCCGATTTCGACCGCATATAATATTCATTTCTAACTAACTCTATTTATTTGGATTTACGTGAAATTTAAAGAAAAATAAAGTTGAATGTTTAAACAATTTAGCAGGCTTAACCCTATATGTAAATGTGCTTTCTATTTTGACCAGTCATAAAAAGTTTGACGTATTTTCTATAGTAAATGGATTTTCTATTTTCCTTTCTCTAATAAACATAATAAATTATTACTAGCTTATAATAAACTTTCTCTCTCTTCTCTCTCGGCGTTCGATTAGGTGAGTCTACTAACGTGCGTTGACTACCAGAATGGGAGGGCGAGGACGACCACGGAAGCGGGTGAACAAGGTTCTGATTACGGATTTCAAGCTACTTGAGGAATTGAAGGGAGAATCTGGAACTGGAAAATCACCAAATGGAGGAATTCTCCATGCTCTGCTGAGAAACAAACACCGACGGGCAAGGATAATCAACTGGACAAATAGGGATCTGACAACACGCCAATCACTGGGAAGGGGAAATCAATAGCTGGTATGGCTGAATCAAGCACATGCAGAAAGGTTGACAATGGCGATGGTACCACTTGAAATGCAGGGGGTACAACTGTATTGAGAAAAAACTGAGTTTATATTAAAAATGATGTGGCATGACACGTGGATTAGTTAAATGGTCAAAGCGCAGCAATTGACTAAGAGGCACGGATGGAGACAGCCACGGGAATAAGAATTTAAATAGGCACGAGACGACGTATAGATACGAGTCTCGTACCAATTTAAATTATTTACAGCCAACGGATTAGAAGGCATTGAAGACAAAGATCTGATGACAGAAAGGAGTCCAAATTCATTATTAAATACTTGATACATTACAAAATTGGTATTTAATAGGAATGATTGTATAACGGCTTATTTAATGTCATTTATTACTCATTATTATATCATTAAAGCTGAGGCTTCATTCCTTTACCTAGAATTGTCTATAAAAGGAAGAAGTATTATCATTTGTAAGGACACGGAATACTACTGAGAATTTATTGAAATACACATCTATTTGTTTTTTTACCATCATTCTCAAAAGTATTTTATTTTTGTCTCCTGATTATCAGTAACCCGAATTTCTTTTTAGCTTTGACCAAAGACTCAGATTTTTGGTTAAACAAATTGGTTCCGTTACCGGGAATCTGATAATCTTTCCTTTTAAGCTATATCTTATCTATTATTGTCACCATGTCAAACAACAACGCCGACAACAATAGTAATAACACATTGGGAAACCATGAGAATCAAATACCTCAAAATCAAGATGACGTGGTTCCCTCTCCTCTAAATTCACCACGTCAATCTCGTGAAGGCACTCCTGTTACTGAATCCCGTGCTGATCAACAAGAGCAATCTGAACATTTTGAAGGAGTTACAACTGAAGCTTTGCAAAAGCTAATTGATGCACAGGTCGGCAAAGCTCTTCAGGCACTTGTTAGTCGATTGCCTGCTGCGCCACCCACACCAACTCCTAATAATAATACATTGGAGAATCCCCGTTCTGGTCTTGATAATTCTGGAAACGGAGCAACCCCCAGTGAACCACAAGAAGGGGGACCAGGTAATTTAAATAATTCATATTTGCAAAATTTAGTACTAACCTTGCAGAAACAGCTTAAGGAACAAAATGAGCGTATTGAACAAATCCCTGGAGTTCCGCCTGTAATAAAAGGAGTAGACATGGACAAATACTCACAACAACCTTGGAAGCCTAGTGCTGCTCCCCTTCCAATTCCGAAAAAGTTCAAAATGCCTGACATCCCAAAATATGATGGTACTACAGACCCACGTGACCACGTGACTGCATTCACAACTGGCGTAAAAGGCAACGACTTGACCAAACAAGAAATTGAATCAGTATTGGTCAAGAAATTTGGAGAAACACTCACCAAGGGTGCATTAACCTGGTATTCTCTTTTATCTGAAAATTCTATTAATTCTTTTGCTGAGCTTGCAGATTCTTTTATTAAAGCACATTCGGGAGCACAAAATGTTGAGAAAAGAATGGAAGATATTTTCAAAATCAAACAAGGGGATTCGGAGTTGCTTAGAAACTTTGTTGATAGATTCCAGCGTGAAAGAATGACTCTACCTCGTGTGCCTGACAATTGGGCTGCTATAGCTTTTGCAAGTAATTTAAATGACAAAAGTTCTGAAGCCACAAGACGACGCAAAGAAAGTCTTCGGGAATTACCTGCAACCACATGGAATGATGTTTACAACAGGTATAGCACGAAGCTGCGAATCGAAGAAGATACCGTACCTAAGCTTCATCATGAAGAAAGGGGCGGTACCCGAAGGTCAGAAACCGAAAAAAGATCAGGTAAAAGCAGGTACGATCCATATATGGGACCTGCAGAAAAAGACCCACGGTCGAAACAAGATAGCCAGCAATATGATCAAAAATCGAGAAACCGGGATTCTGGCTCTTCTTCAAAGTTCAGGAATGATCGGAACAGACAAGAATCACGAGATGATGACATGAGTTTAAAGGCACGATTCGGTGGATATAATTTTAATGTCTCTACCTCCGAGCTCGTAGCTGTTTTAAGAAGCATGGGAGATAAGGTACGGTGGCCAAAAGAGATGCGGTCAAATCCAAGTAGACGCAATCCGGATCATTGGTGCGAATTTCACAACGATCACGGGCACAAAACTTCAGAGTGTAGATTCCTGCAGAGTGAAGTGGATCATTTATTGAAGCAAGGGTACCTCACTGAGTTATTTAGTGAGAAAGGAAAACAAGTTTATATGAAAAACAGACAAGAGCCACCACAACCTCCTTCACCCAAGAGGACAGTGAATGTCATAAGCGGGGGAGAAGATATTCACGGCGTAACCTATACAGCCTCCAACAAGGTTTCTACGGTAACGATTACACACGGGAAACGGGTGCGGCAGGTCCTTGAAAATGAAAGTATTTCGTTCGATGACGCAGATACCGAAGGAGTGACAACTCCACATAATGACGCACTGGTAATATCTTTACTTGTACATGATACTAATGTAAAACGAGTTTTGATTGATCCAGGGAGTTCTGTAAATATTATATTACTAAGGGTACTACGAGAAATGCAAGCTGAAGACAAAATGATACCCAAGGTGCACACCTTGTCAGGCTTCGACAATTCAAGTGTAGTAACAAAAGGTGAGGTATTTCTAACAACTTTTGCTATGGGTGTTGTGAAGGAAACTAAATTTCAGGTAGCTGATATGGAAATGGCCTACAATATGATCATGGGGAACCATGGATACACGATATGGATGTTGTCCCATCAACTCTATATCAGGTTATTAAATTCCCATCACCATGGGGAATTTGCCAAATTCGTGGGGATCAGCAGATGGCTAAAAGTGTCAACGCTGTAACAAGTACGAGCGCCCCAAATAAAGAAAAGTAGCAATTACAGGAAACAGTTGAAGGTAAAAAAGATCAAACTTCAACTGAACAGGAAAAGACGGATTTGGACTCAAGACCTGACACAATTCAAGAACCTGAAGAAAATGAAAGCATCAAAACAACAATTGAAGAGCTTGAGGCAGTGATGTTATTTGATCAATGGCCTGAACGGAAGGTTTATGTCGGGGCCAATTTAAGCACGAACATGCGAGGTATGATAATCAAATTTTTAAAAGCTAACTTAGACTGCTTTGCTTGGTCCCACGCTGATATGACAGGGATACCACCAAATGTGATGACTCACAAACTCAATGAGAACCCTTCTTTCACACCAATAAAGCAAAAGAAACGGAAACAAGGTGCTTTTAAGAACCAGGTGATTCAGGATGAAGTCCAAAAATTATTAAAAATCGGATCAATCCGTGAGGTAAAATATCCTAATTGGTTAGCTAACACGGTGGTTGTACCCAAACCGCAGGTCATGAACTTTTAAGTTTTTTAGATGCATACTCGGGATATAATCAAATTAAAATGGATCCTGGTGATGAAGAAAAAACTTCTTTCATCACAGACAGGGGGACTTACTGTTATAAAGTAATGCCCTTTGGCCTCAAAAATGCTGGGGCAACCTATCAAAGGTTGGTCACCAAAATGTTCCAAGAACATTTAGGGAAAACAATGGAGGTATATATAGACGATATGCTCGTCAAAACCCAGCAATCTCATGATCATATTTCTCATCTATCTGTTACTTTTGAAATTTTGCGAAAATATAATATGAAACTAAACCCAGAAAAATGTGCATTTGGAGTTGCATCAGGTAAGTTTTTGGGTTTTCTTGTTTCTAATCGTGGTATTGAAGTGAATCCTTCTCAGATCAAAGCAATAGAAGAAATCCCGGATATCCTTACTAATAAAAAGAAAGTACAAAGATTAACGGGAAGAATTGCAACTTTGGGGAGATTTATTTCCAAATCCTCAGAAAGGTGTTTTAAGTTTTTCTCTGCACTTAAAAAGCAAGATCATTTTGAATGGAATGAAGATTGTCAACAAGCCCTTAGAAATTTGAAAGCTTATTTGTCAAAACCACCGTTGTTGGCAAAACCAAAGGTGGGGGAAAAACTTCTCATTTATCTGGCCGTATCTGAAGTCGCAGTAAGTGTTGTTTTAGTCCGCAAGGACCAAGGTAAACAATCTCCTATTTATTATGTAAGTAAGTCCTTATTGGAAGCTGAGACACGATACCCACAGCTAGAAAAATTAGCATTAGCTTTGATCATGGCATCTAGAAAGTTAAGACCTTATTTTCAATGTTATCCCATTGTTGTAGTTACTGCTTTTCCGCTTTGAAATATTTTGCATAAACACGAACTTTCAGGAAGATTAGCAAAATGGGCTATAGAACTAAGTGAGTATGAAGTTATTTATCAACCCAGGACCGCTATAAAGTCTCAAGTACTAGCTGATTTCGTGACTGATTTTAGCCAGGGGATGCATTTAGAAGCAGAAAAAGAATTACTAGTTTTTAATGGTGCGAACCCGGGGACTTGGGTTTTATTCACTGACGGTTCATCTAATGTAAAAGGGGCAGGCCTAGGAATAGTCCTCGTACCACCTGCGGGTGAGACCATTAGACAGGCTATAAAATGTCATTCTATAACTAACAATGAAGCAGAGTATGAGGCTGTAATTGCAGGTTTAGAATTGGCACGAGAACTCGGCATAACACAGATTATAATCAAGAGTGATTCTCAACTCGTGGTTAATCAGATGCTGGGGACTTATACAACCAGAGAGTCACGAATGCAAGAATACCTCGCAAAGGTACGGGAGTTAATAAAGCAATTCCAAACTTGGAAAGTAGTGCAGATCCCAAGAGATGAGAATGTAGAGGCAGATGCTTTAGCAAATCTTGCATCCGCAGCAGACGTGGCAAACAATACAGATGCTTCAGTCATACATCTATTTCATTCCGTTCTTGAATCTGATAAAAATGAGGTGAATTTTAATCATCTAACATGGGATTGGAGAAATGAAATTGTTGCCTTTTTACAGCACGGAACCGTGCCTAATGACAAAGGAAAGGCTCACGCGCTTCGCAAAAAAGCTGCACGATATTGTTTATATCAAGGAAATCTTTATCGAAAGATGTTCGGTGGACCACTAGCAAGGTGTCTCGGACCCTCTCAAACCGAATATGTCATGAGAGAAGTACATGAAGGACATTGTGGGAATCAGCAGGAGGACGGTCACTGGTAAGAACGTTAATTCGCACAGGATATTATTGGCCTAAGATGGAAGAAGAGGCAACCAGTTTCGTGTCCAAATGTGATAAATGTCAAAGGTACGGCAATAATATGCACAGACCAGCTGAGTTACTACATCCTGTTTTAGCCCCATGGCCCTTTATGAAATGGGGAATGGATATCGTAGGTCCACTTCCACAAGCAAAAGGTCAGGTAAAATTTCTACTTGTACTTACAGATTATTTCACTAAATGGGTAAAAGCAGGGGCATTTAAACAGGTACGAGAAAAAGAAGTTAAAGACTTCATATGGCGAAATATAATATGCCGCTTTGGAGTACCAAAGGAGATCGTGTGTGACAATGGACCACAATTCATTGGAGCTCAAATCACAGAATTTCTTCGAAGTTGGCAGATCAAAAGAATAACGTCTACGCCATATCATCCAGTAGGGAATGGACAAGCAGAATCAACTAACAAAGTTATTATCAATAACTTGAAAAAGAGGTTACAAGATTCAAAAGGTAATTGGCCTGAGGTGTTACCTGGAGTATTATGGGCTTATCGTACAACGACCAAAACAGGCACTAGAGAAACACCATTTTCAATGGTTTATGGTACGGAAGCCTTAATTCCAGTTGAAATAGGTGAGCCAAGCACACGATACGATCAGGCAACGGAGGAATCTAATAATGAAGAGATGCGGGTTAGCCTAGATTTACTTGAAGGGAGAAGAGAAGCTGCTTTGATAAGAATGGCAGCACAAAAGCAAGTAATAGAACGATATTACAATAGGAAAGCACGCCTCAGATTTTTCAAAATTGGGGACTTCGTGCTTAAAAAGGTGTTCCAATCTGCAAAAGCTGCTAACTCAGGAAAGCTAAGTCCAACATGGGAAGGACCGTACAAAGTCCGTGGCATTGCGGGAAAAGGAGCATACCAGTTGGAAACAATGGATGGTAAAGTTTTACCCTCACATTGGAATGTTGTCCACTTAAAAAGATATTACTTTTAAGAAAGTACCTACGGTCAGGTATCATCATGTTAAAATTTCTCTCTTGGTTTATTAATATTTTACTAACGATTTTAGATGCTAGGCAAAATATCATAACTCGTGCCAAATGATGAGTCACAACCTGCAAGGCAAAATGGAGTATTCTTAAATTCCTAGCCCAGGGTTACAATTAATCTGATGGAAATACACACGAGTTAGGCAGTCTTCATCTATAATCGCACCTTCGGGTCTCGCATATCTTTCTGTTTCAGGAAAAAGGGCCAAAGTAAAAGAAATAAACAAGTGCTCGAGGCTTCATACTTCACCGCTCAAACACTTGGGGGACTACAATATTGTACACAGATACGTGTAGAAATGCAGATACGCAGATACGAATATCGAACGATAGAAGTCAAGTGTTGAGAAAAAATTATGAAGTCTTCAGCATTCATGAGAATAACAGAGTCATCTCTCAAAACTCATAAACAAAGTCACCTCTGAAACCCTTCTTAATATATAAAGATAGGGTCATGACTATGTACTGAAACAGGTTATGAAGAAAAACCTTGTTTATTCTATGTTATGTACAAATCTGTTACAAGAAAAACAGTTACGAGAAAGTTGTAGATGTATTTAATACATGTAATAGTCAAACACTTGTTAAAGTTTATGAATAAAAACTTGCCAAAGTTGTTTCATACAAAACGTGTGTATTCCTATTTCTTTCATCGTATTATAACACCATTATAAAGTTGAGACGTCTTCTTCATTAAGTGTCGATAAAATAAAAGGGCCCTCTTTTATAAGCCTCATGTTAATAAGTCATGAGAAGAATCATAAAGCATTTTCAAAGGATAAAAATGCTAAACTACTCTATAAGTCCTAAATAAGTAAGGAAAAGGCAAGAATAGAACACATTGAAGTACTAACGAAACTTCTTAATATAATTAAAAAGACTAAGTAGAAACTTAGTCAATAAAGGTTTATACAAGTGCCCCATTATGATAACTGGGGACTTTCACCAAAAAATCCCTTAAAAACTAAGGGATAAAACCATCATCCAATTGAAGGGGTTAGCACATCAGAAGTTGCAATATTAATTTCACTTTCAGCCACAGGCACGGTGGCAACTTCTGAAGAAGCAGCAACATGAACGGTTTCAGCTGAAGCAGGAATTGTAATCCCAATTGCTGCAGTAGTCACTTCTTCATTTAAAAGTTCTTCTGTTCCAGGAACTTCAAGTGCAGGAGAAGGAGTATCAGTAGACTGTTGGCTTTTCTCGATGGTATCTACGACTTTGGCCAGTTCAGACTGCAAGTCAAAACCTTCTTGAGCAGCTTCCGTCAAAGCATCACGACGAGATTTCAGGAAAGCCCAACTCACCTCTATGTTAAAATTTTCCTCCAGAAGTCCATATTCCTTTTCCCACATAGCAAGATCGTTTTTTAAGATTTGGTATTCAGCTAAATGGGAATCAAGGGAAGCTTCAAGAGAGGCATGAGAACTCTTCAAGGCATGAATCTCGTCAGAAGAAGTCTGTAAGTCAGCCTGAGCTTGAGTCAAGCTTTGCACTAACTCTCCTGCATATTCTTCCTTCCTAGCCAAAAGTGCCTTCAGCTCCCTAACTTCTTCACTAGCCCTGGATAATTGTTCTGATTTCAATTGACTTGAGGAAGCTTTGGCAGTTGCCAGTTCAGAAGCTAAACCACGATTTTGATGCTCTAGGAGATTTTTATTTTCTTGCAACTCCTCTATGGTCCCTTGAGCATTCTCGAACTGCTCCTTCCAATTGGTTGCTTCAAGATGGGCTCCCCTAGTTATTTCTTCGGCCTCATGGACAGTCTTTTCAGACTCACGGGCTTTTCTTTCCAGTAGGGAAATTCTTCCCATTAATTTCGTGCCAATAAGGTTAGCCTACAGAGATAACTCATAGAAATGAGAGATTGAAGATAATTAAAAAAAAAAACTTGTTGGTAAGAAGAAAAAATACCTTCAAAGTAGAATGAACTACGTCATTAATCAGAGTTAAGCAGCTATGGCTCTCCATCTTCTTCTTCTCGATATCTCCAATTAGAGGTTTGAGCCAAACATCGGCTCTACCGATCTTCCTCAAGAGGCTATGATTGGCAGGAACCTCCAAAGTAACACTTCTCATAGTCATACTTCCACTGCTAGAACCCGTCTCTGTATGATGAACAGAGGGAAGAGGAGCAATGGAAGGAATGGAAGGAGAAGATGTAGAAACAGGAATGGAAGGAAAAGATGTAAAAACCAACGCAGGAGCGGAAGCAGGTGCGGTAGAAACTGGCAAAAGAACGGAAGTCGTCAAAACTGGTAAAGAAATACTTACGGTTGGCAGAGGAATGGAGGAAGTAGGAACAAATGAGGAAAGAGGAGCTTCATCAAAAACAGGGCCGAGCTCGCCACTCCCGAAACCACTGTCAAAAAGATGCTGAATTGACTCATTATTATCTCTTGATTCGGTGTCCTCGTCAGAATGAATCAAAACAGGCTCGGTGGTGGAGGTTCGAGCAGGAGTGTTTTCAATTTCATCATCAATGATTATTCGTCTCCTGACCCTTGGCCTGGTAATTAGGGAGGTACCCTCCTCTTCTTCTTCAGAACTTTCCTTTATAGCTTTCCTTTTTGGCAGCAAGGCTCGAGCCTTATCCAAGTCAAGAGCAGCATTCGCACACATGCGAATGACCATAGCTACTTCAGCCGTCATTCCTCTAATGCCAAATCCTGATTAAAGGATGGATATACATGATCAAAGTTGAGGAAAAAATGCTTAACATGTAAAAAAACATATAAAAAGGGGGATACCATGTGTTTTGACCTTCCAGCCATGTAAGGAAGAAATTGATTTCCAAGTTCTCTGCTCCCTAGAAGCAATATTCAAAAGTGAGTCTACCCAACCACGGAAGTTGGGAATAGGTTCCACATCTCCCATGGTTGCTACAAAAAACCAAAAAGAGACGAGGTTAAAAACAAACTTTCTTTTGAAATTCTCAAAAGTAGGTATGGTAAATAAAAGGAAACCTACGTTCAAAATTCCACTTCTCAGGGAAGGGAATATTTGTTTCGCCAATCAAGTCCACCGTACGAACAACAACGTAACAGATATACCATCCACGATCTTTGTCATCTTCAGGATTTACCAAAACTTTTTTGCTCCTTGCAGTTAAGGTAAAAACCCCATAACGTATTAAGTTAGGATGGTATAGATGAATGAGGTGAGAAAAGGTGAAATTGACATTGGTCTTGGAGGATAAATATCTCAAACAAGCCACTGTTCTCCACACTAATGGACCGATTTGGGCCAAACAAATTGTAAAGAAACGACAAAAATCGAGAATAACTGGGTCAATCGGAGGATTAAAACCTAAAGTGAAGGAGTAAGTATAAACAGAAGAATACCCACTTCTAAAAGAGGAAATTCTTTGATTTGGGGAAGGAATTGACATTCGGAGATTCTCCTTCCAGTTACAATCTCTTCTTATGGTGGGGATTGTAAGCTCGGTTACTATTGTGGGGTAAGTATCGGCTTTTTCTAAATTTGTAATTTGTTTTTGAAGAGACGTTTTGTCACTTTCAAAAGACAAATCGCTGGGAACTATTTCATCAACTGAGGGTTCTTGAGAAGAATCAAGAATTTCCCTACTTTTAGAAGAAGGGGCCTTTGGGATAGAACTCCTTGAAGAAGAACCAGAGGAGCCGCCTCGAGTAGATTCTAACCCTGTTCGAAGCCTACCTCCTCCGCCTCTTCTGTGTCTAACAGGGGCGTTGGGGAATTGATCTAGAATTGGAACTTTTTTACGGTTAGGGTTTGAAGAAGACATTGTTAAGAAGGAAGTGTGTGCTGAAGATTTGTGAAGAAGACAAAGGAAGAAAAAGTTATGTGTAAAATGGGAACCGTCAACGTTAGAAGTGTAATGATGGAAAGCCTATAATAAAGGCAGCTATCACTTCGTAAATAGTGAGAATGAAGAAGTCTCGAAAAAGGGTGTGAATAGTGGAATCAATTAGAAAATGACACATGGGCAGAACATTAAATGGAAAAGACTACTGAGGCGTTAATACTGTCATGAGCATTAATTGTGGCAAAAATTCCTTTTACATTAAGATCCACTTCCCAATTATTTAATTGATAAAAAAATGGAAAGTGGGGGGACTATCTGTATTGGGAAAAAACTGAGTTTATATTAAAGATGATGTGGCATGACACGTGGATTAGTTAAAAGGTCAAAGCGCAGCAATTGACTAAGAGGCACGGATGGAGACAACCACGGGAAGAAGAATTTAAATAGGCACGAGACGACGTATAGATACGAGTCTCGTACCAATTTAAATTATTTACAGCCAACGGATTAGAAGGCATTGAAGACAAAGATCTGATGACAGAAAGGAGTCCAAATTCATTATTAAATACTTGATACGTTACGAAATTGGTATTTAATAGGAATGATTGTATAACGGCTTATTTAATGTCATTTATTACTCATGATTATATCATTAAAGCTGAGGCTTCATTCCTTTACCTAGAATTATCTATAAAAGGAAGAAGTATCATCATTTGTAAGGACACGGAATACTATTGAGAATTTATTGAAATACACATCTATTTGTTTTTTTACCATCATTCTCAAAAGTATTTTATTTTTGTCTCCTGATTATCAGTAACCCGAATTTCTTTTTAGCTTTGACCAAAGACTCAGATTTTTGGTTAAACAACAACTGGGGATAAACTATAGGAATCCACGAAACCCTTACTGTAACAAAGGAATCGAGCAACAACAAGGAGAATGATGAAGTTCAAAAGGTACTAAGGAATGTTGATTCACCTAAGGGGACTAAAAATATTCAAACCTGGGCAAGTGTTGTTACGGGAAATAAGTTGGCATCAAAAGGCATGAGTCTGAGGTATGTACCAGCTAGCATTCAAGAAGGGAAGACAATTGTAAAATTAGAGCAGGAGGATATAGAAGAAGAAAGTGCAAAGTGGAGATTGGCTATAATTCTATATGTCATCGGAGAATCCCCATCGATAGGAGCAGTGGAGAGATTTCTCATAACACAATGAAAGTTCGTAGAGAAGCCCCAAATATACTATCACAATGATGATTACTTTGTCATTCGATTCAAGAGCATGGAGGAAAGAGATGAGGTACAGTTCTCAGGCCCAAACACAATCAATAATAGGCCTGTGATAATGAAAGAATGGTCTGCAGAGTTCAATTTTCAAAATGAAATCCTTAAAACTATCCTAATATGGGTTAAGTTCCCAAATCTACCTCTAAGTTGTTAGGGAGGGAGGTCACTGAGCAAAATCAGTAGTGGTTTAGGTACTCCTGTATATGCTGATGAGTGCATCACCAATATTGCACACATATCATATGCAAGAGTACTCATTGAAATGGATATTACAAGACCACTCCCTAAGTGCATTACAGTCCTAGATCCTAAGAGTGGTGTGTTTGAACAGGAAGTGATATATGACTGGGAACCTGAGCATTGTGCATCATGTTTGCAAATAGGACAAAATTGCAAGACTATGAATGTGCAGAAGCAACCATTACAAGTTCAAAAAGGGAAGCAACCAAAACCTATGCAAGTATGGAGGAGGAGTGACCAAGTGCTGAAGATAATCGATAAACAGAATGTGCAAGTACAGAATGGAAGTGGTCAAACAAATGTTGGAAAAGGTTCTGATGACAAAGCACATGTTACTTCAAATAAAAACAAGCAGAAGGATGGACAGTGGTGAAAGCAAAATCAGCCACTAAAATGGCTTAAAGTGGGGGAAACAAAGAAGGAGATATTGATACGAATAATGGCTTCAGTTCACTAGCAGGGGGCAAATGATCCACTAGGCCAAGTCATGGTAATACAACAAAGCAAGCAATGTGAAAGAGGGAAAAGTAGCCAAGGTGGTACAGATGATTAAAACCATTTCCCTCCATTACTAAGATGAAAGTCATCACTCGGAATGTGAGGGGAATGAATAAGTTGTATAAGCAAAAGGAGCTAAGGGAGTTTATTAAAGAGAACGGAAAAGGTCCAAAAATATCCTTGAACTATTCAAAATAGCTCAAAAATATCCTCCATTTGTTTTTGATGCCAAAAATATCTTTGCCGTCTATGTTTTGTCCCAAAAATACCCATAAACGGTTAGTTTTGCCATTGAAGCTGACATGACAGTCCAACTGGGTTAGAATTGCTTACGTGGTCGTCCACCTAAGCAATCCATATGTGAAAATTATTTTTTCGGAAATTTTATTTTTCAAGAATTTTTTAATAAAATACAAAATCAACATTTATTCTGAAAAAAGTAAAAAAATTCGAAAAAAAAATATTTATTTCGGAATTTTTTAATTAAAATACAAAATCAACACTTATTCCGAAAAAAAGTACAAAATTTACGAAAAAGTTATTCTTGATTCGGGTTATGATTTGATTAAAAAACTCCATTGTTCTCTTTTGTGAATTTATGATTATAGATATCGAGAATTCATATAACCGACCCAAACTTGTTTAGGATTAAGAAATCAGTGTCTTTGTTGTTTTACAAATAAAATTTTAATTTTTTTCTTGTAAACGTTGTGTGTTAATTTTTTATTTTTTTGGAGGTAAAGAATGGGGTTGAAATTATACAGAGATAATGTTTAAAAACATAATTACATAATTACGGGATTCCAAAAGCATTCAAAGACATAACTCCGAAATTCACAAATTAATCATAAATTCACAAAAGAGAACAATGGAGTTTTTTAATCTAATCATAAACCCCAATCAAGAATAATTTTTAGTAAAGTTTTTACTTTTTCCGGAATAAGTGTTGATTTTGTATTTTAATTAAAAAATTCCGAAATAAATATTTTTTTCGAAATTTTTTGCTTTTTTCAGAATAAATGTTATTTTATATTTTATTTAAAAATTCTGGAAAAATAAAATTTCGGAAAAAATAATTTTTCACATATGGATTGCTTAGGTGGACGACCATTTAAGCAATTCTAACTCAGTTGGACTGTCATGTCAGCTTTAATGGCAAAACTAACGGTTTAGGGGCATTTTTGGGCCAAAACATAGACAACATGGATATTTTTGGCACTAAAAACAAACTGAGGATATTTTTGAGCTATTTCGAATAGTTCAAGGATATTTTTGGACCTTTTCCGTAAAGAGAATAAAACTAGTGTTATAACATAGAGTGAAAGAATGTAAAGAGGGCCAGGTGATACACAAAATAACACCTACATGGGAATGATTTTCAAATACTTCCCTAAATAATAAAGGAAGGATATGGCTGATATAGGATCCCAAGCATGATGTGGTTAAGAATATCAGCACACATAACCAATACATACATGCTGCAATTAGTTTTCCTAATATTGCACTAACCTTTCATTTTACAACTGTCTATGGTTTACACACAGTACATGACAGGAAGGAATTATGGAGAAAGCTTAGGGAAATAAAAAGTAGGCAACAAGAACCATGATTTGTAATGGGGGATTTCAATGCTATACTTGAGGTTGAAGACAGAGTGCATGGTAATGTGGTGCAAGACCATGAGATAAGAGACTTCAGAGAATTTATAGAAGATGCTGGTATGACTGAGTTACAGGCAATAGGAAGACCATTCACATGGACTAACAGCCATGTCTTCAGCGAAATTGACAGGGCGTTTGTTAATGGAGAATGGATGAACAATATGCTTCCTATTCAAGTTCATGTCCTAGATCCGGACTTTTCTGATCACTCATCGCTTAGCATTGAATTGGGGAGGCAATAGAAGAAAGCACCAAGACCATTCAGATTCTTGAACTGTTTGGCTAATCATCCAAGTTTTGGAAAGACAGTAGAAGACAACTGGAAGGTCACTACAAATGCAATGTACCTGAAAAGAATATGGCTCAAGCTGAAAACCATAAAACAAGCAATAAAAGGCCTAAACACAAAGGAGTTCTCTGGGATAAATGACAAAATAAAAGGCATCAGGAATGATCTTCAACTACTACAGCAGCAGATGAGAACATATAATCAGGATCCCTATAACTTTGATGTAGAAAAAGAGCTAAGGTCGTAGCTGGAGAAATGGGATTTAATAGAGGAGAGCGTATATAAACAGAAATCTAGAATACAATGGCTCAAATTAGGGGACTCCAATTCAACTTATTTTTTTGCCAGCATCAAAAGCAGGAGAGCTCAGAATCAGATCAAATCACTTGTTAATGCAATAGGTGATATTGTCCAAATAGAGAAGGAGATAGAGGAGGAGATCCTAAGCTTTTATAAGAACCTGCTTGGGGCTGCAAATCCCACACTGCCTACTGTAAATCTAGATGTTATGAGGAGGGGGTCTATGCTATCAAGGACACAATAGTTGCAGCTTATCCGACCATTTACCAGAGAAGAAGTTTGGCAAACACTACAGGGGAAGAAGTTTGGCAAGCACTACAGGGGATTGATGACAACAAAGCCTCATGGATAGATGGATTTAACTCACTATTCTTTAAGAAAGCATGGACCATGATTGGAGATGAGGCAACTGAAGATGTCCTGAATTTCTTTGATACTAATAAGCTCTACCAATCGATAAATTGCACATCTGTTACCTTGGTGCCTAAGGTAAAAACCCCTTCCTCAGTAAAACAATATAGACTTATATCATACTGCTCCACACTCTATAAGATCATATCTAAAATGCTTGCGAACAGACTACAGGGAGTCATTTACAGCCTCATTGATAAGATTCAGGCTGCGTTTGTACCTGGCCGGGTCATAACTGATAATATTATCCTTAGCCATGAATTGGTGAAAGTATATGGGAGGAAAGGGGTGTCACCTAGATGCATGATCAAAATTGACATGCAAAAAGCCTATGACTCTATAGAATGGGTCTTTCTTGAACAAATTCTAAATGTTCAGAATTTTCCAGAAATATTTGTCAGGTGGATCATGGTGTGTATATCGACAGTTTCATACTCTGTAGTTATAAATGATAAACCAAGTGTCCTTTTTACTGCAAAGAGAGGAGTAAGGCAGGGTGACCCCTTGTCACCATTTCTATTTGTAATTGCCATTGAGTACCTTAGTAGACTACTGAAAACACTGGCAGAAAATCCAGATTTCAACTACCACCCTCGATGTGACAAGCTGAACATAATACAATTGGGATTTACAGATGACCTATTGCTGTTTGTAGAGGGGATGTGGTATCTACTCAGCTATTGTATAAATAATTTCAGTAATTCTCTTTGACATCTGGGCTAATATGTAACCAAGGGAAAAGTGTTGTCTATTTTGGAGGTGAGCCAAGCCAAATTCAACAGTAAATTATACAAGAATTAGGCTTCTCTGTGGGATCTCTGCCCTTCAGGTACCTGGGAGTTCCATTGAGCTCAAAAAGACTAGCAATTGGACAATGTCAACCATTAATAGAGAAGATGATAGGGAGTTTAACTTCATGGACATCAAAGATGTTGTCTTATGCAGGGAGATTGCAGTTGATCAGGAGTGTACTCATAGCCATTCAACAATTTTGGTCCCAAATTTTCATCTTGCCAAAGAAGGTAATAAGAGGATTGAACAAGTATGCAAAAGCTTTTGTGGAATGGGAATAATGAATGCTCAAAGAAGGCTCTAATAGCATGGGATAAAATTTGTTTACCAAAATCAGCAGGTGGTCATAGTAGACATCTACACATGGAATAAAGCTGTCATACTCAAGCACTATTGGAACTTATGCAAGAAGAAGGATAAGCTATGGATACAATGGGTGCATATATACTATATTAAGGGTAATGAAGTGTGGGAAAGCACTGCTCCACAAACATCTTCGCTGATTCAGAAGATCCTAAAGGCTAAGCAGTATTTGGAGAGTGCAGGAGTAACTACAGAGGAATTTCTGAATGGTGAGACATATGCTATAAAGACAATATATAATAAGCTGAGAGACAACTATCCTAAAGTGCAATGGAGGGAATTGACATGCAACAACCAGGGCAACCCCAAATGATTATTCATTTTATACCTTGCAATACAAGACAGACTTTATACAAAGATGAGACTGAAAAAATGGGATATGGAATATGACACAACATGTCCATTATGTGATAGTGAAGAAGAAGATGTACAACAACAAGGCTTTAGTCTCCAACAAAGTATAAAGAAAATAATTTAATAATCAACACAGAAACATTAGTAAAAATTAAAATTCCTTAAGCTTGTGAACGTTACTGAGTTAAAACAAAATTCAGGAAACTGTTAGAAGAATAATGAAATATATAAAATAGTAAAGAATCAGAAATATTCCGAGTCCACAATTTTCTTGTGCGTCCTTAAGGAATTTTAATCCCCTCACACGTTGCCAAGGTAATGGATTAAATCCTCCCAGGATAAAACGGAATAAACCTTCCTGCAACAGTGGCAATACAAACTGCAGGATACCAACGAACTCAAAGAACGGAGCAAAATCACACTTACGAATTTGAGAGAGAGAGACTGCGAATTAGGATGCAGTATATTCAGAAAGAAAGAAGTTGTAGTGTCTTTTTCGTATATGGAAGATGCAGCCTTGCCTCATAATTTATAGGCAAATATCAGAAGAGGTGTCTGGAAAGGTGCCTTTTCAGAAAATACGCGGCCTGCCGCGGTTCTACCGCGATCGCGGCCAGAGAGCTTCTCTGAATCTGACTGCCGCGATTCTACCGCGGTCGCGGCAGAACCGCGGCCAGTGAGGCCCTCTGAACGTTCAGCAGTGATTTTGGCATTTAATTAATTAACAAATCCGAAGCCGAAGTCGAAGCCGAGCCGAGCGAGCGACGACGACGGCGCGAGGGTTCATTCTCTTCAACTCCTTTTAAGAGCTTTAAGAAGTGAATCTATATATAAGCACATAAATGTGATTGTCCCTCACCAATGAAGGACAAAGTGCAAGACAAAAGTTCACTTCTTCAAATTTTCATTTTTCCTCCATTTTATTTCCCTCCATTTCCAATTCACACTTCTTCTCTTTTAAAGCCCAATGGCTTAAAGTCCAACAATGATAACAATGCCAAAGCAGAGATATACCGTATGACTCTTGCAGGAAGTGTATACTATACCTGGTTGAAAAGAAACAACAAAATCTTCCAACAAAAAATCAGACCAGCAGCAATTATAGTGGGCAGATTATTCAAGACATGCATTGCAAAGGAAGAACGAGGAAGAAATTGGCACTACTGTTGAAGCAACTTGATTACTACCCTTGTTAGTATGGTCAGTAGATAAAGCATAGGTTACAATTTTCTATTTTCTTGCTTGGCTGTAGATGAAGTATACTAAACTTGGGGCTGCTGTCCAACTTTAGAGGTTTTGAGCACTCTGTAAAATATTTCCTTGGTAATAAAAAGTCATAATTACCAACAAAAAAAATTACTACGAGCTTACTTAAAACTCGATATGGCAACTTTTCGACTAATTTTACACTTTTTCACATTTTTAATCTAATGCTATTACCTGTACAATTTTCTACTAATATATTCAAAGATTTGTTCTTAAATCTTGAACATGTCAAAATGAGACTAATTTAGAAAAACGGAGGACTAATTGCTGAGAATATAGCCAAGATAAGCGAGCAAGAATAGAAATGAAAAAAACGAGAGTGGGTGGGTGAGTAGGGTGAAATATCTAACTCATTAGTTCGATTCTATAGATGGCTACACAACTTTTATTTATTATACTGAAGTTATTAAACTATTTTTATAATATAAAAATTACTCATCTTTACTTAGGTAATATAGAAAGTTACTAAATTATTTTTTGCAACAGAAATATCATTTGACTATGCTAAGTACCGTATAAAGTGTCCCTTTTGTTTCCTCCTAATGATTTTATGTCATACTTAGGCAAAGTGGATGACTTTATTGTTATAAAAATAATTTTTGGTAACTTTCATGAATTTTAGATAAAGTTAAATGATTTTTTCATTATAAAAAATGTTTAGTGACTCTAATTGCAACAAAATGAAAGTTGAATAACCGTCTACAAAATGACATGTATATCTATTAACTGGAGCATTTATTGAGAGTAATATATAGGTTTCCCCGAACATAATAGTTTACGTTCAAATTCGCTATATGTGTTAAAATTTTCACTAAATAAGAATAAATAATTAATTTTGGACTAAGTAAATCAAATGAATTGTTATAGAATTATCTAGGTTTTTTTTAGATTGAAATAAATTACAACCATTTTAATTTAGTTTAGTTTTATTCAGACATACATAATTAGTTTAAGGGATAATACATCAAAAGCATGTTATGAAGACATACCCGATGTAGAGATATTACAAATTAGTGGAAGTCAAAGTCAGAGGTTGGACTCCAAAAGGTGCATATTTAGTAGATTTGGGATTGATAATTCTGTTTTTGATTTTATGAAGACATCAAATAAGGTAATAACTAACAAGTTGAAGATTTTGACTTATTTACTGGTCACGACAAAGGTATCATTTTGTTTCTTTTAGTTGACTTGAGTTTTATATGCATCCTTACATTGTACTCCTTCGTTCACCCCGTTGAAAAAGGAAAAGAGAATATTGGGGATAGTAATCATACTATCTATATCTATATTTATATTATTATAAAGCACAAATAGTTTGCACTAAATGTTGAACGATAAAAATATCCTTCAAATATTAATAGACTTTTATGTCCTTTATTGATTATATATCGCTACAATATTAACGTACAAAAAAGTAAAAATATTTCATTAGTAGAGTCCAAGTCAAATTGTAGAATTCACATCCAACCCAGATTCACTATACTAATATCTTATAAAACCAAATTCGCATGGTACAGATTCTCACAATTACACAATACGTTCATTCAGGCATGTTATTTGCTGATGACATTATTCTAATTGACGAGACAAGAGGCGGCGTCAACGAGAGGCTAGAGATTTGGAGACATGCTCTTGAGTCTAAAGGTTTCAAGTTGAGTAGGACGAAGACGGAATACCTCGAGTGCAAATTTGGAGTTGAGCCGACGGAAGCGGGAGTTGAAGTGAGGCTTGACTCTCAAGTCATTCCCAAGAAAGATAGTTTCAAGTACCTTGTATCGGTTATTCAGGGGATCGGGGAGATTGACGAGGATGTCACACACCGTATAGGGGTGGGGTGGATGAAGTGGAGGTTAGCGTCGGGAGTTTTGTGTGACAAGAAAGTTCCACCGTTACTAAAAGGTAAGTTTTATAGAGCAGTAGTTAGGCCAGCCATGTTGTATGGAACTGAATGTTGGCCGGTAAAGAACTCACACACCCAGAAGATGAAAGTAGCAGAGATGAGAATGTTAAGGTGGATGTGCGGGCATACAAGGATGGATAAGATTAGGAATGCAGATATTCGAGAGAAGGTGGGTGTGGCCCCCATGGAGGACAAGATGCGGGAAGTAAGACTCAGATGGTTTGGGCACATTCAAAGGAGGAGCACTGATGCACCGGTGAGGAGGTGTGAGCGACTGGCTGTAGTGGGCACGCGGAGAGGTAGAGGGAGACCTAAGAAGTATTGGGGAGAGGTGATCAGACATGACATGACGCGACTTAGGATTACGGAGGACATGGCCCTTGATAGGGAATTATGGAGGTCGAGCATTAAGGTTGTAGGTTAGGGGAGAGGGTGAATATTTCTACAGCACAACTGAGAGAGACTATCTAGTTAGGAGTTAGACTAGGAATGTCAGTGGTCGTCTATTGATGCAGGGCTTTACCTTCTAGTTGTACTATACCAGCCATCTAATTCGTATTTCGTATTTCGTATCCTGTATTTCATATTTCGTATCTCCTATATATTGTTGTTATTTTATTACGCATTTTTATGGTACTAATATATTATCTCCTATTGCTTTTTTTAAGCCTTTTGAGCCGAGGGTCTCCTGGAAACAGCCTCTCTACCCTTCGGGGTAGGGGTAAGGTCTGCGTACATATTACCCTCCCCAGACCCCACTTGTGGGATTATACTGGGTCGTTGTTGTTGTTGTTGTTGTTGTTCATTCAGGCATGTGCCAAGTGACACAAAAACCCCATGCAGTAGACACACCCCCGTGGATGCCAAACACAAATGGCACTTAGTCTATAAATTATTGTACCAACACATCCCAAAAAAAACTGACTATGATTGGATATCTGAAAACTACACACCCTAAATAAAATCAAATCTTTCCTATGGCAGTGTTTTAAAAATTGGCCGCCCACAAACTCCTACCTTCAACAAATCGGAGTTACAATGGAGAATACTTGCACAATTTGTAAGAGAGCATAAGAAACCATAACTCACATCTTCCTAGAATGTTCTGTAGCCCAGATATTTTGGGAGACTGTAGGCATGAACACTAACAGCATCCCTCGCAACAAATACTGGCTTTTAGCTATTAAAAACCTCCAAATACCGGTTAACCATAGCTTCATAACCTGGGAGGATGTATTTCCTTTTGCAATATGGCACCTCTGGCTAAATAGAAACAATAACTGCTTTCATAATTCTTCAAATACCATAAACTATCACATGGTTAATACACGAGCCATTGAATTTAAGTTATTAGCATCCAACTATAAATGCACAACACACAAAACTCCGGTACACATCAAGTGGTACCCACCACCATCTCACAAGTACAAACTAAATATTGATGCCTCCATGGATAAACATAACACGGGAGGCATTGGGGGTGTAAAAGACTGGATTATAGGCTTCTTCAATAGGATCAAAGCCCATAACTCCACACATGCAGAATTGCAAGCACTCCAGGCAGATTTGAATTTGGCATATGAAAAACGACTAGCACCACTGGAGATTGACACTGATTCAACGGATATAATTAAACTGCTTCAACACAATATATCCCCCGCCTATACTAACACTATCTTAGAATGCAGGTACTTGTTGAAGAAATTGGGGAATCCAGTGATCCGGCATAGTTTCCGCGAAGACAACAAGGTAGCACACTTGTTGTGTAAATGGGGTTCCAAGCATCACCTAAGTTCTACAACTACTATTTTGCACTCACCTCCGGACGCACCAAAGAAGGCAATCCAAGATGAAAAAAATGAAGTTTTAACTACTAGACTAGTATCAAGCTCTATATGTAATATATTAGCAGTACCTGAGAACCTTAGTATTATCCCTGCTATTACTAACAGCGATGTAATGCCCCCCTAACCTTTTATGAATGAATCTATCCCTATTTCCAAAAAAAAAGGTATGTGCCAAGTAATATAATATTATTCTCCTGTTAAGTGTCATTATCAAGGGATGGATAAGACGATTTAGTGCATACTGATGATGTTTGATTATCTGAATCATGCTTGTGTTTTAATCTTCAGCCGTAGGTATTTATTTTGCAAATTTAATTTTGTGGAGCGTTTTACATTACTAATATTCTTCTATTAATGCTTTGATTTCGTCCCTTAATTACACCATTTAATAATAGTCTTTATCAACTATTGTTGGAGTCAAATAATAGCAATCTTTCTTGAGGTAATTTATTTTTCTTTATCACATGATCGAACTCCTCTTTCAAAGATTAACTTCATTATCTATAAAGGAGAATAAAGTTTGCCAATATATTGCACAACTTTAATTCTTAACAGAATGTGATTGAGGAATCAGTGTTCACAAAGCAAAATTTGAATGAGTCTCAATTTGAGCAGCAACCGATTGCTTCATCTTTGATACATATGAACATGAGCCACCAAATTAAACAATATCCTTAAGTATGTTCTGCTGCGGATCGGAACAATTTAGGAGATATTGGACTTTAATATGGTGAATTTATTAAATTATACTTGTGATTTCAACCGCATATATTTATTTTGTAATATTAATTTGATATTTTAGATTGCGAAATAATGTTGATGTTCTATTTATTCTTTGCCTTCATTGCAGCGTTTAATAATAGGCTGTATCAACCACAACCGCAAAGAATATTGGTCTTTCTTGAGGTAATTTATTTTTCTTTTTCACATGAATTTTCGCTCAAAAATTAACTCGGTGTGTCTATTTAAGCGGAGAATTAAGTATTGGTGAAAGATAATTGCCAATAGCGAGAGTCAAAATTAATGTATGTTCTTCTTTATCTTTTAGTCGGCGCCTGGAGACTTAGGTGCTCAGAGATTGAGTTTGCACGCTCATAATTAATGTAATAAATTTTAACACTTCATGATTGCAACTTACAAGAATCCGCATATATGCTTAAGTTGCACGGAAAATTTGGTATTGCAAATTATAAGAGAGAAACAAATTGTTTGGGTCATCACTTGTTTTAAAATGAATTATGCGTTCCGAGGCCTTAAAAACCTCCTTCGGCATCACCTCGATTTGCGTGCGCAGTCCGGGCGCGTAGCCGGAAAGCCATTTTGTGAAAATCTGTGAAAAATGAAGAATTTTGACTTTAAAATGGATTTAAGTTGACTTCGGTCAACATTTTGGGTAAACGGACGCGGATCCATGATTTGACGCCCCCGGAGGGTCCGTAGGAAAATATGGGACTTGGACGTATGCCCGGAATCGAATTCCGAGGTCCCAAGCCCGAGAAATGAATTTTTAAAGAAAATTATTTTCTGAAATTATTTATGAGTTTTGGAAATGAAATGAGTTTAAAATTGATGGTATCGGGCCCGTATTTTGGTTCCGGAGCCCGGTACAGGTCTTATATGTGATTTAAGACGAGTCTGTAAAATTTGAAAAGAAACGGAAGTCGTTTGAGGTGATTCGGACCCGTAGTTGTGAAAATTGATACTTTGAAAGTTTTGAGGTTTTTCTTAGATTTCCATGCTAAATTTGTTGGTTAAGAGGTTATTTTGGCAATTTGATCGCACGAATAAGTTCATATGATGTTTTTGAGTTAGTATGCATGTTTGGTTTGGAGCCCCGAGGGCTCGGGTGAGTTTCGGATGGGTTTCGGAAGGTTTTGAACTTGTGAAAAATTGCAGAAACTGTTGTTTTAATGCGCAGGCCTTCTGTACTTCGCAATCACGAAGCCCTTCACGCGATCGCGAAAGGGAAAATGGGCAGGGTTGAATTTTGTTCAATGCGAACGCGAGGTAAGGATCGCGAACGCGGAGCACTGGGGGGGTTGCTCTACGCGAACGCGACCCATGTCCCGCGAACGCGTAGCGTAAATGGGGGGCTGGTCTAGGAAGTAATCGTTCCTCTACGTGAACGCGTGCACAGGCCCGCGAACGCGAAGGTCAGGGGGGCCAACCCTTCGCGAACGCGTAAGAAGACTCGTGATCGCGTAAGCCAAAGGAAGGTTACTCTTCGCGAACGCGGCAGACCCAACTCGAACGCGGCAGACCCATCGCGAACGCGATGAAGGCCTGCCCAGCGATTTTTAAACAGTAAGCAACACACTCGGGATTAATCCAAAATTTCATAACTTCTTCTTCCAAACTCCAAATTGGGCGATTTTTGAAAGAAAACTTCACCACAAATTCATAGGTATGTAATCTTAGACTCATTTTCTTCAATTTTCATTAACACTCATTAGATTTCTAGGCCTAAATCATGTTCTTAAGGGTAGAAAATTAGGGATTTGGGTAGAATTAGGGCTTTTTGTATAATTGGATTTTAGACCTCGTTTTGGGGTCGGATTTCGAAACTAATAACATATTCAAGCTTGTGGGTGAATGGGTGATCGGGTTTTGGTCCGAACCTCGTGTTTTGACCAAGCGGGCCCGGGGTCGATTTTTGACTTTTTGGGAAGAATGATGAAAAATCTATAATTAAGCATTGGAATTGAATTGTGTAGCATTTATTGATGTTATTAAGTCGATTATGTCTAGATACAATTGATTTGGATCCAAATTCAAAAGGGAAAGCGGTGTTTTAGGCTTGAGTTGGCCGTGGAAGTTTGAAGTAAGTGTTTGGTCTAACCTTAGCTTGAGGGATTAGGAGTTGTGTCCTATTTGCTACATGTTACTTGTTGAGTACGACGTATAGGCATGGCGACGAGTATTTATACGTTGGTGGCAAGCATGACCGTGAGTCTTAAATTGAAATGTTGTGTTCTGAATAAATACTACGAATGCCTAAGTTGTTGATTCTATGTGTTGATCAAGGATTATGATTATTCTCGTGGAAATTACTTATGATTGAGTGTTGGTGCTAGTTGAGGTAGTTAGATGTTGGAACAAGTTTGGTTATAGCTGATTTTCCCTTGCCGGGACGTATTTACTTATACTGTCGATTCCCTTGCCGAGATAGCGTTGTCTCTTTATTGATCCTTTACCGGGACTCTTGTTGTGATTGGTGTTGAACTGTATATGTGGATCGGATTGCGCGCCGCAACAATATTATATTTGGATCGGGTTGCACACCGCAATAATATTATGCTTGGATCGGGTTGCACGCCGCAACAATGATATAATTGGGTCGGGTTGCATGCCGCAACAATAATATAATTGGATCGGGTTGCACGCTGCAACAGTGATAAATGATATGGATCGGGTTGCACGCCGCAACAGTGTTATTATGTTTTGGGATCGAGTTGCACACCGCAACTATTGATAATACAAAGTGTTTATGGATTGGTTACGAGTTCCTTATTGTTTTGATGTAAATTCTAAATTGCCCTTATGCCTTTCTCTTCATTTACTGTTGATATTGATATTCCCCCACAGCATGTACCCCCTCCCATCTTTACTTGTTTATTCCTGTTTTATTTTCCGCTGCATATTATATAACTGCACTAGTTTATTTGATAGTCTGGTCCTAGCCTCGTCACTACTTTGCCGAGGTTAGGCCAAACACTTACCAGCACATGGGGTCGGTTATGCTGATCCTACACTTTGCACTATATACAGATCCTGGAGCGGCAGCTTTTGGACCGTAGCTTTGGGTGGCTGCCTTCAGTCCAGTTAGAGATCCCGAAGTAGTCCTGCAGGCGTCCGCAGGCCCGGCATTCTCTTCTATCTTTATATGTATTCTATTTTCATTTACTTAAAAGACAGATTGTACCTTTCTTTCCAGACATCTGTATGTAGTATTCGTAGTTGGTCCATGATATTGTGACACCGGATTCTGGGTAGAGATGTATGTTGGTATTGTCGTACTGGTTTTGGCTAAGTTATCAGATTAAGTCTTCCGCATGCATTTATTTATCGTTAATATTTCACTGTTGATCGCATGTTAATTTAAATTGTTAAAAAGGGCTAAATAAAAGATTTAGTGATTCTATAATACGCGGCTTGCCTAGCTTTCATGAGTAGGCTCCATCACGACTCCCGAGGGTGGAAAATCCAGATCGTGACACTACATTTAATTGGTACACAATTTAATTTTTCTTTAGTAATAATATAAAAAAAATAATAAAAAAGAATAAAAACAGTAAATAAAGAGTTAGGAAAAACTTCACATTTGTTCTTTCCTGTCGTGCGGTTTGGTTTCTCAATGCTAATTGAATTTCTTCTCTATTCTTTCGCAGATGGCGAGAACACTTGCTTCCTCATCCACCGATCAGCAACCTGAGCCCCCGGCAGCAGCTCCCACGAGGGGTAGAGGGCGAGGCCGAGGCCGTGCTAGAAGCCGAGGTAGGGGCAGAGCTCAGCCTAGAGGAGCAGCACCAGCGGCGGAGCCTCAGGTTGACTTTGATGATGAGGTTCCAGCCCAGACAGTTCTGGTGGGCCCAGCTCAGGTCCCAGAGGGGTTTATTGCTACCCCCGTACTTTAGGATGCTCTGGTCCATCTAGTGGGCCTCATGGAGAGTGTCACCCGGGCAGGCTTGCTTCCTGTAGCACCAGCCGTCTCTCAGGCTGGAGGAGGAGCCCAGACTGCTGTTACTCACACTCTGGAGCAGATGGCTCCCCAGTTCCAGATTCCAGCAGCTCAGCCAGTTGGAGCAGTTCAGCCATGTGTGGTAGCTTAAACCGGTGATTGAGCAGCTATGTCTGTCGATGCTTTGTGGAGATTGGACAGGTTCACCAAGCTCTTCACTACTACCTTGAGCGGCGCATCTTTTGAGGATCCCTAGGATTATCTAGATAGTTGTCATGAGGTTCTCAGGAACATGGGGATAGTGGAGACCAATAGGGTCGATTTTGCTACTTTTTGATTATCTGGATCCGCCAAGACTTGGTGGAGAGCCTATTGTTTGGCTAGACCGGCCGGATCGCTAGCTTTGACTTTGGAGCAGTTTACTCAGCTATTTCTGGAAAAGTTTCTCCCTATCACTCAGAGAGATGCCTATCGGAGGCAGTTTGAGCGTCTCCAGCAGAGTTCTATGACCGTTACTCAGTATGAGACCAGATTCATCGACTTGGCCTGTCACGTTCTTATCATACTTCCCACCAAGAGAGAGAGAGAATGAGGAGGTTCATTGAGGGACTTATTCAGCCGATTAGCCTTCAGATGGCTAAGGAGACAGGGAGTGAGATTTCTTTCCAGGAGGCGGCCAATGTGGCTAGGAGAGTGGAGATGGTACTGTCGTAGGGAGGTGGTCAGGGGTCTGACAAGAGGCATCGTCATTCGGGCAGATTCAATGGTGCCTCGTCTGGAGGGAGGGATTCGTATGGTAGAGGCCATCCTCCTAGGACTTTTCAGTCGGCACTTCAGGTTTCTCACGACGTTTCAGATGGTCGTGGTTCTCATATGCAGTATTCGGATTAGCAGCCCTACAATGCACCACCAGCTCCTATCAGTGCACCGCCGCTCCAGAGTTTTCAGGGTGGTCATTCAGGTTGCCAGGGTCAATCTCAGTTTCCTTAGCTGCAGCACTCAGGTGGATGCTTTGAGTGTGGTGAGTATGGTCATATCCGAAGGGCTTGTCCGAGATTGGTGGGTACTCAGTCGCAGTAGCAGGGTTTCCGCGCTATGGTTCAGGCACCAGGTGTTCCACCGCCTGCTCCGCCAGCTAGGGGTGGGGTAGAGGTGCTAGAGGTGGAGGTAGAGGTGTTAGCAGTGGAGCTCAAACCGCTAGAGGTGGAGGCTAGCCAGCTGCAGGCCATCCTAGAGATGTAGTCCAGGGTGGTGGGGCCCAACCCCGATATTATGCTCTTCCAGCCAAGCCTGAGGCTGAGGCTGAGGCTTCCGATGTAGTTATCACCAGTGAAACTAAAAGCGCGCTTAAAGCGCAAAAAAGCTCTAAAGTGAGGCGCATAGACTATTCAGCGTTTCGCACTGCCTCAAGCGAGGCTCACGTGCCAAAGGGCCCCTTTAGATACCCTTTTTTAAATTATAAAAAGTCTCTCACCAATCCCTAAGCCATGCTTATGTAAAATAACCAATAAGCTACTGAATCATTAAATAAGGAAAGAAATCATAGTTCCCAAAAAAACAAAAAAGGAATCAATAGAAGTATAAGAAGGGGAGTTGAAGAAGAGCAGCAGAAATCGGCAAACTCAACTAAAACAGAGCCGAAGCATTGCAGCGGAATAATCCTTTATCGCAACAGGTATGCTTCTTCTCCTTCTCTGTTCTCTCTTATACTTATACTTCTTCTACTTCTTCTCTTTTTGCTTTTTGACTTTTTCTCCATTAAAGAAGTGGTTTGACCTTGATTGTTTTTTTCTGGTTCAGTTTTTTATTTTTTAACTTTCTGATAAAGCTTAAATAAATGCTAGAGGTGTTTTTGTATACTTACATGTGTTTTGTCTTTGCAGAGAATGAATGGAAGTATGAGATACTTGTCACCATAAAATTCTTTTAACTTTTATAGTGGAGTTATCAGTGGGATGAGTATTGAGTCTATATTGAAACACCTGTAAAGATAAATTAGACATGGCCATAGTGGTGGACCCCAGAAGGGCCAATACATGTGAACTAAAGTGATCTCTTTTACTTTTAAATAATTTACACAAATTGTTTCACTATGTTTTGTAGCTTTCTAATTTGTACCGGAGCTGGACTACTTTCTGATGGAATTAAAATTGTTAAATCTGATTCTTTTATCACATGCAATTCTGATTGTCAACATTTATATTCTTGTTGTATATTTTAATAATATAAAACTTGTAATATTTGCAAGTAAAATGCATAACATATTATTTAAATTTTATTTCACATATAAAAATGGCAGAGGACTGGTCCAAAGGCAATCGTAGGGATCCTAGTTGGAAATATAACTATTTGAAGAATCCTAATGACACTACAAGAGTCACATGTAATTTTTGTGGAAAAACAACAACAGGTAGAATTAATCGGGTAAAACAACATTTGATTGGTAATTTTAGAAACGCAGCGAAGTGTACCAAATTCCCATAGGAGGTTAGAGAGGAATTGAGAAGTTACATGGAGGAAAAAAAATACGAAAGGAAGTTTGTACTAACAACTTTTCTGAATTTGATGAGTTCGATTATCATGATGATGTTGGTGGAGAGGAAGAAGTTTCAAATATCATTCGTAGGAAAAGAGGTGGAGAAAACGTTACTAGTGGCTCTAATAAGAAATTGGCCAAGGGAAAGGGACCTATGGATGTGTTTCTACAAAAGCGAGGAACACTTAGGCAGATTAATATCAAAGATTCGTGTGATAAAGAGGCAAGAGCAACGACTATTCAAAAAATTGCTCGTTTTTTTTACGATGCAGGGATCCCATTCAATGTTGCTCGCTTAAAAAGTTTTAAGGATGCAGTCGAGGCTATAGGAAGCTATGGACCAAACTTAAAGCCTCCAATCTACCACGAATTGAGGGTTCCCTTACTTAGGAAGGAGGTAGTGTTGATCGATGAAATTGTAAACAAGCATAGGGAAGAATGGGTAAAGTATGGGTGTTCTATTATGGCTGATGGATGGAAAGATAGAAAACAAAGAACTTTAATAAACTTTTTGGTGAATTCTCCATATGGTATAGTGTTTTTGGAGTCAATAGATGCATCCTCATTTGTTAAGACCGGAGAAAAATTATATGAATTGCTTGATAGATATGTGGAGCGCGTTGGAGAGCAAAACGTGATTCAAGTTATAAGTGATAATGGTAGCAACTTTGCATTAGCCGGTAAGAATTAATTCTTTGACTATTTTAGTTATGTGTTTTACTTTCTAATATCAATTCAAACCTCTAATTTTTAAATATTAACATATCTATTTACTCTTTTTGGTATAGGTCAACTGTTACAGAGAAAAAGAAAGCACATATATTGGACACCTTGTGCAGCCCATTGTATAGATCTTATGTTAGAAGACATAGGGAAGATTCCAAACATCAAGAAGACCATTCAAAGAGCAATTGCCCTTGTCAGTTTCATTTATGGGCACACAGGAGTCATAAATATGATGAGAGATTTCACAAAAAATAAAGAGTTGGTGAAATATCGGATTACTCGATTTGCAACAAGTTTCCTGACTTTGCAACGGTTGCATTGTCAAAAAACTAATTTGCGGGCAATGTTTACATCTGAACGTTGGGTGAACAGTAGTTGGTCGAAGACTTCAAAGGGAAAAAGTGTAGCTCATTTTGTCTTGATGACTACATTCTGGAACCAGGTTGTTTACATTTTGAAGATAATGGGGCCTCTGGTTAAAGTGTTGCGATTAGCTGACAATGAAAAAAACCCTGCCATGAGATACATTTATGAAGCTATGGATAGAGCTAAGGAGGCTATTGTGAAAGCATTTGATGGGAATTCTGCGAAGTATAAAGATATCTTTAAAATCATTAATGAAAGATGGTCATGCCAGTTGCATCATCCATTACATGCAGTCAGGCATTATTTAAATCCTGAGTACTTTTATCAAAATCCAACCATTGAAAATTGTAAAGAAGTAACTGATGGGTTGTACGCTTGTATAGAAAAATTGGTTCCAAGCATTGAAGTACAAGACAAGATCATATCTGAGATACCACTTTATACTAGAGCTGAACAACAATTTGGTCTTCCAATTGCAAAAAAGATCAAGAACGATAAGATCTACTGGTTAGTAAAAATATTGACGTATAGATTCTTAATTATTGCTTTATGTTGAATAGTGGAATTTATATGGAAATTCAGCTCCACATCTTCAAAAGTTAGCCATTAGAATTTTGGGCTTAACAGCTTTTTCTGCTGGGTGTGAGCGTGTTTGAGCATGTAAGTATTCATAATGATATAATTATTTTTCTACTTTTCTTTGCATTGTTAATCAATTAGACTATATTACTCACATTCATGTTATATATACAACAGATATATACCAAAAGAGGAATAAATTGGAGCATCAAAGACTGAATGATCTAGTACAATCGTGCATTAAAAGTTCATTATGACTTGCGGAGTGTCATTGATCCAATCTCATTGGATTACATCGATCACAACAATGAGTGATTGATTGGGAAGATGGGTGTTAATGTTGAGGCAGAAGATGAATTGGTGTTTGAGGATGACAACTTAACTTAGGGTGATGTAGCAAGAGCGTCAGGGAGTGAAGACATGTTGACATACACAAGGCGACAAAAGAGACAATCCGAAGTTATAATTAATGCCTCGAGCTCTCGGGCTCCACGTGCTGATGTAGTTGAAAATGAGAGTGATTTTAATGACTTAGACGAAGAAGAGATTGAAGGCTATATGTCGAGTGATACCGATGAGGGTCACCCTTCTGAGGAAAATTACATAGAAGAATATGATTATATTAGTGATTAGAAGTAGTATGGTTTAGATTTTCATATTGAAGACTTAAGTATGGGTTTAGCTTTCATATTAAGATGAAGTATGATTTTATCTTTTCATATCTTTACATATTAGGTAGTTTATTCCTTATTGCGCTTTTTTTTTAGTGAAACCCTCGCTTTAAGTGCGCTTTGCCCTTTAAGCCCCAGCAGGGTTTTAGCCCTTTTTTGCGCTTTTTGCTTTGGACAACACTGGTTATCATAGGTACTGTTCTGGTTTGTGGCAGAGATGCTTTAGTTTTATTTGATCCAGGGTCTACCTACTCCTATGTGTCATCTTATTTTGCACCGTACCTGGTCATGCCTAGTGATTCCTTGAGTGTCCCTGTATATATGACTACACTGGTGGGTGATTCTACTATGGTAGATAGACTCCATCGTTCGTGTATAGTTGTGATTGGGGTTCTTGAGACTCGTGTGGATTTATTACTTCTGGACATGGTTGATTTTGATGTCATATTGGGGATGGATTGGTTATCACCTTACCACGCTATTTTGGACTGTCATGCCAAGACCACCTTAGCCTTGCCGGGTTTACCTCGTTTAGAGTGGAGAGGGACTCTTGGTCATTCTACCTGTAGTCTCTTATGTGAAGGCTCAGCGTATGGTCAAGAAGGGGTGTTTGGCCTATTTGGCATATGTTCGTGATTCTAGTGCTGAGGTTTCTTCTATTGATTCTGTGCCTGTTGTTCGTGAGTTCCCTAAAGTATTTTCTTCAGACCTGCACGGGTATGCCACCCGATAGGGATATTGATTTGGCTCCGGGCACTCAGCCCATTTCTATCCCGCCATATCGTATGGCCCCGCCTGAGTTGAAAGAGTTGAAGAAGCAGTTGCAAGACTTGCTTGAAAAAGGTTTCATTAGACCTAGTGTTTCGCCTTGGAGTGCGCCGGTATTGTTTGTTAAAAAGAAGGACGGGTCGATGAGAATGTGTATTGATTACCGGCAGTTAAACAAGGTTACAATCAACAATAAGTATCCATTGCCGAGGATTGATGATTTGTTTGATCAGCTTCAGGGTGCCAAGGTATTTTCGAAGATTAACTTGAGATCTGGCTACCATCAGTTGAAGATTAGGGCATCTGATGTCCCTAAGATAGCTTTCTGCACCCAGTATGGGCATTATGAGTTCTTGGTAATGTCATTCGGGTTGACAAATGCCCCAGCAGTTTTTATGGATTTGATGAACCGAGTGTTCAGGCCATACTTGAATTCGTTCGTGATAGTCTTCATTGATGATATTTTGATTTATTCCCGTAGCTGGGAAGAGCACGAGCAGCATCTTAGAGTGGTTCTTCAGACTTTGAGGGATAGTCAGTTGTATACCACGTTTTCGAAGTGTGAGTTCTGGTCTATTTCAGTTGCATTCCTGGGTCATGTTGTATCCGTAAAAGGTATTCAAGTTGATCCGAAGAAGATTGAGGCAATCAAGAACTGGCCTAGACCAGCATCAGCTATAGAGATCCGGAGTTTCTTGGGATTGGCAGGATACTATCGTCGGTTTGTAGAGGGGTTTTTGTCTATTGCAGCCCCGATGACCAGGTTGACCTAGAAGGGTGACCAGTTCAGGTGGTCAGACAAGTGTAAGGCGAGCTTTCAGAAGCTCAAGATAGCTTTGACTACGGCACCGGTGTTGGTTTTGCCCACAGGTTCAGGGTCATATACAGTTTATTGTGATGCATCTCGTATTGGACTTGGTGTGGTGTTGATGCAGGATGGCAAGGTCATTGCCTATGCTTCGCGGCAGTTGAAGATTCATGAGAAGAACTATCTGGTTCATGATTTGGAGTTATCAGCCATTGTTCACGCGTTGAAGATTTGGAGGCATTATCTGTATGGCGTGGCATGTGAGGTGTTCATAGATCACAAGAGTCTGCAGTACTTGTTCAAGCAGAAGGAGCTAAATTTGAGGCAGAGAAAGTGGTTGGAGCTGTTGAAAGACTATGATATCACCATTTTATACCATCGGGGTAAAGCCAATGTGGTGGCCGATACTTTGAGTAGGAAGTCAGCCAGTATGGGTAGTCTTGTTTATATTCCGGTCGGTGAGAGGTCGCTTGCTTTGGATGTTCAGGATTTGGCCAATCAGTTCGTGAGGTTGGATGTTTCTGAGACCAGTCGCGTGTTAGCTTGCACAGTCGCTCGTTCTTCTTTATTGGAGCGTATTCGAGATCGGCAGTATGATGATCCCCATTTGTGTGTCCTTAGAGACACGGTGCAGCATGGAGGTGCCAAGCAGGTTACCTTAGGAGATGATGGAGTTTTGAGATTGCAGGGTCGAGTTTGTGTGCCTAATGTGGATGGACTCCAAGAGTTGATTTTAGAGGAGGCCCATTGTTCCTGGTACTCTATTCATCCGGGTGTCGCTAAGATATACCAGGATTTGCGACAGCATTATTGGTGGCGGAGAATGAAGAAGGACATTGTTGCACATGTGGCTCAGTGTTTGAACTGTCAGCAGGTTAAGTACGAGCATCAGAGGCCTGATGGGTTGTTCCAGAAGATTGAGATTCCTGAGTGGAAGTGGGAGCGTATTACTATGGACTTCATTGTTGGGCTCCGACGGACTTAGAGGAAGTTCGACATATTGTGGGTTATTGTTAATAGGCTAACCAAGTTAGCACATTTCATTCCTGTGGCAGTCTCCTATTCTTCCGAGAGGTTAGCTGAGATCCATATCCGGGAGATTGTTCGTCTTCATGGTGTGCCCGTGTCTATCATTTCGGATCTAGGTACGCAGTTTACCTCACATTTCTGGAGAGCAGTTCAGTGAAAGTTGGGCACACGAGTTGATTTGAGCACAACGTTCCATTCTCAGACAGACGGGCAGTCCGAGCGGACTATTCAGATTTTGGAGGATATGCTCCGAGCTTGTGTCATTGACTTTGGAGGCTCGTGGGATCAGTTTTTGCCTCTAGTAGAGTTTGCCTACAACAACAGCTACCAGTCAAGTATCCAGATGGCTCCTTATGAGGCTTTGTATGGTAGGCGGTGTCGGTCACCGGTTGAATGATTTGAGCCGGGGGAGGCTCGGTTGTTGGGTACGGATCTGGTTCAGGATGCCTTGGACAAAGTCAGGATCATTCAGGATAGGCTTCGTACAGCTCAGTCTAGGCAAAAGAGTTACGCTGACCGTAAGGTTCGAGATTTAGCATTCATGGTCGGTGAGCGGGTATTGCTTTGCATGTCGCCCATGAAGGGCGTGATAAGATTTGGAAAGAAGGGCAAGCTTAGCCCTAGGTTCATTGGCCTGTTTGAGATTCTTGATCGAGTGGGAGAGGTGGCTTACAGACTTGTGTTGCCGCCGAGCTTATCAGTCGTGCATCCAGTGTTTCATGTGTCCATGCTTCGGAAGTATCACGACGATCCATCCCACATGTTAGATTTCAGCACTGTCCAGTTGGACAAGGAGTTGTCTTATGAGGAGGAGTCGGTAGCTATTCTAGACCGGCAGGTTCGTCAGTTGAGATCGAAGAGCTTTCCTTCTGTTCGTGTTCAGTGGAGAGGTCAGCCTGGCGAGGCATCGACCTGGGAGTCCGAGTCCGATATGCGGAGCCGCTATCCCCATCTTTTTCCCGACTCAGGTACTTCCTTCTTAAGTCCGTTTGAGGACGAACGGTTGTTTTAGAGGTGGAGAATGTGATGACTTTTCCAAAAGGTCATCACTTGTTTTAAAATGAATTCTGCATTCCAAGCAAGGCCTTAAAAACCTCTTTCGGCATCACCTCGATTTACATGCGATGTCCGGGCGCGTAACCGGAAAGCCATTTTGTGAAAATCTATGAAAAATGATGAATTATGACTTTTAAAATGGATTTAAGTTGACTTCGATCAACATTTTAGGTAAACAAACCCATACCCGTGATTTGACGGTCCCAAAGGGTCCGTAGGAAAATATGGGACTTGGGTGTATGCCCGGAATCGAATTCCGAGGTCCCAAGCCCGAGAAATGAATTTTTAAAGAAAATTATTTTCTAGAATTATTTATGAGTTTTTGGAAATGAAATGCGTTTAAAATTTGATGGTATCGCGCCCGTATTTTGGTTCCGGAGCCTGGTACAGATCTTATATGTGATTTAAGAAGAGTCTGTGAAATTTGTTAAGAAATGGAATTCGTTTGAGGTGATTCGGACCCATAGTTGTGAAAATTGATACTTTGAAAGCTTTGAGATTTTTCTTAGATTTCTATACTAAATTCGTTGGTTAAGAGGTTATTTTGGCGATTTGATGGCACGGATAAGTTCTTATGATGTTTTTGAGTTAGTATGTGTGAGCACGTGATTTTTGCCCTATATATGAATTATTCCCAAAAATTCAAGTAAAATGATTTTTTGTGCATTTTGGTGTCATTTTTGATAATGGTTGCATTTTTATTTGCGCATGTTAATTTTTATAAAATACAAAAATATGCATTTTTGCATTTAGGTTTTAGTTTTATATTTTAGTATCAATTAAGGTTTAATTTGTTTAGACAAAACATGAAAAATCACAAAATTAGTTCACTTTTGCATTTTAATGATTATTATTGTGAATTTGTCATGAAATAGTTTTTAAACAATTTTAGGAATTAATTAGTCTTTGTTTTGAAATAATTAAGATTTCATGTTAGTTTTACATCTTTATAAAAATTAGAAAAATTATAAAAAAAAATTAAAAATGAGAAAAAGGAAATAAAATAGAAAAGAAAATAAGAGTAAAATAGGTGGTCTTAAAAAGACCCAAAATCTGGGCCAAGTTCCGTTCTTAAAACCCCCAGCCCAAACGGATCCTAGCCCAAAATCAATACCTATTCTAACCCCAGCCCAAATCACCCCTCCTTGCCTGCCAATCCATCCCCGTAACCCGACCCATGCCAAAAGCACGAAGAAGCAGCGGATGAGCCCTAAGTCCCAAACCAAACGCAGCCGTGTTCTTCTTCTCCAAATCACTCGAACCCAACCCCAAATTCCATCCAAATTCCAAGTGAGTGAGCCTAAATCCCTAACCTGCGCGTTCATCTATCTCTCCTCCTACCCCAGATAACAGATTTCACGCCAAAGATTCTCTTTTCGTTCACTCGCTCGAGTTTGAGAGAAGTGACGCGATTAGAAGGTCCTAGAGATGATACGTTGGATGAATGTGAGGCATCGGATGGATTTCGTTCAATTCGAGCCCTACATTCATCTGGGGTTCGTTTCATAAAAGGATTGAATCTGATTCTTTGAAGGGTGGTTTTTCGGAAAGGATTTTTGGGGAGTGATAGATTTTCAGAGAGTAAATGGTGACTTCTTTTTCTTTGTTTTTCTGGAATTTCTAAACAAAATATACAAAAATCAAAGGGTTTAGTTTGAGTTGGTTTTCTTTTCGAACCCTGAATTTCGTTCTTCATTGGTTTGGTTCTGATGTGTAATGCAATTGAGAGGAGGCTGTTTTGAGTTCATCGTCGTTGTTGTTCGTCGTGGATCCCATTCGAGGTATCTTGGTCGTCATTGATTCATTTGGTTTTGGTTCGAGTAATTCACTGTAATCGCCAAACTTTGTTAATTGAAGAGCTGATTTCAGGTACTAGTTTCATTTTTGAAATTAAGTGATGTCGAATAGCCCTGTGCAATGAGTTAAACGAAGTTTGCGTATGTCCATGAATACTTCCCGGTTACTATAATGAAATCTTAGCTCCCCTGCCTTCTTCCCTGTGATTTCCATTTAGTATGATCGATTCACTTTCATATCTGTTTTTGTGTTTCTTTCAACATCAATTGGAATCTGTGGAACATCGATCGTATGCTCTAAGAATACGTGGTGAATATCGTTTGTTTTCCTTTCGTTGCAAAACATCTGCTCATGAGATTGTTTGGCAGAATATGAAATTGCTGTTTGGTTTCTTGTTGGTTGGCATTCTCTTAGATTACTGGTAGTAGCCTAGTGCTGAAGTCTAGATTAGACAGCATTTTCGTTTCCTTCCAGCTGTGGCATCGATAGTGAAACTTGTGTGGCTTATGTCTTGAATGTTATGTTGATTTAGTTGAAACTGCTGCTCTGTTTTAGTCCGTCTAATCGCCTCGGTTTGATTAATCAGAAAACTCTAACTTCATTCATGTCTCACTTTTCTTTAATATCACTGATCTTCCGTGTGTGGTGAGAGTTGTTCGAATTTGTTAGTTCTCTTGTTGAGGTTTGATACTTCTCTTGCTCTCTGATTGACATAGATCATTTGTTGGAACTGAGATTGCCTTGGCATCTAATTCTATTAAATCAATCGACACTCTGCTTGATATCACATGGTTTAGTTCCATCAGGTTCGAGTTTGAAATAGTTTGTTTTGTGCTGCTTTTCTGATATATACTTGGAATAGTTTCCTGGTGAGGCAGTGGCGAATCTGAAGGTTTAAATGCTCTCCTTGTCTTGTTACTGCTTTAATAGTCTTGCTCTTTCGAGCTGCTGAAGAAGGCAATTTCAGCAGTAGATTAAGCTGATGACGTGCAGTATTTTGGTTATTTGTTTGAACTGCGGGTCTGCTGAAAATCTGCTTTGTTTTGCATTAATTGAGCAGCAAGTTTGTGCATTTTGAGTGCCAATTCTGCATTGTTAGCGGTATCTGTCTTGGCTTTTGGTTTATCTGCAATTCGGGATCCATTTTGTTCTTGTAGTAGCAGGATTGCATATTCTTTTCTCTTAGTTATTTGATCCACTGGTTTGACTGTTGAATTGCAAACCTCCAGCTTGATTCATCAACACAAGAGTTCATTTCTAACCTGTGTTTTGAGTTGATATTGGTTACTATCCTGTCCGAGCTTAAATACTATGTATGTTGCATACATCTATCCTCGGTCCTTTGTTATGCCATAAAATTTGTCAATTGAGATGATTTGGGGATCAGATAATACTGAATCTCATATTTGAAGAGCAGCTAGCTGCATGCTTGGAATTTGGGCAGCCTTCCTCAATCTCATAAGCGCTGAGGCTGTTAGTATAATCCCATGAACTTGAAGCTGAAAACGTGCAAATTAATTAGGACTTTTAGACTTCGGGACGGGCCGTTTAGTGAATGTCACGGCATTCCCTAAAGATAACAACTCGTTAGACCATTTAGGAGCGTTATTAATAAAATGACCTTCTTAAATTCGGGTGCGCATTGATGCGACTCAAATCCAAATCTCGATGAAGTCGAAATGTGTTGACAATCACGGGCGCTTTGATTGCGACGGGGTTCGAAACACGTTTTCGCGACATCGTAATTCTTAATAATGATAGAAAAGAGCTTTACCGCACAAAATAAATAAATGTGGGGCCCTTAGTAAATAATCGAAATAATTAGAATTTGGGATGGCCGTTTAGCGAACTTCATGGCTTTTCCCCAAAGTAACACTACGTTAGTATCTTTAGGCACGATTTAATTAAATCACTTTCTTAAACTCGGGTGTGCATTGATGCGACCCAAATCTAAATCTCGATGAAGTCGAAATGTGTCGATAACCACGGGTGCATTGATTGCGATGCGGTTCGAAACGCATTTTTACGACGTCGCAATTCTTCTAAAATATAATTATAATAAAAGCGGTTCAAAATTAATAACAGGCACATAAGATAGCGTGTATCAAAATCAGATAAAATTAAATACAACAGTTAAGCGACCGTGCTAGAACCACGGAGCTCGGGAATGCCTAACACCTTCTCCCGGGTTAACAGAATTCCTTACTCGGATTTCTGGTTCGCGGACTGTTAACAGAGTCATAAATTTCCTCCGTTCGGGATTCAACCGGTGACTTGGGACACCATTAATCTCCCAAGTGGCGACTCTGAATAATTAATAATTTAATCCCGTTCTGATTGTCCTTTAAATGGAAAAACTCATTTACGCCCCTCTTCCGGGGGTGTAGGCAGTGGAAAAGGAGGTGTGACAGCTCTGGCGACTCTGCTGGGGAACGAACCCAGAATCTCTGGTTCAGGGTTCAAAATTCGAGCTTAGATAAATTGTTGTATTTAATTGTATCTGATTTTCCTACATGTTTTGTGCTGAATGTGCTAAATGTTACCGCTTTGATATTATCTGAACTGTATATAAATTGTGCCGACACCCTTCTCTCTTCACCTCCGGGGATGTGCTCACTGGTTGAGACTCCTTATTCTGTTAGTGTCATACCCTGAAATAAGAAAGAGGTCGGATAAGTTACGAAGCCGGATGGCCTTTTGGTTCCCGGTAAGTTGCCCCCTCCTCGACTCGAGTTGTCCGCTCGGGTACACAGTCTAGTACACTGACTCAGGTTTTGAATATAGAATAACGTGACTTCATGCCGGATCTCTAGTAGGAACGCTTATTTGCATCACGTTGCATTTGACTTAGGGGACTCAACACAGGGGTTGGGTCCGTCTAGGGCTAGCAACCTGAAATGAAAAGACCATTCTGATGTATCCTACTCGCTCTGTACATATATTTGCTTCGAACTTGCGTGTTGACCGGTTTTTGAATCTCGAGAATGTTGGAAAATTAAAAAAAAGAAAGAGAAAAGAGTGAAAAATAAAATATCAGTTAGGGAGTTAATTGATTATTTTAGGAAAGTCAATGACCAATTACTGGCGAAACTCTGCCGAAATTTTGAAAAAAAATGTGTTTTATTTTGTTTTACTAAAAAAATATATAGGAAAAAAAAGAGAAGTCTTTTAGTTTAATTTGGAAAAATAGATTGTGTTATTGTTTGTTGAAAATGGAAAAATTGTCATTTTGTCTTGTTTTCAAAAAACAGAAAAGGAAAATAGGTTGTCTTGCCAGGAAAAAATAGAAATCATGTTTTAAAATAGTTCGGTTAATTTGCCCGAACTACGCATGGTTTGATTCTCACAGGGTGTGAAATACGTAGGCAACCCTCATCGGGTCCAACCTCCACTTTGCAAAAATAACCAAAAAATATCAAAATTTTAATTTTTGTCATAAATAAACCAGGTGATGCTGTTTTTGTCAAAAATAGCCGAATGTTCCCAAATGGGGCGCCGGAAGGCTGACTTTGCATAAACAGCCACCTCTGGTCGTATTTTGATTTTTTTTCACAGTCTTAAAATTTTCGCCCTCGAGGCATTGAAAGGTCGTGTCGCAATATCGGGTCCTTTATCTTAAAAAAAAATAAAAATTAGAATAGAGAATCGAGTTCTTAAATATAAGGGTAATTTTTAGTCGATAATATAGATAGTTTTTTTTTTATTTGGAGTTAAATAAAAGTTTTCTTTTTGCTTAAACGCTTTAATAAATGTGCAGGATGAGCACGATGGTAAATGAGCCTTTTTCAATAATGACCAAAAATCCCTTTTGAGCTGCAATTGTGGTGGAATGATTTGGGCAAAGAAGGGCAAGATGAAGTGAGAAAATATTTGAAAGACCTTCCGGATTTATTAAACATTCAGCCTCGGGGGGATATCATCAGGGCATTGGTCGCCCATTGGGATTCGGCACATAATGTGTTTCATTTTTCAGACTTTGAACTCACCCCAACATTGGAAGAAATAGCGGGGTACATTGGAAGTGACCAAGCTCCATTGAGATTCAAGTACCTGATTGCTCCTAGGGCCATTACCATACATCGATTCCTGGATTCCTTGAAAATACCCCGGACAGTTCATCACCCAGATTTTGCAAAGGGTTTCTGCAGTTTCCGCTTCGTGGATGATAGATATGGCCATGTGAGCGGGTTCAATAATCCGGACTTTAAGCTTTGCAACAGAAATAGCCGACAAAAATGGGAGGAACATAGGCGAGTGGCATTTATGGTAGCTTTTTTGGGTCTCGTAATATTCCCAAGGAAAGATGATAATATTGATTTGAAAGTAGCAGGCGTAGTCAGTACTTTGCAAACCATGGGGAAAAGCACTTTAGCACCTATGATTGTGGCTGATATCTTCAGAGCTCTCACTGCGTGCAAAGCTGGGGGCGAATTTTTTGAGGGATGTAACTTATTGTTACAAATGTGGATGATTGAGCATTTGTGCCCGCGCTCTCAGTTATTGAGTTATGGTTCGGCTGAGAAAACTTGTATAGGGGAATTTTGTACGAGAATCAAAGGGGCTAGTCTACCTGAAGGAGTCACGGCTTGGGCATTATTATTTCGGAACCTCAAGGCTAGCCAGATACAGTGGGTGCTTGGATGGTTGTCTCTCAAGGAAGTCATATATATGCCAGCAGCCCGACCGCATTTTTTGTTAATGGGACTCAAAAGTATACAACCTTATGCACCATATCGGGTTCTGAGGCAACTCGGTAGATATCAAGTAATATCGAGAGATGAAGATTTGAGTACCCAAGTGGTCGAAATTAGTCCTGACGGTCGATTCCCCGAGGAAGAGGTTCGTCAAATTTGGAGTGAGTGTCAATATCTGATGGCAAACACTTGTGTGTCTGATAGGGTCAAAGGGGAAATTGCTCCAGGGTATCACGAATGGTTCAGAGGTGACGTGGCATATGGGAGACCGGCTAAAAGACCTCATCTCGAAGATTTTGCCAAGTCGTCCCAAGAGCAGTGGGATTGGTTAGCAAAGGAAGAAAGTTATCGAGTTGAGATTGGTAAATTAAAGCAACAAGTCGAGAGTCTGAAATTCGAGAACAATGTACAGGTTGCCGCGGATCAAGGTGAAAAGAATAGACTAGCCAAAGAAAATGAAGCACTTAGGGCCCAGATCCGACAGTTGAAGATAACCATCGATAAGCAACCGAGGAGCCGATCCGATGAACAATTGGTAAAAAGATTGGAAAGCGAAGTCAGAGAATGGCGGGATGAGTTAGGAAAAGCTGAAAGCGTCATGGCAGAACTTAAAGCACAGTGGGCGACAAAAACCGAAGAGCGTCGCCAATACTTGAATCGGTTGAAAAGGGACCATGAGAAAATTGTTGCCAATTTAAAGAGAAAAGTGGTTGCCCTTGAGGGTAAAGCAGTTAGGCAGGCTAGAGACTTTGAAATTGAAAGCGGGCATTGTTACAACTTGTTGGCCCAAATGGAGGCAGAAGTACAACAGCTGCAAAACCAGCACTTGCAAGACTCCCGAGCTTTAAAAACGTGCAGCGATCAGATAAGACGCTTGCTCATAGAAAAGAAGCAAACAAAAGACAGGATTAGAGCCATTGTTCATGCTATTGTCAGGAGGTGCCGGGTTTGTGAAGACATGACCCGTACTACTTTTATCTCAGCAGTGATGATCTATGTGAAGCGAACCATGAATGAGTTAGAGCAGCTTGAAAGGGATTTGGATCCTAGACCCGCGGCGAGGCCGAACGACGCCCCGCGGATACCTAAGTTTGAAGCACTAGAATATGCATAGTCCGTGTCTGTAAGTGTCTACCATTTCGAATCAGTCTTTTGTACGTCCGTTACCTTTCTGATTTGAGTATGTTTGCAGGTTTAGAGTTTGTGGTTGGCTGTCAGCTTGCGTTTGTTAGTTTCTTTCCAAAACAAAGATGTCAAGTTTGTAAGAGTCTGTTTATTAATGAAAGTTGAGCATTTTATTTCCACCCTTGTTTTTACATTTATCTTCACGAACTACGCTTGGTCTGATTCATGCGGGGTCACGATACGTAGGCAATCTCCATAGGATTCGACCATAACCAAAAGGAAAACAAAAAGAATGAAAGTGAAAATAGAAGGAAAACCGAAAAAGAGAGAAAGAAAGAAAGAGTGGAAAAACAAAAAGAGGAGGAAAGAAAAAGAGCGGAAAAACAAAAAAAGGGGGGAAGAAAGAAAAGAGCGGAAAAACAAGAAAGAGAAAAGAAAAAGCACAAGAGAGGGATAAGGCGAAGAGAAGAAAAACGAAATAAGAAATGAAATGACCGGGATGACGCATGCAATCGAGCAAACACATGATAGAAAGGATTAACTGTATAAGTGCATTCATGCCAACGTGTGGTTGTTAAATCTGTTAAGGCCTAATCGCTAACAAAGTGGTTGTCTAAATGTGTGATTTCAGGCAGGTGGTTAGTTGATTGGCAATTCTGGAAACTCATCCATACAAAACTCGGTCGAAAGATCAAGTAAAAATGACAGGGCAGGATTCGGAAATCAGCATCGTAGACCCTTCGAATGAGGTTGAGGTAACAGATGTGGGTGCTATGAAAGAAGAGATGAGGAAATTAAAAGCACAAATGGCTGAAAGGCATGGTCGTAGGGACACCCAGCACCACTATATCCTGCCAACCCATCTTACATCCCACCCCTGGCTCAAGCTCAGGAGCCTACCCCTCCCCACGCATCTTCAGTTTTCCCTTATCAGGCCCAGGGTTATGGTACCACGTCATACGCTCCCCCAGCTCCACCCTCCAAACAGAACCCTCCACCACCCATGGTTCCCGTCTTTGTGGCACCTCCCCCAGCTCCACTACATAGATCATCCAGTGAGCCGCTATTCCAAGCTCACGACACCCAATATTACCCTCCCGAACCCACCTTCAAAGCGCCTGAGCCGTATACCTACTCTCCCCATTTTGAAATCCCGAGAGAAGTTGAGAAACCAGTTAAGAATGCAGAACAAGAGGAGGTGATTCGTAAAGTCAAAAGGCTGGAGCAATCCTTCATGAACATGCATGGTTTAGGAAACCAAATTAGTGTCGCATACAAAGATTTGTGCCCTTTTCCTGATGTACAGTTTCCTGCGGGGTTTAAAATGCTGAAGTTTGACTTGTATGAGGGGCACGGTGACCCAGTAGCCCATCTACGTGGTTTCTGTAGCAAAATGAGAGGTGTCGGGGGAAAGGATGAGTTGTTGATAGCATATTTCGGTCAAAGCCTGAGCGGGTCAGCACTAGAATGGTACACGAGGCAAGATCCCGGCCGATGGTATACATGGGATGATTTGGCCCAGGCATTCATTGGCCATTTTCAATATAACCTCGAGATAGTCCCTGATCGCCTATCATTGTTGAAACTAGAAAAGAAGCCTGGGGAAAGTTTTAGAGAATTTGGTTTCCGCTGGAGGGAACAAGCTGCAAGGGTTGACCCTCCCATGAGGGAGAGTGAGATGGTAGATTATTTCTTGCAAACATTGGAACCTACCTATTTTGGTCATCTAGTGACATCTGTCGGAAAGTCGTTTAATGAAGTGGTAAAGATGGGAGCCATGATTGAAGAAGGGTTGAAATCTAACAAAATTTTGAGCTACTCGGCGTTGAAAGCAACCACCCAGGCCATCCAAAGCGGCACTGGTGGTGTGCTGGGGAAGAAGAAGAAAGAAGAAGTCGCTGCAGTTGAAGCTAATGTTTGGTCCAGGCACAATAACCCTCCACTTTACTACAACCAACCCAGACCCCACCACCCAAACTATCAATATACCCCATATGGCCCACCGCAACACTATTATCCACCACCAGAACCACACTTTTCTATTCACCACGCCCAGACCTACACTCAGCCCCCAGTGCACTCGCAATGGCGTGCACCGAACCCCCAAAACACACATCCACCCCCACAAAACACCTATCCACCTCCCAGGGCTAACAGACCAGGAACCAACTTCCGCCCAAACCAAGCTTTTAGAAATGAGAAGGCCCCAAACAGAAAAACATTTACTCCGCTGGGAGAATCTTACACTTCTCTCTTCCACAGATTGAAACAGTTGGGGATGATGACCCCAGTTGAATCCAAAGCACCAAATCCTCTTCCCAAAAACCTGGACCACTCCGTTAGTTGCGAGTATTGCTCAGGGATGCCGGGGCACGATACTGAAAAATGCTGGAAATTGAAAAATGCAATACAAGAGCTCATTGATAATCGTTGTATTGAGGTACAGGCTCCAGAGGCCCCAAATATCAATTAAAATCTGTTACCAGCGCATTATGAGGCCAACATGATCGAACTGATACATAAGGGGGCAGAGCCTAAGAAACCTTCGCAGGTGGTTATGGTGATTCGTTCTACGGAAACCAAAGAAAAGACAGTGAGTGCAAGGCCAGTGGTTCAGTTAAAGGCAATAAAAGACAAGCCAGTGTTAGTAATGGGGAAGGGACCGTTGGTGGCCGAGAAAAAGCAGGAGCCAGTCAAGATAGTGGTACCAGGGTCAGTATCAGCACCCGTGGTGGTTGTGAAGGGAGCTTATGTAGAACCGGTTGTCATAAAACCGGTAGTCCAGTTACCCATGGTTGATAGCAAAGCCGTACCGTGGAAATATGACAAGGTAGTGGTGACATACAAAGGAAAGGAAATTGAGGAAGAAAGTTGTGAAGCACAAGGACTAACCCGGTCGGGACGTTGTTTCGCTCCCGAGGAGTTGACAAAGGCTAAGGGCGCAAAAGACAATCCAGTGCCAGTTAAAAAAGCTGTAACGGAAGAAGAGGCGGAAGAGTTTCTAAAAAGGATGAAAGTACAAGATTATTCCATTGTTGAACAACTGAGAAAAACACCGGCCCAAATCTCGTTGTTGTCATTATTAATTCACTCTGATGAGCACTGCCGAGCTTTAATGAAGATATTGAATGAGGCTCATGTGCCTGACAAAATTTCAGTGAACCATCTAGAGACAATTGCCAACAAGATCTTTGAAGTGAACAGGGTAGCATTTTCTGATGATGAATTGCCTATGGAAGGCACAGAACACAACAAGGCTCTGTATTTGACGGTAAAATGTGAAGGTTCAATGGTTACTCGGGCATTAATCGATAACGGGTCGAGCGCTAATATCTGCACGTTATCCACATTGAACCAGTTAAAGATTGATGAGGATAGAATCCGCAAAAATAGCATTTGTGTTCGAGGGTTCGACGGAGGAGGAACAAACACGGTAGGGGATATTGTACTCGAATTGACTATTGGCCCAGTCGAGTTCACGATGGAATTTTAGGTGTTGGATGCTGCAGTATCCTATAATCTGTTGCTGGGTAGACCATGGATTCATGCGGCCAAAGCCGTGCCCTCCACGCTGCACCAAGTGGTCAAATTTGAGTGGGACAGACAAGAGATTGTATTACATGGGGAAGATCCCTCATGATCCATGAATGATGCCATTGTACCCTTTATAGAGACCGAAGATGATAAGGGGCCATGGGTGTATCAGATCCTCGACACGGTTCCAGTGAGCAGGGTGCCTGAGGGTAAAAGCACGCCATGTCCCAGGGTGTCAGCTGCAACCGTCATGGTAGTGTCAGAAATGCTGAATAACGGGTTCGTGCCCGGGAAAGGTTTGGGGGTTGAACTGCAGGGTATTACTCAACATATGTCTTTGCCCAAGAATCTGGACACCTTCGGGTTAGGGTTCAAACCAACAGCGGCAGATGTCAGAAAGGCCCGTAAATTGAAGAAGAAAGCTTGGGTACTCCCTAAACCAATTCCTCGATTGTCCAGGTCCTTCGTCAGGCCGGGTATTAAGAAACAGTCATTGGCAAAGATGTCAGGTTCGTTAATTGAGGCGGAGGGGAATTTGGATAAGGTGTTTGAGAAAGTATTTGCTGAAGTAAACATGGTTGAGGCCGGGGAAGGGTCAAGCATAGCAGACATACAGTACATCGGACCACGTGCTAACATCAACAATTGGGAAGCTACTCCTCTTCCAGTTCGGAGGGAGTTGTAGTAGTGGGTCTTGTTTTCCTTTTTGTCACCTGGATTATTCCAGGGTTTGTAATCCAGTTGCTATGTTCCGTCTGTTTGGATGAGTTAAAACCTTGTTGTCTTTACGTTTAATAAAATGCAATTTTCTTCGTCCCTAATTCTCTTTCCATTTTCTTTTCTTTTCTTTCTTTGTACAGTTCTTTTTATGCTGATATCAATGACATGACATGCATGAGGAATCTTCGGCCCAGTTTTAAAAGCCAATCTAGTTCACAAGTAATAATACAAGAGATCGAGTGTGATGATGGGGTGGATTGTAACAATGATGAAGCTTACGAGGAAATTAGTAAAGAATTAAGTCATTTTGAAGAAAAACCCAAACCTAACCTAAATGACACAGAAGCGGTTAATCTAGGGGACCAAGACAATGTATGGGAAACTAAAATAAGTGTTCATTTGGAGCCACAACTCAAGGAGATAATTGAAGTATTGCATGAGTACAAAGACGTTTTTGCATGGTCTTATGATGATATGCCGGGTCTAAGCACCGATTTGGTGGTTCATAAATTGCCCACTGATCCAGCACTCCTCCCTGTCAAGCAGAAGTTGAGAAAGTTCAAAACAGACATAAGTGTGAAAATCAAAGAAGAGATTACCAAGCAGTTTGAGGCAAAAGTCATTCAGGTGACACGGTACCCCACTTGGTTAGCTAATGTCGTGCCTGTGCCAAAGAAAGATGGCAAGACCAGGGTGTGCGTCGATTATCGAGACCTTAACAAGGCAAGTCCAAAAGATAATTTCCCATTGCCCAACATCCATATACTGATCGACAATTGTGCCAAACATGATATTGGCTCTTTTGTGGATTGCTATGCGGGTTACCATCAGATTCTAATGGATAAGGAAGATGCAGAAAAGACGACATTCATCACGCCATGGGGAACGTATTGTTATCGGGTCATGTCGTTTGGTTTGAAAAATGCTGGGGCAACTTATATGAGGGCCATGACAACTATCTTCCATGATATGATACATAAAGAAATCGAGGTATACGTGGATGATGTGATTGTGAATTCTAGACAGCAATCCGACCATGTCAGAGATTTGAGAAAATTCTTTCAAAGGCTTCGCAGGTACAATCTTAAGCTCAATCCTGCGAAATGTGCTTTCGGGGTGCCATCTGGGAAGTTGTTGGGATTTATAGTCAGCTGGAGGGGTATTGAACTAGACCCGTCAAAGATCAAAGCTATTCAGGAGTTGCCACCTCCAAGAAACAAAACCGAGGTGATGAGTTTGTTGGGAAGACTGAACTATATCAGCAGGTTCATTGCTCAGCTCACGGCAACGTGTGAACCAATTTTCAAATTGTTAAAGAAAGATGCCGCGGTCAAATGGACTGATGAATGCCAGGAGGCTTTTGATAAGATAAAGGAGTATTTGTCAAACCCACCTGTGTTAGTTCCGCCAGAACCAGGGAGACCTTTGATTTTATATCTGACAGTTGTGGACAGTTCATTCGGCTGTGTACTGGGGCAGCATGATGTTACGGGCAGAAAGGAGCAGGCTATCTACTATCTCAGTAAGAAGTTCACATCTTACGAGGTCAAGTATACTCATCTGGAAAGGACATGTTGTGCCCTAACTTGGGTAGCACAGAAATTGAAACATTACTTGTCATCCTACACCACTTACCTTATATCTCGCCTGGACCCGTTGAAGTATATTTTTCAGAAACCCATGCCCACAGGAAGGCTTGCAAAGTGGAAGATCTTACTTACAGAATTCGACATTGTCTATGTGACACGGACTGCCATGAAAGCACAGGCATTAGCCGATCACTTGGTGGAGAACCCCGTTGATGAAGATTATGAGCCTTTGAAAACTTATTTCCCTGATGAAGAGGTAATGCACATTGACGAATTGGAACAAGCTGAGAAGTCGGGATGGAAACTTTTCTTTGATGGGGCTGCAAATATGAAGGGCGTGGGAATAGGAGCAGTACTTATTTCGGAAACAGGTCAACATTACCCCGTTACAGCTCGGCTTCGTTTCTACTGTACAAACAACATGGCAGAATATGAGGCGTGTATATTGGGATTGAGATTAGCTGTGGATATGGGTGTACGGGAAGTCTTGGTCATGGGCGACTCGGACCTACTAGTACACCAGATTCAAGGGGAGTGGGAAACACGGGACTTGAAGCTTATACCGTATCGGCAGTGTCTGCATGAGCTTTGCCAGCGTTTTCAGGCCATAGAATTCAGGCATATCCCAAGGATTCATAATGAGGTTGCTGACGCTTTGGCTACTTTGGCGTCAATGTTGCACCATCCAGATAAGGCTTACGTTGATCCGTTGCAGATTCAGGTCCGCGATCAGCATGCTTACTGTAATGTGATAGAAGAGGAAATCGATGGAGATTCGTGGTTCCATGATATCAAAGAGTACATCAAAGCGGGAATATATCCAACGCAGACCACTGGTGATCAGAAAAGAACAATTCTACGGTTGGCAAGTGGGTTTTTCCTTAGTGGAGGAGTACTGTACAAAAGAACGCCAGATCTCGATTTGTTGAGATGTATAGATGCACGGCAGGCCACAACTATCATTACTGAGGTGCATTCCGGAGTGTGTGGACCGCATATGAGTGGGTATGTTCTAGCAAAGAAGATTCTCCGAACGGGTTATTATTGGCTCACATTGGAGCAGGACTGTATCAGTTTTGTGCGTAAGTGTCATCAATGCCAATTACATGGAGATTTGATTCATTCTCCACCATCAGAATTACATACGATGTCCGCACCATGGCCTTTTGTTGCGTGGGGCATGGATGTTATTGGGCCAATTGATCCAGTAGCATCAAATGGGCACAGGTTTATCTTGGTAGCTATAGATTATTTTACCAAATGGGTGGAAGCTAAGACGTTCAAGTCTGTGACTAAGAAGGCTGTAGTTGACTTCGTGCATTCAAATATCATCTGTCGGTTTGGGATCCCAAAGGTAATCATCACAGATAATGGGGCTAATCTTAATATTCATTTGATGAAGGAGACATGTGAGCAGTTTAAGATTGCTCACAGGCACTCTACTCCGTACCGTCCCAAGGCAAATGGTGCGGTTGAAGCGGCCAATAAGAACATAAAGAAAATACTCCGGAAGATGGTTGAAGGATCTAGACAATGGCACGAGAAATTGCCTTTTGCATTGTTAGGATATCGCACCACCGTGCGTACCTCGGTCGGGGCGACTCCTTACTCATTGGTATACGGTACCGAGGCAGTAATACCTGCAGAAGTGGAAATCCCATCTCTGCGAATCATCGCAGAGGCTGAGATCGATGATGATGAATGGGTGAAAAGCCGGCTTGAGCAGTTGAGTTTGATCGACGAGAAAAGATTGGCATCAGTGTGTCATGGCCAACTGTACCAGCGAAGAATGGCGAGAGCATACAACAAGAAGGTACGTCCAAGGAAATTTGAAGTCGGGCAATTAGTGCTGAGGCGGATCTTGCCTCATTGGGTTGAGGCAAAAGAAAAATTTGCCCCAAACTGGCAGGGACCATTTGTAGTAACCAGAGTGTTGTCTAACGGAGCATTGTATTTGACCGATGTGGAAGGAAAATGTGTAGAAATGGACATCAATTCCGATGCGGTCAAAAGATATTATGTATGATTTCTTTATTTTTCTGAATGTGTCTGTCTGTATTTGGCATATCTTAAAGATTGAAATGATGAAGGCATTTTGTCCTGCTATCCAAACACTCTTATCCCTTGTTATCCCCCTTCGAGCTTTACTTATTTTTCATACCCCTCTTTCGGAATCAGCGGCACTATCAGAGAACACAGGTGCCGAACATAAAGGAAAGAAGAGAAAAACAAAAGGAAAAAGAAAGAAAAGAAAAGAAAGGAAAGAAAAAAGGAAAGAAAAGAAAGGAAAGAAAAAAGGAAAGGAAGAAGAAAAAAAAAAGGAAAGAAGAAGAAAAAAAAGGAAAAAAAAGAAGAAAGAGAAGAAAAGAAAAGAAGAAAAGGAAAAGAAAGAAAGAAAAGCGAAAGAAAAAGGAAAGAAAGAAAATCACAACGACAAAGTTAAATACAGTGAACTATGTTTGACTTGATCCCGAAAGGGTACGTAGGCAGCCTTACTCCGAGGTTCAGTCATATCAAATAAAAATCCTAAAATCCCCAAGCAAGAAACTGGGGCAGAAATTGTGATTGTTATGAAAGTTGGATTCCGAAAGTTGCAATTTGAACCCATTCGAATTGTTTTGAGCCTTTTATACCTCTCTTTCTAACCCCATCCAAAAGCCTACATTACGGTCCAAAGAAAGACCTTTTGATCAATCTCTAAGAAATGCCAGGTCGAACAGGTGATGGTAATTCGTATCAGTGGCGACACTCTGGTTCAAACAAGAAAGAACGAAAGCAAAATGAGAGAGTCTTGTCGGTGAAAACCTTCACGGACACCGTAAGGCGACGGGAGCTGAGAGAAAAATAAACGAGAGAGTCTTATTGGTGAAAACCCTCGCGGGCACCTTGAGGCGAAAGTGAGTTGGAAGATAGTTAAAAGGCAAAAGGTTTGTGGGTGGAAGAATGTTTCGAGGTACCGCAGGAAAACTAGGGAAAGGTCTGGGTAATTTAAACAATTGATGGAAGTTCTGGGCAACAAAGTATGGCAATTGAAAGTTGGTTATTTGGACAGATTGGGCCGATTAATCCAAAATGCATGTCATGACCATTGGTGCTAGCTGTTCCGGTCAGATAAGTTTCTTTTCTTTACTTCATTTTAGTAGTCATCCGGTTTTGGATTCTTCTTATCCTTAACCTGTAAAACCATTGCATTTCATTCTCTTTTGGGGGTTTTTGTTTGTCTAAATGTTCTAATGTCAGTTATGTTCAAAAGCAAGTGGGAAAGGATTTCAAGGCTCACTACCAGCTTCCGGAATTGTAAAGCACAACGTGGTCAGAGCATGTCAAAAAAACATGAGGTAAAATGGAATAAGGGAAGTCGTCGGAAGTTGCATCGGCAGAATATTTGGGAAATGTTATGGGAAATATGAAGGTTCAAGCAAAAGGGCCGGAAAGATGAGACAATAGTATGGGTACAAAGGCATTCAGGTGGTCAGAAATTGGGGGAACGTGGAAGTCGGTTGGAAAGTCAGGCAGTTCCGAGGATGTCGGGCAATACAAAGCAAGGCAATGGAAGGACGATGCAGCAAGAATGCCATCAACTAACCACCGTTTTTTTAAAAAAAAAAACTAACGAAATTTTCAGTGATTGAAACAGGGGCAGGAAATTATTTGTCATGAAGAATTCGCCATGGGGGAAGAGCGGGTGTTAATCAAGTTTAAATCGCAAGTGTGGCATGATTAAAATACAAGATGATCATGAGTAGCATAGGGGAATATAATCTGGTTGCAAAGTTCGCATGTTTAGGATAAAATGCAAGTTGTCAGGATGTCCGCCTGGAGAACAGAGACATACTTTTCAAGTTTGAAGTCAGGATGTCCGCCTGGAGAACAGAGACATACTTTTCAAGTTTGAAGTCAGGATGTCCGCCTGGAGAACAGAGACATACTTTTCAAGTTTGATGTCAGGAGTCCGCCTGAAGAACGGAGACATATAGTTTAAATTTTAAAAGTCAGGAGTCCGCCTGGAGAATAGAGACATTCAATTTCAAATTCAGCAATCAGGAGCCCGCCTGAAGAACAGAGGTGATACAATTCAAATTTTAGTTTTCAATCGATTTCTTTGTCTCTTTGAAGTCAGGAGCCCGCCTGAAGAACAGAGGCATACAACTCAAGTTTCGGAAGTCAGGAGCCCGCCTGTATAATAGAGGTATTTCAAGTCAAGTTTTAATCAAATTCTTATTAATATCAAGTAACATGTACCCAGTTTCCAAACTGGGGCAGAAAGTTTTCTTGGTTCGTTTATTTTTATGAAGTCAGGAGTCCGCCTAGATAACAGAGGAATACATTCAGTTCAAGTTCAGTAGTCAGGAGCCCGCCTGAATAACAGAGGTGATACATTCAATTTCAAGTTTCGGAAATCAGGAGCCCGCCTGGATAACAGGGGAATACATTCAATTTCAAGTTCAGCAATTAGGCGCCCACCTGGAAAAAAAGGAATTCAATTCAGAAAGCAATTCAGAAGTTGATGAAGGATGTGAGATGCTCAAGACATGGCCGAGGTCACAAGCACTGCATGTCCGGTCTTGACCCAAAAGCTGTAGAAGAACGAGCTAGCACCTGCAACTAACAAGCGTCAAGGTTTAAATCTAAAGTCTGCATGAAGAACCACTCAAGACTCAAGATCAAGCTTCAGAAGACTTATAGATAGGAATCTTGTAGCTCGTAGTCGATAGGCTTAGCTAGTCTTTTCATCTTTTGATTTTTTGATGTAATAACAGGGACCGCAGACCGGAACCTCGACGGAACGGCACCTCGATCGGAGCTCTACCTCGGCATACTCCGTCATCTCACTCATTTCTGAACTACACTGACCTGATTCCTGTTTAGCCCAGGATATGTAGGCAACCTCTGAAGCAGGACGCGGTCAAACTTTTCAAAAAAAATGCTTCACACGGAATTTTCAAACGGGCAAAAATTGCTCGTATTTGCTCACTTATCTTTGCCCGAAAACCTTTCGTGTTTCCGAGCAAAGAGGGGCAGCTGTGAGCACGTGATTTTTGCCCTATATATGAATTATTCCCAAAAATTCAAGTAAAATAATTTTTTGTGCATTTTGGTGTCATTTTTGATAATGGTTGCATTTTTATTTGCGCATGTTAATTTTTATAAAATACAAAAATATGCATTTTTGCATTTAGGTTTTAGTTTTATATTTTAGTATCAATTAAGGGTTAATTTGTTTAGACAAAACATGAAAAATCATAAAATTAGTTCACTTCATTTTAATAATTTTTATTGTGAATTTGTCATGAAATAGTTTTTAAATAATTTTAGGAATTAATTAGTCTTTGTTTTGAAATAATTAGGATTTCATGTTAGTTTTACATCTTTATAAAAAATAGAAAAATTATAAAAAAAAAATTAAAAATGAGAAAAAGGAAATAAAAGAGAAAAGAAAATAAGAGTAAAATAGGTGGTCTTAAAAAGACCCAAAATCTGGGCCAAGTTCCGTTCTTAAAACCCCCAGCCCAAACGGATCCTAGCCCAAAATCAATACCGATTCTAACCCCAGCCCAAATCACCCCTCCTTGCCTGCCAACCCATCCCCGTAACCCGACCCATCCCAAAAGCACAAAGAAGCAGCGGATGAGCCCTAAGTCCCAAACCCAACGCAGCCTTGTTCTTCTTCTCCAAATCACTCGAACACAACCCCAAATTCCATCCAAATTCCAAGCGAGTGAGCCTAAATCCCTAACCTGCGCGTTCATCTATCTCTCCTCCTACCCCAGATAACAGATTTCACACCAAAGATTCTCTTTTCATTCACTCGCTCGAGTTTGAGAGAAGTGACGCGATTAGAAGGTCCTAGAGATGATACGTTGGATGAATGTGAGGCATCAGATGGATTTCGTTCAATCCGAGCCCTACATTCATCCGGGGTTCGTTTCATAAAAGGATTGAATCTGATTCTTTGAATGGTGGTTTTTCGGAGAGGATTTTTGGGGAGTGATAGATTTTCAGAGAGTAAATGGTGACTTCTTTTTCTTTGTTTTTCTGGAATTTCTAAACAAAATATACAAAAATCAAAGGGTTTAGTTTGAGTTGGTTTTCTTTTCGAACCCTGAATTTCGTTCTTCATTGGTTTGGTTCTGATGTGTAATGCAATTGAGAGGAGGCTGTTTTGAGTTCATCGTCGTTGTTGTTCGTCGTGGATCCCAGTCGAGGTATCTTGGTTGTCATTGATTCATTTGGTTTTGGTTCGAGTAATTCACTATAATCGCCAAACTTTGTTAATTGAAGAGCTGATTTCAGGTACTAGTTTCATTTTCGAAATTAAGTGATGTCGAATAGCCCTGTGCAATGAGTTAAACGAAGTCTGCGTATGTCCATGAATACTTCCCGGTTACTATAATGAAATCTTAGCTCCCCTGCCTTCTTCCCTGTGATTTCCATTTAGTATGATCGATTCACTTTCATATCTGTTTTTGTGTTTCTTTCAACATCAATTGGAATCTGTGGAACATCGATCGTATGCTCTAAGAATACGTGGTGAATATCGTTTGTTTTCCTTTCGTTGCAAAACATCTGCTCATGAGATTGTTTGGCAGAATATGAAATTGCTGTTTGGTTGCTTGTTGGTTGGCATTCTCTTAGATTACTGGTAGTAGCCTAGTGCTGAAGTCTAGATTAGACAGCATTTTCGTTTCCTTCCAGTTGTGGCATCGATAGTGAAACTTGTGTGGCTTATGTCTTGAATGATATGTTGATTTAGTTGAAACTGTTGCTCTGTTTCAGTCCGTCTAATCGCCTCGGTTTGATTAATCAGAAAACTCTAACTTCATTCATGTCTTACTTTTCTTTAATATCACTGATCTTCCGTGTGTGGTGAGAGTTGTTCGAATTTGTTAGTTCTCTTGTTGAGGTTTGATACTTCTCTTGCTCTCTGATTGACATAGATCATTTGTTGGAACTGAGATTGCCTTGGCATCTAATTCTATTAAATCAATCGACACTCTGTTTGATATCACATGGTTTAGTTCCATCAGGTTCGAGTTTGAAATAGTTTGTTTTGTGCTGCTTCTCTGATATACACTTGGAATAGTTTCCTGGTGAGGCAGTGGCGAATCTGAAGGTTTAAATGCTCTCCTTGTCTTGTTACTGTTGTAATAGTCTTGCTCTTTCGAGCTGCTGAAGAAGGCAATTTCAGCAGTAGATTAAGCTGATGACGTGCAGTATTTTGGTTATTTGTTTGAACTGCGGGTCTGCTGAAAATCTGCTTTGTTTTGCATTAATTGAGCAACAAGTTTGTGCATTTTGAGTGCCAATTCTGCATTGTTAGCGGTATCTGTCTTGGCTTTTGGTTTATCTGCAATTCGGGATCCATTTTGTTCTTGTAGTAGCAGGATTGCATATTCTTTTCTCTTAGCTATTTGATCCACTGGTTTGACTGTTGAATTGCAAACCTCCAGCTTGATTCATCAACACAAGAGTTCATTTCTAACCTGTGTTTTGAGTTGATATTGGTTACTATCCTGTCCGAGCTTAAATACTATGTATGTTGCATACATCTATCCTCGGTCCTTTGTTATGCCATAAAATTTGTCAATTGAGATGATTTGGGGATCAGATAATACTGAATCTCATATTTGAAGAGCAGCTAGCTGCATGCTTGTAATTTGGGCAGCCTTCCTCAATCTCATAAGCGCTGAGGCTGTTAGTATAATCCCATGAACTTGAAGCTGAAAACGTGCAAATTAATTAGGACTTTTAGACTTCGGGACGGGCCGTTTAGTGAATGTCGCGGCATTCCCTAAAGATAACAACTCGTTAGACCATTTAGGAGCGTTATTAATAAAATGACCTTCTTAAATTCGGGTGCGCATTGATGCGACTCAAATCCAAATCTCGATGAAGTCGAAATGTGTTGACAATCACGGGCGCATTGATTGCGACGGGGTTCGAAACACGTTTTCGCGACATCGTAATTCTTAATAATGATAGAAAAGAGCTTTACCGCACAAAATAAATAAATGTGGGGCCCTTAGTAAATAATTATCGAAATAATTAGAATTTGGGATGGCCGTTTAGCGAACTTCATGGCTTTTCTCCAAAGTAGCACTACGTTAGTATCTTTAGGCACGATTTAATTAAATCACTTTCTTAAACTCGGGTGCGCATTGATGCGACCCAAATCCAAATCTCGATGAAGTCGAAATGTATCGATAACCACGGGTGCATTGATTGCGGCGCGGTTCGAAACACATTTTCACGACGTCGCAATTCTTCTAAAATATAATTATAATAAAAGCGGTTCAAAATTAATAACAGGCACATAAGATAGCGTGTATAAAAATCAGATAAAATTAAATACAACAGTTAAGCGACCGTGCTAGAACCACGGAGCTCGGGAATGCCTAACACCTTCTCCCGGGTTAACAGAATTCCTTACTCGGATTTCTGGTTCGCGGACTGTTAACAGAGTCATAAATTTCCTCGATTCGGAATTCAACCGGTGACTTGGTACACCATTAATCTCCCAAGTGGCGACTCTGAATAATTAATAATTAAATCCCGTTCCGATTGTCCTTTAAATGGAAAAACTCTTTTACGCCCCTCTTCCGGGGGTGTAGGCAGTGGAAAAGGAAGTGTGACAGTATGCATGTTTGTTTTGGAGCCCCGAGGGCTCGGGTGAGTTTCGGATGGGTTTCAGAAGGTTTTGAACTTGTGAAAATTGCAGAAACTGTTGTTCTGATGCACAGGCCTTCTGTGCTTCGCGATCGCGAAATCCTTCACGCAATCGCGAAAGGGAAAATAGGCAGGGGTGGATTTTGTTCAATGTGAACGTGAGGTAATGATCGCGAACGCGGAGCACTGGGGGGTTTCTCTAGACGAACGCGGTCCATGTCCCGCGAACGCGTAGCGTAAATGGGGGATGGTCTGGGAAGTAATTGTTCCTCTACACGAATGCATGCATAGGCCCGCGAACGCGAAGGTAAGGGGGGCCAACTCTTCGCGAACGCGTAAGAGGATTCGCAATCACGTAAGCCCGAGGAAGGCTGCTCTTCGCGAACGCGGCAGACCCATCGCGAACGCGATGAAGGTCTGCCCAACGATTTTTAAACAGTAAGCAGCACACTCGGGATTAAACCAAAATTTCATAACTTCTTCTTCCAAATTTCAAATTGGGCGATTTTTGAAAGAGAACTTCACCACAAATTCATAGGTATGTAATCTTAGACTCATTTTCTTCAATTTCAATTAACACCCATTAGATTTCTAGGCCTAAATCATGTTCTTAAGGGTTGAAAATTAGGGATTTGGGTAGAGTTAGGGCTTTTTGTATAATTAGAATTTAGACCTAGTTTTGGGGTCGGATTTCGAAACTAATTACATATTCGGGCTCGTGGGTGAATGGGTGATCGGATTTTGGTCCGAACCTCGTATTTTGACCAAGCAGACCCGGAGTCGATTTTTGACTTATTGGGAAGAATGATGAAAAATCTATAATTAAGCATTGGAATTAAATTGTGTAGCGTTTATTGATGTTATTAAGTCGATTATGTCTAGATACAATTGATTTGGAGCCAAATTCAAAAGGAAAAAAAAATTTTTAAGGAGGCTTGAGTTGGCCGTGGAAGTTTGAAGTAAGTGTTTGGTCTAACCTTAGCTTGAGGGATTAGGAGTTGTGTCCTATTTGCTACATGTTACTTGTTGAGTACGACGTATAAGCATAGTGACGAGTATCTATACGTTGGTGTCAAGCATGACCGTGAGTCTTAAATTGAAATTGTTGTGTTCTGAATAAATACTATGAATGCCTAAGTTGTTGATTCTCTGTGTTGAGCAAGGATTATGATTATTCTCGTGGAAATTACTTATGATTGAGTATTGGTGCTAGTTGAGAGATAGTTAGATGTTGGAACAAGTTTGGTTATAGCTGATTTTCCCTTGCAGGGACGTATTTACTTATACTGTCGATTCCCTTGCCGGGATAGTGTTGTCTCTTTATTGATCCCTTGTCGGGACTCTTGTTGTGATTGGTGTTGAATTGCATATGTAGATTGGGTTGTGTGCCACAACAATATTATATTTGGATCGGGTTGCACGCCGCAACAATATTATGTTTGGATCGGGTTGCACGCCGCAACAATAATATAATTGGATCGGGTTGCACGCCGCAACAGTGATAAATGATATGGATCGGGTTGCACGCCGCAACAGTGATAAATGATATGGATCGGGTTGCACGCCGCAACAGTGTTATTATGTTTTGGAATCGGGTTGCGCGCCACAATAATTGATAATACAAAGTGTTTATGGATTGGTTACGAGTTCCTTATTGTTTTGCTGTAAATTTTAAATTGCCCTTATGCCTTTCTCTTAATTTACTATTGATATTGATATTCCCCCGCAGCATGTACCCCCTCCCATCTTTACTTGTTTATTTCTGTTTTATTTTCCGCTGCATATTATATAACTGCACTGGTTTATTTGGTAGTCTGGTCCTAGCCTCGTCACTACTTCGCCGGGGTTAGGCCAGGCACTTACCAGCACATGGGGTCGGTTGTGCTGATACTACACTTTGCACTATGTACAGATCCCGAAGCGGCAACTTTTGGACCGTAGTTTTGGGTGGCTGCCTTCAGTTCAGTTAGATCCCGAGGTACTCCTGCAGGCGTCTGCAGGCCCGGCGTTCTCTTCTATCTTTATATGTATTCTATTTTCATTTACTTCAGAGACAGATTGTACCTTTCTTTCCAGACATCTGTATGTAGTATTCGTAGTTGGTCCATGATATTGTGACACCGGATTCTGGGTAGAGATGTATGTTGGTATTGTCGTACTGGTTTTGGCTAAGTTATCAGATTAAGTCTTCCGCATGCATTTATTTATCGTTAATATTTCACTGTTGATCGCATGTTAATTTAAATTGTTAAAAAGGGCTAAATAAAAGAGTTAGTGATTCTATAATACGCGACTTGCCTAGCTTTCACGAGTAGGCGCCATTACGACTTCCAGGGATGGGAAATCCGGGTGGTGACACAAATTAAATTACAACAGAAAAGGATGATCTGTATGCGATTTTGGTTGAAAAAGGTTTTTGTATACAGCTTCTAACATAAAATTCCAAGCTAGGTGGACTTGTAATCCTAATTTAGCTCCTACTTTTCGGTTATTTGGGTTATTATACCCCACTTATTGTTTAAGTCCTAATTCACTTCTACACCCTTCAACAAACGATTGATTCTTTCAAAAATTTACAAGAATAGGACATAACATATAGCATGACAAAAAGTTTTACTAGATAAGGGATAAGTTAATTAAATAAAATTCTTATTGGAAGAAAACACATATAAAAGGTCGTACTTATAAGAGCCTATTAAACAAAAACTCTTAACTCCCTACGACTACTTTCTCTCCTTAAAATTACATCAGACATTGATTAATTAAATTGGCCAATCAACTTTTTTCCGTTTACATTCTGCTGAGAGAAATTCAACACAAACTCAAATTTCTTCAAGGGGATAAATCTACCGAGCTAACCTACAAACAATACCAATAATTGGAATCCTATCCTAATGTGCTGCTTCATTATGCGCTCTAGCTTCTCGCCCTTTCTTTTACAGAGGTTAGATGTTAAATCAATGCTGCATATATTTCAAGAATATTTTTTACAGTTAACTTTTAACAATTTCATTTTCTCTTTTCATTGTTTGACCTTTTTAATTGATTAAAATCTCATATTTCCTTATAGGATAACACTAGGAATGCAATAACTTTTTAAGTAAAAACAATTTTACGATTTTTTAAAAAGTTTTAACTCATTAAGACAAGGTACACGTGCAATGCGCGTATATAGAGACTAGTACTATATTAAAAGTACGAAGGCCCTTAGCGAAATATCGTTCGCCTTTTTTAACCCTTAAAAATAAACTTTATATAATTATATTAGATAAAATCATCATTTTAAGTTTCCTCCCTAATATTTAGGAGTTTTAAATGAGCTAAATTAATACATTTAATCCTTCCTTATTTGTAGCATATACACAAAATCCTAATATTAAATATCTTGCATAAATCCTTCCTTAATTAAATGGTGTAACATAACAAATTTATTAATAAAAAACTAACGATTGGAAAAGTTTTAAGATAAAAAACTTTTGACGCTTAGGATTCTTTTTTTTTAACCACTAAAACTTCTTTTAAGGTTAGGAGTCTTTGGTCTTTGTTAAAGAATATAACGATCGATTAATTTTAGCATCACAGCTAACTCAAAAGCAGGAAACTAATATTGCAGAGAATACAATTTTAACTGTTTGAAGTACATACTAATCGTGCAAGTTTGGTTTTCAATAAAAAAAGATTATTGTTTCAATCATCTTATCCATAAAATAATATGAATAGATAAAGATGAAAATGAAGCTAGACAGAAAAACTTAGAGCAAACAGAGTAAAAAATTGATACTCCAAAAAAAGATAAACTAAAAAAAAAATTAGCCACTATAGATAAAACTTAACCACTGGAGTTTTTTTCTAGAAAAGCTCTTAAATTTTTAAAGGCTATGTGTTTTTGCTGAAACTAAAAAGGAAGCATAATCAATATTCTTCAATTTCAAGAGTTTAAATTTTTATTTTATAAATCAAATATAATTTTTAATGTAATATTTTATTCACCAAGATAGGATACATGTGCAACAAGCCAATGTAGATTTCAAATATTATACAAAAAATTAATGAACAGAAAATATTATTCGAAGTGGAAAAGAGTTCAAAATTATTATATTTTTATATTATTGTAAAAGTACTAAACCCAAATGCGAAAAAAATAAAATTATTTTTTTAATATTGAGTACAAATAATTAAGTCTTTGAATTAATTACTCCTTTAGTTTCAGTTTATATAAAATATTTTAGTTTTCAAGATTGAAACTATATAAACTTTGACCAAAAATTTTTTAAATATTTTTTTATCATATTGACATGAAAATATTGCAATTTAATAATATTTCTTGTATAGTTTTTGAATATATAAATTTTAACTTTAAAATATCAAATTAATCTAATCCATTTTAGATTCAAAGATCAGTCAAATTAACTCTTGAAAAGCGAAAAGATTCACATAAACTAAAAAGGAGGAGTATTAGCAAAATAATCATTTTATTTCTTTTTTGAAATCATCATATAAATAAAATTATTATTTAAGTTGATAAAACTCTTAAGGTACATAAATTTATTTTCACAGAAGAGCATTGACAGTTAAAAAAATAAAAAATAGAGCAAAATTGATTATGTTATAGTTTAACTTGTTATTTGTTTTTCGTATTACGTAACAAAAATAACAAAGATGTTCATACGATATCCACATATGTCCTAAGAAATTACAATTACGCATATGTAAGACATAATTTCTTTATTTATTGAACTAGCTAAATTGGATCAATATTTATATTTTTAGGAGCTTAGATCATTTTTGTTAATTTTTGGTTGATAACTCAAATAAATTATTTAATATAGCTACCTATTTAAAAAATATATATATACTCATGATATAGGTATACGCGCAAAGCGCGTACCCTAAGACTAGTACTATATTAAAAGCACCAAGGCCCTCAGCGAAATGTCGTTCGCCTTTTTTACCCTTTGAAATATAGTGTTCATAGACAACACATTAATTTGAGTATTTCATTAATATTTAGGGATAGTCATTTAATTAATTTTCCTGTAATTTAGGTGTAATTGTTTAATACTCTTGTTATTAACAGTCTAGGAAAGTTAATAATTTTGCCTAAATTTTCCCCTCTTCTATCAACACCCTACGTTGGAGTTTATTTTGTATTTAATACCTTTTAGATCTAGGAGACTATTTTGTAGTCAAATTTTTTTCCTAATTCTCATACACGTTTTTTGGGCTTTTTTGTTAGGAGTCTTAATTAGTTGATAAAAATTTTGAAGGACTAATTTCCCATAAAATAGATTTGGCGAAAAACAAGTTGTTTTGACTTCTTTTATATTATGAGTCTTTATTATCGTAAAAGTTTTTTTTTTGGTCTAATTAAACTATACACAAATTTACTTTATGTAATTAAATTCGTTCCTGTTTCGAATTACATATCCAAATACTTCTATAAAATAAGTTACAATTTTATAGCTTATGTAATTAAATTTCGCATGTTCTAGCAATACCATTCTAGGTTCTTTTTCTCTAAGAAAAATATTTTTGTATTAGTTGTTTTATTTCACATGCATGTATTTATATTACTACTTGAATTTTGCATTTACATATATCAAAATAATTTATATGATACCCATTCTTTAATTTGTTTTGCGTTGTTCATGTGCATATGTTTCAAGATTAATGCATTGTAATTCAGCATCTTGGAGTTCACGTACTTTTATATTTGTAGTAATATTAGTACAGTAGGCATAATACGACGAACGAGTATGCAAATTCTGGTACACTAAGGAATATTTTGGATTTCTATGAATGTCCTAAATATTAGGGAACCAAAATTAAAAAATACGACTCGTACAGCCATGCCGATGGATATATCCCAAAACTAATACATGAAACAACCTTTTTCGTGCTCTAGCTCCAAAAGTTTTAATTTTAATTTATTTAATTACACTTTCAATTTGTAACTCAAACACACTTATTAATAATATTAGTGCAATTTTTAGAAATAATCTACTCATACATTGGATAAATTTGTAATTTTAAGTTATTTCTAAAAAACATTAGAACTTTAAAATCGACTAAAATTTTATTTATTAAATCTTTCCTTATTAAACTTGATAGCAAATCCTAATATTTAGCACTTTAAATTATTAAACTTTTTACCTTATATGAATTTCCTTATTTGAAGTCCGTTAATATCAAAATGTTAAAGCTATATTAAGTTATACAATTGTCTTATTATTCAGAACTTTAGAAATTATGTGTTAGCAATATTTTCTAGGACTCAAAAGCACAATGATTCCAGAAGCAAAAATGATTCAAAATTGACATACTAATGATTTTTTAACTATTTGGAAGCAATTTTTTTAAATAAAGTTATAATTATAGTTAATATTTAAAAGTTGGGATGAGCTAATAGTAAGAATTTGAAAATAAATATTAAGTTATTTTTTTAATATTGAAACTATATAATTAAGTCTTTGAATTAAATAATTAGCAAAAGAGTTCATTTAATTTTTTTTAGTTCATCATATAAGTAAGCTTATTTATCAAATTGACAAAACTCTTAAGGTATATAAACTAATTTTCGTAAGAACAGCATTAATAGAGAAACAAATTTAAAAAGTCGATTATTATATAAAATTAAGAGTCAAATTGATAACAATGTGAATTTGAAGCAATAAAGATGAAATAGTAGAAGCAAATGTATTATAAATGAGTTATCAACTTTTTCTTTCTTGCATTTAGTCTAATAGGTGACAATGTCTCACTATATTCTTTTGTTAAATTAAGTTATTTGTTATAAAATATTATTAAATATTAGTTATTCTTTAAAATTTAAATTGTCACTATCAATTTTTAGGGGGTATTTTGCTTTCGTGACTCTTTACAGTGTTGAAATTAAGAAAGTGTCTTTTTGTAGATTTTTTATGTGTAAAAGCAAATCTCCCATGAGTAAAAAAAGAAAGATGGGGTCATAAAACTAAAAACAAATTTGTAATGGGCCACAAAACCATTTGACCTAATTTTTAGGAGGTATAATGTCAACTTTCATTCTAAATTTCTAGAAGATCAAAAATATTTAATTTTTAATTTTCAAATCCTGATATAAATTTTTTTTTTTAAATCACAAATAAGGCATCTGGAAACTTTTTTGCTATATGATATCTTTATTTATTGAGCTAGCTAAAATGGGAACAGCATTTATTATGTAAAAAAAATTGTTTAAATTTTATTTTATAATTTTACATAACTCAAATCAATTGTCTAATAATATTTACACAACTTTTAAAAAATTATTGTATTCATTGATCACGCGCGAAGCGCGTACCCTTAAGACTAGTGATATGAAGTATGTATTTCATCATGACCAAAAAAAAAGTATGTATTTCATAATATAATTAATTATTTGGAGAGTTAGAACAACTATTATTTTACTTACTTGATTATCTTATGCAAACAAATTTTTTGACTATTAAATTGTTTATTTCTAGACTATGATGCAGTTTCAAACTATTCAAAAAGCATTTAAAAAATCAACTGATTTATATTCAAATTCAGTTTTAAATTTAACCATGTACTCTCAATGGTATGAATTGTTTTTAAGACATTGATATGATAGCATTAGAAGAGTACGAAGTCTTCATTCTCTGTTATAGAAGTTTAACCGAATTAGTTTGTTTATAGTTGATTTTTGTAGTTAAAAGAAAAAGGGAAATTAATTGAAAGAGATCTCGTAGGAATCATATTTTGTTCTCCTTATCCGGTGGGGGTTTCGTTGAGCAATTCGTTACCCTACAGGGTTGTATTTTGAGTTTTGAGTAGTAGCATAGAAGTTAGAGATAAAAATTCATAATTTTAGAGTTGAAAAAGAAAAGCAAATGCCATTGTTATTCAGAGAAAGATTCAACGATGATATTGTTTAGTAATGGCAACTCATAGCTTTAATGAAATAAATAGCGGTCTATGTTTTTTGGTGAATAAACAAATGCAAATTCATTGCTGATATCTCAAGGCAATGCATTACAAGACACCATTTACCAATACAAGAGAATTACACACTTCCTTGTCTAAAACATATACTAGAATTAGATATATATTAATATTACTATATACAGAGTTAGTTCATATCTAACGAACATCAGTACATACCACTTCCACAAAGCCAAGGCCTATTTTGCTGATCTATTCAGAGTTTTCCCAGCAGGCAGAGAAGAAAACACACAACAAAAGCCAAAAGCTCAAAATATTATGAAACCCAATTTAGCACTAGCTTCCGCACGATAAACAATCCTCACGGTTTGTCAAAGAGCACACCATCTGGGCCATTTTAGTGTCATCGTCAACTGCAGTCTTTGGTTTTTCCTGCAAATTGAAATCCCCAAGGTGCAATTTTGTAAGAATAAACATAATAATATGATAACGGGTACACAAAATTTTGATGGTTACTACCTTCAGCATAGCAGTGTCGACTGTGAACTTGATAGCATCAGCTGCAGCACGTGATCGCAGATAGTACATTCCTGTTTTCAACCCCTACAGTAACAAGATGAAATGTCAGACTCGGGCTGTGAAGGCATAACTAGAAAAGGTCAGTGTGTGCTCCTCTAGGATGACAACTAGGTACTTTAGTTATTAAATCTCTTAAGTGTATATTTTGAAACAAAAGCTACTAAACCATTGAGCAAATATCCACTAGACAATTTCTTAGTTCTTATGTACTGCATTTCAGAAGAACAATATACTAATGTGAACTTGAAGCATACCCTGGACCAAGTATGAAAATGCAGGGAAGTAAGTTTTCCAAAATTTGGTTGGTCCATATGTATGTTGAGGCTTTGACTCTGATCTATGTAGCATCCACGGTCTACAGCCATATCAACCAAGGTCCGTTGCTTGATCTCCCAAACAGTCCTGAGGTCAATAAACAGTATAAGCATGCAAGTGGAAATAAAAAGAACATAATAATTTAACCAGCAATTAAATTAGTGCAAGTTCATACTTGTAAATTTCTTTAAGCTCATCCGGAATTTCAGGGATTTTCTGCACAGAACCATCCTCATATATTATTCTATTCTTAAGAGCAGGAGACCAGAGCCCCATCTCAGTTAGGTCATATAGCAGGTGTTTGTTCACCACGACAAATTCACCACTGGAGAAGAAAAAAACCATGTATAAATCACAAGCAACAACATTAAAAATCATCAGGAATTGAAGGATCCACCAGCAGGTGTTACCTCAAAACTCTTCGACTGTAGATATTGGATGTATATGGCTCAAAGCATTCATTGTTTCCAAGAATTTGGCTGGTTGAAGCAGTAGGCATTGGAGCCACAAGAAGTGAATTTCTTACACCATTCTTTGTGATCATTTCACGAAGAGCTACCCAATCCCATTTATCTGATGGTGTTACTCCCCACATATCTGGCTGGATAATACCCTGAACAACATAATGTTGTCTTCAGTGGAAATGCAATGTGAAATTGATAATACTGGATCAAAATCAAATCTGGCAGTCATTTCATGTTCTACAATATTGTGTACTACTTTGGGTCTAAGCATTTTCAAAATTATCTTTAAACTTGTATTACATATTCAAAGTTGAACTAGTAAGGAGATGCCATTTTTTTTGGTTAGGACACTTTAGAGTCCAGCAACTATCTTGACTAACTCTGGATGACAATCTACATGCACTGGGAGACCAAACAAGCCATCCACACAGTACCCATCAGTTAAATCTGGGAGCAGAAGGATATATACCTTGCTTACAGGACTTCCTGCATATGTCTCATATGGGCCTTCCTTGGCAGCTAATTCAGAAGAAGCTTTTAATGCATGGTAATATATTGTCTCAAATATGTCCTTGTTTAGCTGCTGAGCCTATACATAGACAACGTATAAGATCAGAACCATTAGAATAAATCTACAGGTTGGAAAGATGATCTATAGCACTTACCTCCCGGGAATCAAATGCCATGCCAAGCAACATGAATGTGTCAGCAAGACCCTGGACTCCAATTCCAATAGGCCTATGTCGTAAGTTGGACCTTTTTGCAGTTTCAACAGGGTAGTAATTGACATCAATAATTTTGTTCAGGTTTGTAGTGACTAATGCAGTAACCTGTCTCACACGGCAAACAGAACAAAATTAAGAACAATATCCAAGAAAAACATGTCAGAAGAGTTGGTAGTCAGAATAAATCAAACCTCTGCCAGTTTGTCAAAATCAAAGTATCGATTTTTGGAACCCCTGCTCCCAACAAGCTTAGATGGTTGCGATTCACTTGGCACTCCCTGAAAGACATAAAGGCAATGCAAAACTAAGAGGCAAGGCGAAAGTAGGACAAGTAATGTTGTAAAGCATATATAATTTTAACTACCTTTTCTCTAACATATCTTGGTAGAGCAATTGAAGCAAGATTGCACACAGCAGTTTCAGTTGGACTTGTGTACTCAATAATCTCAGTACACAAGTTAGACGACTTGATAGTGCCAAGATTCTGCTGGTTACTTTTTCTATTGCAAGTATCCTACAATAACAAACAGAATAGTGGTTGAGTAAAATTTAAATGCATACAGACAAACAATGAGAGGAATAACAGAACCATATGAAAGTCACCTTGTACAACATGTAAGGGGTCCCAGTTTCTATCTGGGACTTTAAGATCTCAAACCAAAGATTTTGTGCTTGAACCACCTTCTTTGCCTTACCCTGAATTGACAAAAGGACATTGTTTAAGATCAATGCTGAAAGGATCATTTAATCCACCCTATAAATAGTGTGCAATTAACCTCAGTACAAGACTTGATTTTACCTCCTTTTCATAATTTGTGTACAGCTTCTCAAAATCTTCACCCCAGCAATCTGCCAGTCCAGGAGCCTCATTTGGACAAAACAAAGACCATTGCCCATTGCTTTGGACTCTTTGCATAAAAAGATCTGGGACCCAAAGAGCATAGAAAAGATCTCGTGCCCGATGCTCTTCCTGCAGAAATGGACACATCACCCATGTCTTGTCAAATTGCTGAGTGTAGACAAGCTTTATCGTATGAAAGGAGTAAACGAATATTCTACTGCAGTAGCAGAGAACTTGTGCAGGCCCACTAGACAGATATATTAAACAATTGATGACATGAAGAGTACTAACTATACCTTCCCATGGTTCTTCCTTAAATCCAGAAATTCAAATATATCGGCATGCCAAGGCTCAAGGTAGACAGCAAAAGCACCTACATGCAACATAACACAGTGAGAAAAAGTGAAAGTAGTCCATACATCTTACACTTTTGGAATTCTAAAGTAAGTCACAGGAATGAGGCCACACCCTTTCTTTTACCACCTCCTTGGTCAACATATCTAGCAGTGTCATTGAATACGCGCAGCATAGGAACAATTCCATTTGATGTCCCATTTGTTCCACAAATGTAACTCCCAGTAGCACGTATGTTGTGCACAGAAACTCCAATTCCCCCAGCTGATTTGCTAATAACAGCACACTCCTTAAGAGTATCATATATACCCTCAATACTGTCCTCTTTCATGCATATCAGGAAGCAGCTACTTAACTACAAATCACAAAAGAATACAATGTAAACAATCAGGGAACTTTCTACTAAGGATGTCACTAAGCAGGAGAGGGCAATGTTGGATTGTTTTACAGCATAGTGGAACAAATTCATGATGACTTGGTTGAATCAACAAATCAAGAAAAGAAAACACAGATTTCAAAAAAAAAAAAAAAAAAAAACTGACGTACTTGAGGTCTTGGAGTTCCAGCATTAAATAATGTTGGAGATGCATGAGTGAACCATCGTTGAGACATCAAATGATATGTTTTGATGGCAGATTCAATATCATCCTTGTGTATCCCAACAGATACTCTCATCAGCATGTGTTGTGGCCTTTCTACAACTTTACCCCGAATCTTTAAGAGGTAAGACCTCTCAAGGGTTTTGAAACCAAAGTAATCATAGTCAAAATCTCTGTCATATATGATTTCACTGTCCAGACAAGCAGCATTCTGAGAAAAAAAAAAGGAAAATTATTAACAAGTGGTATCTAAAGGCAATCATAAACAAGCTCTTGATCCACCTAATAGCCTTATCTGTAATTCAATACCTGAACATAAAAGGAAAATTTCAAATGGCAGTGATACCTTCATGATTATCTCATACACTTCATCAGAAACTAGTGGTGCCTTCAATCCAGATCTCTCACTGACATGGTAATACATGTCCTTAATCCTGTGATATTCCAACATTACAACCACCACTTTGTTATTAATCACTATACCAACATTCATTTTATATGAAAAACAAAACGGAAGGCCAATGAGAAACGTTGATTCAAATCACTTACGTTTCAGAAAATGATTTCTTGGTGTTCTTGTGCAGATTGGACACAGCAATCCTTGCGGCCAGCTGCACTTTCAAGAGTTTTGAACAAATTAGAGATTAATTAATATGTTCATTACAGACAAAGTACCTTGTCCTAGTATGCATTATATAAGCTTCAGCCGATCTATCCTACAACAGGAGAGCAGTTAATAGAAGCCCCTTTGATCTCCCCATTTCCTCATTTGAAGCCAAACATCTCATATATTTAATTTCCTTTTTAATTTCAGCATATATGCATATTGAGGAGAATTCTCCTTTGAATTATTTCAATGAGTATAAAAGCAAGGGAAGAGTCTAATTAATGTTTTTCTATTGCTTCATCACATACCTCAAAATTTTAGTCTTGCTCAAATGAACAAACATTATCTACTCCGAAACCACACATTTTTTGAAAAAATCTTTTACCCAGATCCAAAATGAGCAAATATGCATACAGAAGCAAGGTTGAGCACTAGACAAGGAAACACAAGAGATAAAACTGAAAAATAATACTAAAAATATTCAAATTCAGCAAATCCTGACTGACAAAGAAAACCAGAGTGTGAATTTGAAAAACCACCAATTCCAACGAGCAACAAAATTCAATAAAATGTTCAACTTTAGCAACTCACAAGCGAACACTAAGCGCATATTGCAATATTCCAGACCAACATATCATTTCCAAATATAAACATAACCAATAAATCAGTAGAGCCCCTAGATTGTTTAAACTTGTCAGATATTTGAGCAAACATACATTTGAAACTAAACCCCAAAGCAACAAAAAGAAAGTAAGCACACACATAAAATTAAACCAAGAGGCAACATGAGTCCCAAACTTGAACAAATGCTTAAAATTCAGCAGCATTTCTATAGATCAACATAATCAAACAAACACAGAAGCAATTACAAAACACAGAAGCACAGATAACATTGAGGGACTCACACAGGCGTAGTCGGGGTGGTTAGCAGTCATAGCAGCGGCAGTTTCAGCGGCCAATTCATCAAGCTGACTAGTGGTAACACCCTTATAAACACCAGCACAAACCTTCTGAGCAACAAGCACCGGATCACAATGATCAGGTCTGAGCCCATAACTCAACTTCTTAAGCCTAGCAGTGATCTTATCAAAATGAACAGCTTCTTGTCGACCGTCTCTCTTCACCACATACATTTTTTTAACTCTCTTTGAGCAATTTCGTCGAACACCTAGAAGAAAGGAGTGTGGTTTAAATGTTTGATTCTTGATGTTAGCGAGATGTGACTGACTGAGTGACTCTGTTGTATATATAGGATAATTAGAGACTTAAATAACTTTTGCGCGAATTAGGGTTTTTGATTTTGGGGGATTTTTTGAAAAATTCCCGCCAATTGGGAAGAGCGGATGATGATATAATATGGAGGGAGGAAGAGTGTAGGAGAAGCTGTACGCGGGACCCACTTTGCTATGCTTTTGAAGTTAGAATTTGAATTTGTTATTTGACGGGCATGAGATGGGATGTAAATATTCTTGCTCTAATAATTAGTATAGTAATTGTGTAATAACTATTTTTCTAATTTTATGTTTTTGGCAACAGACTTTCTATCATTTTTGCCGCCAAATTTTGACTTATAATCAGAAATATATAATTAATATTTTTAAAAATTACATTTTCAGACAGAAATTTGATTTGTTACGAAAATAAGGGTAAATTTCCAAAAAAAAAAAAAAAAAAGAAGGGACAACTTTGATGTATTTTGTGATTAGATGTAACTATTAAGATTTTCTCTAAAATAAAACTCTCTTAATAAAGCTCAAACTGTTATGAAACAATAAAAGAAGAAGAAGAGTATTGCAGAGAAAAGTAGGGAGAAGAGAATTCTTATTGATATGAGATGAATTACAATGGAATAGAACCCTCTATTTATAGGAAGAGAGTGACTTAGCCACCAAGTAATAAACCTAAATCTCTCTAAATATAGACATTCATCATAAATAGAATTCTATTTATAACACTCCTCCAATGTCTATTCAACAGATAGTGTGTCTCGTTAAAACCTTAACTAAATAAAACCCAATGGGAAAAAAATTGTAGAAAAGGAAAAAGAGTACACATATCTAACAATACGCTTTTTGGTTGCCTCGTTAAAAACCTTACAAGGAAAACCGAGTGGGACAAAACCTTGTAAGGAAAAAAGAGTGCAACGCGCATTAACTCCCCCTGATGAGAGCATCAATTCACATCCTTGAGCCTTCGCATCTCAACCTTGTACACCATCTTCAAGAGATCGTTAGAGATTTGATAAATAAATCAGCCATATTAACTTGAATGAATATATTGCATCTTGAAATCATCATTCTTGATAGAGATGTAATGTCTTCATAAACTTCCGTAGAATGGCCTTTTCAATATCTCCAAAGAGGTATTTCTCGCTATCACATTATCATGCTTATAGTTATAGCAAGATACATATGTGCACAAATTGCACTTAGGATATGGTACTTCAGGACCAAGAATTGTATATGCTTTAAGCGACTTAAATCCTTCATGGATTGTCATATAAGTTAAGTCATATAAGCCATATAATAGACTTTAGATGCATATCAAGTTTTTATGTCATGCTAGACATATAAGATTGATAAAAGTAATTGCATACATCATTGACTTTATAGTTTCAAGTGTTTGAACTACAAGTCCAAAACTATATGTCTTTCATATGGAATCAATTCTATTTGAATTGCGTCTCTTCCATTTGGCCAATACTTTTGTGTCTATATTTGATAGACTTAAGATCCTCATCTATACTTAGCGTTATGATAGATGTCGTCGACGAACATTTTCTATCGGTTCCAGCTTTATTTTCATAAAGACATGACATAGAGATCTCTTCATTCATATTTTCAGGTACCTGAATCTCTCCTGAGATTTTACGAAGTGTTATGTCATGTGATCTTCTAGATCACTTGCCTCTTTTATTATGATCATTTTGATCATTTGCTCATCTTCTTTATTAAGAAGTTTATTTGAAACCGATTTGTCTATACGTTTTAAGCGTATCATAGACTTTATCCTTATAGGACTTAATATGAGCATTTGCAATGAAAATATAGATACTTTCTTTGGGTCAGCAAATGCGTCTGGCATGCTTTGAAATATATTGCAAACGAATTATCTTTTTATGAACTTCAAGTTCATGTTATTTTATTCGAGGATCTAGATGTAAAAATGATAATTCATGTCGCGTAACTTTTTCTCAAATGTTATCATCTCTCCCCATCATGTTAGAAAAACTAACTTGCTTCATCATCTTTGTGCGTTATGATGTTAATCAAAATATACACCGCACATCAATAATAATAAGATGGAATTATTTGGTTCCTCATCCTGAACCACTTGCGAGGGGAGAATGTAATATACTTTCGTATATAACCTATATCAAACTGACATAGATAACTTTGTTCTCATAAGCAATAGTTTAGCTATTAAGTGAAGGCATTCAATAAATTATTTTGCTAAACCAGCTGTGATGTAAACCAACTTATCAAGATGAACTATCTTGAATAAAAAATCTGAAAATTATCTAAATCAAATTATTGAGCAAGTTACCTCGCAAATACCATGTTGCGGGTTAATAATAATCGCACATGTAACCATCTCATAGATGCATCTTATGTGGTATACATGGCAGGTGAATGGGCCTATATTCACCTTTGATATTTCCAGAATTCATGGGATTCAATCCCAACTTTAGTTGGTCAATTAATTAATGAGAATAAGCAATATAAGAGAATTCGTAAAGAACTTTCTAGTTCTTTAATATTTACCCATGTGAATTCTCTATTATTTTTGCACATCATACTTAAATTGATATGGCTAAACCAGCTATGCCAACTGGATATCAATAAACTCCAAATTTATTATGATATGAGTTTTATATCAATAAAGTTCTAATTTATTGTGACATTCTTTTATTTGTGTAGTACAACTGAAGAATAAAACGGGTAACTTTTCACATAAATATTATCTCGCTACAAGTTGTAGTAATAGAAAATATTAAATTTTCCTTTATTTATAGTCTCAATATAACCAACCGCTTTCGCGAATACTTTAGAAACTAAATAAGTTTCTTTGAGACTTACTACAACACAATACCTTATTGGTAATCAATTGTGTTTCTCCAAAATAGTATAATTGGCTCTTCCAGAGCTCTCAATTAATTTTGTACTACCACATATTCATCAACATTCATATGGTCATATATCTCTTTCCAGGAGAAAGTTATACCATTATGGTCATGGTCAAAATTATATGCAAGATATGTTTCTTGCATTATTGTTGTCCTTTAATAATCACATTGCCAAAATATTTTGGCATCCAATAGGTACGTGACCAATGACCATTCATGCCATAATAATGATATTATTTTCTTATATCATCTCAAACCTCCTTCTAGAGGTGAGTATGGTATATTCACTATCACTAGAACGTTCATATTCTTCCAAGAATGAATATGTATTCATAAATAAGATGTTGTCACATTCACATCATGAATAGACCATAATCATCTATATGTGCTTTATAAAATCTCATGTCAAATCGATGACAAATATTACTTTCACATAGTGAAGGATTATTTTGAGAATCCTTATTATTCTCATTACTCAATAATGACGATTATAATTTATTCGTCTATTGCCACGTCTACATCCATTGATACATTCATAGTAGTAATTTTGTCTTCTTTCAGACTTATCACATACTGCTATCACATTCTCTAAAGGGAATGAGAATGGAGCAAATTCAATGGGACGAGTTTTTAATTCTTTGCCCACAATCATACATGAATTTGATCATGGCAAGACATAGAAATTTTACCACTTTGGGTGGTTATAATTTCTTTCAAACTCCATTAGAGTTGCAATCAAAATTTATCGTCTTTGCTTGTATTTAAAATCAAAGTATAGAATGTCAAGAATTTGAAAGAGAAAAGTAAAATACTTACCTTAAATCCAGAATTTAATCATGAAGGAAGTTCAAAGAACAATTGACAATCATTATGCTCAATCCCAAAGCTTCTACTTGGTTAGAGTCTCGTGCTGATAACGTGTTATGAAACAATAAAATAAGAAGAAGAGTATTGCAAAGAAAAGTAGGGAGAAGAGAATTCTTATTGATATGGGATGAATTACAATGGAATAGAACCCTCTATTTATAGGGAGAGAGTGACTTAGCCACCAAGTAATAAACCCTAGAATCTTTCTAAATCTATAAATAAAAAGAATTCTATTTATAACACAAACCAAACAAAATTTAGGCAGATCTGATGCTGACGTAAATTTAATTTAGCACCGCTATTTTTTTTTACTTAGTTTCTAGTGTTGCAACCAATGTAAAAGGGGTTTTGGTGTGGTAGGTAAGAATTAAGATCAGTTAAATTTGATGAACAGTGGCTTTCGTTACAAGATTTTAAAGCATGGAGAATCATGGGCGGATATAGGATTTTAATAATATGGGTGCACCGTTTAAAAAGGAGAAAAAAAGAAGTATTAAGTGGAATTTGATCCTTAATCCTCTATGTAAATAACTCAATATTCAACCAAGTGCACCATTTAGGCTCTTTGGAGCATGGGTGCCAACAGATAATACTAGACTAATTCTAAAAAATGTGTACATAAAATACTTAGTTTGACAGAAAGACCATGGATTCACGTGCCCCGTGTAAATGCCTACAAATCCGCCTCTGTGGAGAATGTGCATTTATTTATGCTAATTCAAATTTTGAATTTCAGACTCTATCTTCCTTCACAAGATAGTTATGATTTGGTTTTTGTGTTCTTGTTCTTTTTATTTAGATATTTTTTCTTAAATTCCATAGTGGAAGTGTTAGAAAAAAAAAAGAAAAAAAGAAAAAAAGAAAACTGAAATCAAGATACTTCTTTTCTGCAATAGTTCATAATCGCTATTTTTAAAATTAAATGATAAAAAAATAGAAATAAAAATAAAATAAAAAAAGAAACTACGCTAGTGGAAAGAAGTTAGCTGTGGCCAAATTGGATCCACCAAGATGAGTTTACTAGGTTGTAGACTCATTCGTTAAAGAGGGGCCATTAGCACAAAGGGCCTTTTTCGAGTCGAACCAAAACATAGGCCCAAACTGTACAATGAAACAGCTCATACGTGCGTGTTATTTTTCGATGATTTTGACAAATTTTCACTTTCAGTGCTGCTAATTAGATTATAACTAGTATTTGCAAAGTAATTAAAAACTAATTATAGCTTAATGAAGCGACATACACCCTTTTATTCTTTTGAGCAAATTTCATTTGTAGCCAGCTGGTGGAAACAATTATCATTCGCTAGCCATGAATTAAGCCATACAATTTATAGCCCCAAACAAATTATATTGGCTAGCCTAAATTTGCTCAAATGCGGTAAATTTTATTGCCATCGAGCCGTTCCAATCTTCCACCAATGATATGCAAAATCAGTTGTCGTTGGAAAGTGGGCTTTTGGTGTGTTTTGATTTGGTTTTTGGTTTGTTTAGGTTTTTGTTGTAATGGAGCAGAAAATATGTTGGTGTTTGGGTTGAGTTTTTAGGTGGGTTTGTGAGATGGGGTTTTCAGTGGAGTTGAGCAGAGAAATGAAGATTGTAAAGCTTCTATTTAGCAATTTGGAAGTCTTTGAGAGAGTTGGAGAAGTAGACGATAGACCGCAGACTGTTCGGTGGAAAAAAGATAGTATGGATAATGGCCGCTCAGATCAAATTAGCTTCACAGAATCTGGAGATGAATGGGTGTGCGCCTGTATATAGAGATGAAAAAGAAAAACCTGGATATCACTGAATATCCATTAGGCATAACGTTGAAATATATACAAAATAGACTGTCACTTCGGCCCCCAGGCTCGTAGTCAGTTCTAGACCTGCAATCATAGCCTCGTACTCGGCTTCGTTGTTAGTCAATTTTACAGTTCTAGTAGACTGCCTAATTACGTTACCCGTAAGTGATTTCAATACAATACCGAGCTCGCACCCCTTCGCAATGGAGGCACTGTCCGTGAATAGGGTCCATATCTCCGAGTTGATACCCGAAGTAAGCAGTAACTCCTTTTTGATCTCAGGTATCAAAGACGGCGTAAAGTCGGCCACAAAGTCCGCCAAAATCTAAGATTTTATGGAGGTCTGAGGTTTATACTTGATATTATACCCGATAATTTCTGCGGCTCATTTGGTCAACTAGGCCGAGAGCTTGATTTTATGCATAACATTCCTCAGTGGATACGACATCACGACACATATAGGGTGGCATTAAAAGTACGGTTTTAATTTTCTATAAGCACTTAGTAAGGCGAGCGCTAATTATTTATGTGAAGATACCTTGTTTCAGCATAGCCCAGGGTTCTACTAACATAATATATAGGAAATTGTGTACCTTCTTCTCCCGAACCTGGACACCACTTATCGCATCCTCGGAAACCGCCAAGTAGAGGTATAACAGTTCGTCTGCCTTCGGAGTGTGCAGCCCGGGAGGGGGGGCTCGATAGATATCGCTTGAGTTCTTCTAAATCTTGCTGGAATTCCGAGGTCCAAAAGAAGTTCTTCTTCTTTTTCAACAGGGATAAGAACTGATGGCTCTTATCCGAAGATCTCGAGATAAACCAGCCCAATGCGGCTATCCGCTCAGCCAGTCTTTGTACTGCCTTGACATTGTCTACTACGGTGATGTCCTCTATGGCCTTTATTTTATCGGGGTTGATCTCTATTCCCCGGTTAGATACCATAAATCCGTGAAACTTGCCCGAGCTGACCCCAAATGCACACTTCTCTAGGTTTAGCTTCATGTTTTACTTTCTCAATTTGTCGAAGATTTCCTGTAAATGTTTTAAATGGTCCTCTGCTTGTAGGGACTTAACCAATATATCGTCAATATAAACTTCCATTGATTTCCCTATTTGTTCTTCGAATATCCGGTTGATTAGGCGTTAGATGTGGCACCGACGTTCTTTAACCCGAACGACATTATGTTATAATAGTAGGTGCCGAATTTGGTTATGAAAAAAGTCTTTTCTTGATCCCGGGTCCATCCAAATTTGGTTGTACCCGGAATAGGCATCGTGAAAACTCAGTATCTCGTGTCCGGCCATTGCGTCATTCATTCGATCGATATTAGGCAAAAGGAAAGAGTCCTTCGGACACGCCTTGTTTAGATCCTTATAATATACACACATCATAAGTTTATTTCCTTTTAGGCATGCTACTATGTTAGCTAACCAATTCGGGTATTTAATTTTCCTGATGGAACCTATTTTCAGAAGTTTAGATACCCCGTTCTTGATGAATGCATGTTTGATCTCGGATTGTGGCTTTCTCTTCTACTTAGCCGGGTGAAACTTCGGATCTGAGCTCAATTTCTGAGTGATTACCTCCGATAGAATCCCTGTCATGTCTAGATGAGACCAAGTATACCTTTCGATCCGGTGGGTGCTCGATCAATATAACTTTTTCCAACTCCTCGATCGTCGATTTGGTGGCGGCAGTGTCATCGGGCACTATGAAAGATCTTGGGACGTTGTAATCGTCATCATCATCCGCTCCGTGCTCCTTCTGTTTTTTCAGCTCGACTGAGGTTGTTATCATTGATTGTTATTTAGTTTCTTCTTCTTTGGTCGGTTCCCTGCTTTTTCATGTTGAAACCGCAGGCACCGGAATCACTTTATCGATAACGAACATTTTCTTTGCGGCGGATTGTTCTCCATAGACTATTTTGATTCCTCCCGGAGTGGGAAATTTTAGTGCCTGGTGTAAAGTCGAAGGCACCGCTCTCATGTTGTGAACCCACGACCTTCCGAACAATGCGTTGTACCTCATATCCCCTTTGATCGTGTAGAACTTTATTTCTTGGGTGGTCTCGCAGTGTTTACCGATAAAGTTATCTCACCCTTCGTGGTTTCACATGCCATGTTGGATCCGTTCAATATCTGGATTGCTGGTGCGATTTGATCCTGCAACCCTAGTTGTTCTACGACCCTTGATCTGATGATGTTGGTAGAGCTACCTGGATCAATCAACACACGTTTTACATGAGATTTATTAATAATTATGTATATTACCAGTGCATCATTGTGCGGCTGTACGATGCCCTCGGCGTCTTCATCGCTGAATGAGATGGCTCCTTCCGGGACGTAATCCTGGGTGTGTTTTTCTCTAGTGATAGAAACTTTGGTGCACTTTATTATTAGCCCTTGGGGGACATCAACTCCCCCAATGATCATGCTGATTACGTACTGGGGCTCTTCTTGTTCGACCTGTTTGTTGGCGTCCATGTTTCTGAAGTGATTTTTGGCTCGCTCGTTTTGGGATTCTCGAAGGTGCCTATTGTTGAGCAATCGAGCTACTTCTTCTCTTAGATGTCGGAAATCTTCGGTCCTAAGACTATGGGTACCGTGGTACTTAAACACCAAACTAGGATCTCTCTAGTTAGGGTCGGACTGCAATGGTCTTGGCCACTTACTCTTTTTGATGCGCCCTATAGCCGACACTATACTTTCAGCGTCCATGTTGAAATTATACTTCGGTAATCTTGGTGTCACCCTGCTCCCTAATGACCTGTCAAACCAGCCCTTGCTCATCAAGCCCGGCTGCTCGGTCCTCAATCATTTCTTTTGTCATTCCTTGTCGGGTGGCGTCCGGATTGATTTCCCTTCTGATCAGTGTTGTATGGTTGGTATCGATCTCGGACCGACCTTGGCTCTTGATCGATGATTCTCTTAGACTTGTCATTAGTTCTAACATGGTAAACAGACCCTGAAGGGGCCCCGAGTTGGTCGTCCTTGACTCTGATCTTCGATTGATACCTATTGTGGACGTCGACCCAGGTGACCGCGGGTACTCCACCAGGTTTTGCTTTAGCTGTTAAGAGGCCACAAAACTTCGGGGGTTGAGCCCTTGAGTAAATGCCTAAAACCCAATTATCTGCAATCGGTGGTAGATCCATCTGTTCCATCTTGAACCTCGACACGAACTCCCTAAGCATCTCGTTCTCCCTCTACTTGACCTTGAAAAGGCCTGACTTCCTCATCTCGACCTGGATGGCTCCGTCATGGGCCTTTACGAAAGCATCTACAAGCATAGCAAACAAGTTAATAGAATTCGAAGGCAAGTTGTGATACCGTATCATTGCTTCTTTGGACAAGGTTTTCCCAATTTTTTTTAGCAACACCAAGTCGGTTTCATCGTCTTCCAAGTCATTCCCTTTGATTGTGCATGTATAAGAGGTTACATGCACATTTAGATCCCTGGTTCCATTATATTTGGGAATGTCGGGCATTCGAAACCTCTTTGAGATTGGTTTCGGCGCCGCGATCGGGGAAAAAGGCTTCTGAATGAATTTTTTGGAGTCTGACCCCTTCAATATCGGAGGTGCTCCCGGGATCTGATCGACCCTGGAGTTATATGTTTCTACCTTCTTGTCGTTGGCGTCAATCTTTTTCTCGCCAGACTCCATCCATTTTATGAATGCTTCGAGTATCTTCATCACCTCGGAAGTTTCCACGGGCCTGAATTTGCCCGGTTTTACGACAACTTGTTCATCCCTCAAAATGCTTTCCCGGGACTGCTCGGGCTCGACCCTGTTAGGGGCGTGGCTTTAGTTTTGTAACTGCGCTATCGCCGCTTGCTGAGCCTGGAACATTTCGAAAATCAATCGCAGGCTCACCCCATCACCTTCACCTTCAAGCGCCTCTCGAGCCTTTGGCCGGGGTCCCCCTGCGAACACTATTTTTGGGATCAGTCGGTAGATTAATATTGATGGCTACTTGTGAGTTAGCATCAACCGGGTCTGCGGCTGGTGTCACACCTTCTTTTTTCTACACCCCGAAAGGGTATAAGGGAGTTTTTTTCAACTTAAAGTGACAATCGAAACGAGATTATTTTATAAAAAAAATCAGTCGCCACTTGGGATAATTTTATGGTGTCCCAAGTCAGTGTTCAAATCTCGAATCGAGGAAAAGATTGACTTTGTATTACAGTCCGCGAACACAGAAATCCGGGTAAGGAATTCTATTAATCCGGGAGAAGGTATTAGGCATTTCCGAGTTCCGTGGTTCTAGCACGGTCGTTCAACTGTTATAATTGGCCTATTACTTGATTTTAATACATGTTTTAGCCTATGGTTCAATTTTAACTTTATAACCGCTTTTATTTATTTTAAGAAAGATTGCAACGTCATTTAAAATACGTCTTGAACCACATCACATAAATGCACCCGCGATCCTCGACATATTTTATCTAACGTTGTTGAGATTTGGATTTGGGTCACATAAATGCGCACCCAAGTTTAAGAAGGTAAGTTATTAAAATAACGCGCCTAAAGCAACTATGCGTTTGCAACTTTGCGAGGGCCATGAAAAATTTGCTAAATGGCGCGCCTCGATTTCTAAGGATAAAGCAATTATACAAAGGCCATGGGTTATTAGTTGTAGAGCATTGAGATGAGTCGCCTCTATTCCCTAGACCCAAATATACTTTAAAAGGGTCAATTTTACAAGATCCGCTAAGGCCCAATTCTAAAAATGATCCTATTGGTCAAACAACCCATTACGAATCCATCCATCGTCCCTTAATCCTTTTCTTCAATCCAGACTTCACCTCTTAATTTTGTTAGCAAAAATGGTTCGATTCTTCTTTCAACAAAAATGACCAACTCTGAGCAAATCTTCAGCACTAAAATTTGTACTACACAAGACCTTTATTAACAAATTGATGGAACATCAAATTGTGGGAAATTAAAGTGTCAAGCAAGGAACCAGAAATTTCAAAATCCAAATAACAAACTTGTTGATGTAAGAAATTTTCAAAATTAGAAATAAATAAATTTGTTATCTTTAGCATCACTTCAGATATGAAGTATTATCCAAACATAGTGGAAATCTAACAACAATTTGCAACATAATTCAGCAAGTAAAATCAACGTAAGTAAGAAAATGCTATCCATCATTTCTCATGAGATGGAAATTTACTAATTACGATAAAGATGGCTAGTCACAAATTCAAGGAATAACCCCCACATAGGCCTGGAAACATGCCAAGTTCAGTACCAAAGCAGACACCAAATGAAACTGCAGCTCAGCTATCTTGAAACTTAACAAGCAATGAAATTAATTCCATAATCACTTTCTTATTCCCAATGTATTGAGCTAATAATGAAAGACCAAGGATCAAACATTTCTCTTCAAATCAATAAAATCAATTTCTCACAGTAAACTTGTGGAACCAAAGCAACATATTGAAATACTATATCATATACTAAATTCATTCAAAAAACTAAGATCGACACTTAAAACACAACTGATCATAAGTTTACTATAATCGGTCCTTATGTTCAACTCCTGAGCATTACATTCACTTTAAACCCAAACATTTACTCTCACCTTCAAATATCACTAATTTGTCTTTACAAAATATTAAAGCATGGGGAAAGAAAACTGAAATAACATGTGTAATTTCAGAATCCCTACAGAAATAATACATAAATAGAAGAAACAGAGCATCAAAGTTCAAACAATTTCATGTTCAATCAATTTCCACTCGACAATGCAACTCTACAATCACTTGTCCTTCATAGTTTACAGATTTACCTGGAAATTGAAAGGAAAAGAAGTGAGGAAAGCAGTAGACAGCAGCAGAACCAGAACTTCAGCAGCAGGAAATAAAAAGTAAAACCAATTTCAAACCAGAAACATGATGTGCAGTAGTCTAAAAACACAGTTCAATCGAACAGTAACACAACAAACTTCAAACCAAACTTTTACAAATCCAAATTCAATCCATTTCCACCCGAGATGAATCAGAAATTGTTTCAGAAATTGAAAACTTCAAAAATTACAGAAGAAGTTCAATGAAACAGTGATTTTATTGAAATTTTCAGCGGTTTTTGTTTTCTCTAGATTTTGTCTCCATTTTTCTGACTTGAGTGTCAAGTTAAGATGCCTTTATAGGCAAGTTACTAGGGCAGCCTAAAGAAAATCAGGTTTACACATTGCACCTTCTGAAATTTTCATTTTAGCCTCCCTTCTATGAAGCTTCCTAAGGTTGTTACACCTAGATTCCCTATGCTAATTACCTAGACTACCCCTTTAAAACCCTGTTATTACCCCTGAAACCCAATGGGTCAAGTTGACCCGATAATGAAACCAAAAGTGGGCTCAATTCTGACCCAATGACCCAAATCAAACCCCCATTGGGGTGAGGTATGTAATGGCTTCAAAGCCCAAACACAGATAGATTGAATCAAATCAGACAACTAACAAAGGGCAAATACTTTAAAAATTCCGAGAATTAAGCCTATACCAATCAACTAATTACACAAATGAGCAAGAAATTAACCAAGTTATCAAAATAACCCTAATTAAATTGACTAGGCGACTAATTGGAACAATAACCATGCTAGTTAATCAAAAGAAACCAAACAAATCAAGAAGGACCGGAAAACGGACTTGGAAACAAAAAGAATAAAAGGAAAACCAGCGAAAACCAAACTGACAAATCTCAAACTTGGCCGAAAATTTGGTTAAATTTCAAATAAGGAAAAAGAAAAGAAAGAAGAGGGGCAATAAGTGAAAATGAAACCAGAAACAGACCCAAAACTGGAATGAAACTTACCGGCTAAACTCGAAATGACACTCGATATCTTGACTCATATGAAACTGATACCAGTCGCTTTTCTCTGTCAAGAAAGAACGACTAGCATCAGCTTTGTAGTGAGTCAACCTTCCAAACATGAGAAAAGCACTCTTGGGTCGATGCATGCCACCAGATTCGACCACAACTGGTTTTGAACTTTTAAGGCTTGAATTTGGATCTAAGATTCGAGGGGTTATGGGCAGATTCGAGGGTAATGGAGTGTGGATTTGGAAAGAGGGGAGTGAGGGGGCTCTAGGGTGTTAGTTTGAGGTGGTTTGGGGCCCGCCGCCGGCAGAGATGACGGAGAGGATATGAGGGCGGCGCTAGGGTTTAGGTCTTCAAGCTTGGAGACGATGAATGGAGGGGGTTGATTTGGGGGGGGGAGGCTCATTTCGGACATATATATATCTAATAGCGTTCAGTTCCAATCCGTTGGATCAGAAGAAATTAACGGCTCAGATCAAAAGCCGTTAAAACGGCGTCGTTTGGTCATAGTGGGGGTTTGGACCGGTTCTGGGATCGGACCTGGGCGGAAATGGGCGAGGGTTTTGGGCCAATTTCAAATGTTGGCCCAATTTTAAACTAAGTTGACCCTTTCCAGTTCTTTCCTCTTTGTTTTCTCTTTTTTTCCTTTTCTTCTTTTTTCAATTTTCTTTTTTGTAGTTTCTTTTAAATTAAAATTAAAAATAAACCCAAATTAATCACTAATCAAATTATCTTATCAAATTACATTAACTAATTCTAAATAACATTTACCACAAATAATTAAAAACCAAATTCAAGGAAAAACTACCAAAATTCAAAATTAAAAATAAAAAGTGCTAAATAAACTATTTTTTTGTGATTTTCCCCATTTTTATAAAACAACTAATTTGTTAATTAATCCTAAAATGTAGAATTAAATCCTAAATACAAATGCAATATATTTTTGTATTTTTCATTAATTAAACAAAGTTAACATGCGCAGACAAATGCAAACAATTAACGAAAAATGCTACAAAAATCTACGAAACTGCAAATAATGGGAAAATTTATTTTGTTTTGAATTTGTGAGAGTAATTCATATAGGGAAAAAATCACGTGGTCACAGCTGCCCCTCTTTGCTCGGAAACACGAAGAGTTTTCTTGCAAAGATAAAGTGAGCGGATATGAGCAATTTTTGCCCGTTCGAATACTCCGTGGGAAGTATTTTTGAAAGATTTTGACCGCACCCTGCTTCCGAGGTTGCCTACATATCCTTGCTATAAAGGAATCAGGTCAGTGTAGTTCGGGAAGTTTTGGTAGCTGGGACTACTATGAATATGTGATTTCACTGTTGTTGTTGCTGCTGCTACTGCTTACTGAACCCCTTATTACACCATGTTAAAATAAAAGAAGCTATACTAAACTATGATCTATGCACTACAAAAAAAAATCCTATCTATGTCTTCAAACTTGACCTTGCAGTTCCCGTTGTCTTGTCGACTTGTATTTCTCAGGTGAAGTTTCTTTGTTGCCGACTTGAATCGTAATCTGAGACACTTTTCCTTTCTTCAGGTGGACGCCTGATTGCTGAACCTGAATTATAATTTGAGATGCTTTCCTTTTCTCCAGATGGATGCTTGATTACCGAAACTTGAATTGTATTCTCGTGCTCTCCCGGTGGGCGCCTGATTGCCAAAACTTGAACTGTATTCCCGTGCTCTCCAGGTGGGCGCCTGATTGCCAAAACTTGAATTGTATTCCCGTGCTCTCCAGGTGGGCGCCTGATTGCCAAAACTGTATTCTCGTGCTCTCCAGGTGGGTGCCTGATTGCCAAAACTTGAACTGTATTCCCGTGCTCTCCAGGTGGGTGCCTGATTGCCAAAACTTGAACTGTATTCCCGTGCTCTCCAGGTGGGTGCCTGATTGCCAAAACTTGAACTGTATTCCCGTGCTCTCCAGGTGGGCGCCTAATTGCCAAAACTTGAAATATATTCTCGTGCTCTCCATGTGAGCGCCTGATTGCAAAAACTTGAACTGTATTCCTGTGCTCTCCAGGTGGGCGCCTGATTGCCAAAACTTGAACTGTATTCTCGTGCTTTCCAGGTGGGCGCCTGATTGCCAAAACTGTATTCCCGTGCTCTCCAGGTGGGCGCCTGATTGCCAAAACTTGAACTGTATTCCCATGCTCTCCAGGTGGGCGCCTGATTGCTAAAACTTGAACTGTATTCCCGTGCTCTCCAGGTGGGCGCCTGATTGCCGAACTTGAACTGTATTCCCGTGCTCTCCAGGTGGGCGCCTAATTACCAAACTTGAACTGTATTCCCGTGCTCTCCAGGTGGGCGCCTGATTGCCGAACTTGAACTGTATTCCCGTGCTCTCCAGGTGGGCGCCTGATTGTCGAACTTGAATTGTATTCCCGTGCTCTCCAGGTAGGCGCCTAATTGCCAAAACTTTAACTCTATTCCCGTGCTCTCTAGGTGGGTGCCTGATTGCGAACTTGAACTGTATTCTCGTGCTCTCTAGGTGGGCGCCTGATTGCCAAACTTGAACTGTATTCCCGTGCTCTCCAGGTGGGCACCTGATTGCCGAACTTAAACTGTATTCCGTGCTCTCTAGGTGGACGCCTAATTGCCGAACTTGAACTGTATTCCCGTGCTCTCCAGGTGGGCGCCTGATTGCTGAACTTGAACTGTATTCCCGTGCTCTCCATATGGGTGCCTGATTGCTGAACTTGAACTGTATTCCCGTGCTCTCCAGGTGGGCGCCTGATTGCTAAACTTGAACTGTATTCCCGTGCTCTCCAGGTGGGCGCCTGATTGCTGAACTTTAACTGTATTCCCGTGCTCTCCAGGTGGGCGCCTAATTTCAACAAAATAGACAAAACAAAGAAAATTTTCTGCCCTAGTTTGGTAGTTGGGCACATCTGTGAGTATTAAAATGAATCATGTTACCAAATATTACTAAGAATTTGAAAGCTAGATCCCATTATCCATGCGGGTCCTGACAACTCCTAGTTAAATGACAGTTTTAAAAGCTGAATTATGTTTTTCTGAAGGTGTTATCTAAGAAAATCTTAAAACTATATCCCATTATCCAGGAGGGTCATGAAAATCAAAAATCAAGTCTTATCTTAAGAGTGACAACTTTTACGGCTGAATTATACAACACTACAGCAGAATTTACGCTAAATCTTGTTATCTAATGGAAATCTTAAAGCTAGGTCCCATTATTCAGGAGGGTCCTGACAATTCGAATTGAATCCTGTCCTAAGAATGAAAACTTCAAAGTCAACTTATATTTCTTTGGGGTAAGACTTATGCTAGATCTTGTTATTCATGCATGTTTGAATTTTAAACTAGGTCCCATATTCTAGGAGGGTCCTGAGAATTTACGGTCAAACCTGTCTGGTGCTTGCTTTTCCTTACAGAGGGTTTCTCCGAAACAAACGAAATTTTCTGCCCCTGTTTCAATCAAAGAAAACTTGTGAATTTAAACATGGTGGTTGGTTTGTGGCCTTGAACTTTGAGGGCGATTGCTCCTTCACTTCCTGTGGTAGCTTCGGTTTCAACTCGAAAGACCTTGCCTGTTTATTGATTGAGCGCTTTTCTCTATCACCTTTATCACGGAGTATACCTCTGATCCGTTCAAACCCAATATCATTCATCTGATGCATTGTGCTTTTGCATTGATATGTACTGAACCTATGTGTTTCTCATGAATCCCAAAGTACGCCAATTGCCATCCACCCAATGCGCATGCTGTTCTTTCCTGACTTAAATCACTGGCCTTGTACTTGAGGTCTATTGCTCCATCACTTGCCATGATAACTTTGATTTCTGCTTGGAGGACCTTGCTTGTCACTGGTTAACCACTTTCTTTGTCAATCATATCACAAAAAATACATTTGATCCGTTCACCCTAACCCTCCATCTGTTGCTTTGTTCATGAATTTATATATACCAAACCTTTGTATTTCACATGAACCCCAAAACATGTTGATTGTTACCAATTTAGTGTGCACGTTGTTCTTTCCTGACTTATGCCACTTTGATATGCTAGCCAGATCCCGTTGCAATTTGGAAAGCTGGTGGTAGATTTTGAAGTCATTTCTCACTTGTTCTGACCAAACAGACTCAGGAATAGGAAGTAAACAAGACAAAAGGAACAGAGTAAAGGAAAATGGAAAGAGATGATTCCTAACAAGAAAACTACAAAGTAGGAACCTATCAAATGTGAATACCAACTCTAATGACCATGACATGCACCTACGACCTATTCTGTAATTGCAAGTCTGATATTCAACTCTTGTTATACCCCTAAACCGTGAACTAGGCTTCAATGCTCTGATTATCTAATATGATTCATGATCCTTATTCGACTTGTAGTGCCCGAAGGGTTTTCACCATCAAGTCTCTCTCATTTTGTTCTTCTCTCAACTCACTGTCGCCTTAAGGTACCCGTGAAGGTTTTCACTGATAAGACTCTCTCATTTTTTATTTCTCTCAGCTTTCATCTCCTTACAGTGCCCGCGAGGGTTTTCACCAATAAAACTCTCTCATTTTTCATTTCCTTGTTTGGACCGGAGTGTTACCCCCGATATGAATTACCTTTACTTGCTCGACTTGACATCTCTTGAAGACTGATCAGAAGGTCTTTCTTTGGATCGTAATGTGGACTTTTGGATAGGGTTAGAAAGAAAGGGTATCAAAAGGCTCAAAACAATTCAAATGGGTTCAAGATTACAACTTTCGAAATCAGATTTCTTACAACAACCACAACTTCTGCCCCAGTTCCTTTGCTTGGGACTTTTGAATTTTTACTTTGATGGGACCGAACGTGAGGCTGCCTATGTATCCTTAAAAGGAATCAGGTCGAACGTAGTTCATGACATAGAAATTGCTTTGTTGTTATGATTTTCTCTTTTCTCTCTCTTCTTTTCTTCTTCCTTTTTCTCTTTTTGTTGTTTTGTTTGTTGTTGTTTTTTTCTTTCTTTTCTTCTCTTTTCCTTCATTTTTTTTTCTTCTATTCTTTTTCTTTTCTCTTTTTCCTTTACTTATCTTTCACGCTTGCGTTTCTGATCTTTGCTATTAATTCCAAAAGAGGGGTGTGAAAGAAAATAAATAAGGCTCAAAAGAGGTAACAAAGGATAAAGTGTTTGGATAGCAGAACAAAATGCATTCGTCATTCCAATCTTCAAAACATGCCAAGTACGGTCAAACACAATTTAACCAAAGAAATCATACATAAAATCTTTTGACTGCATCAGAATTGATAGCCATTTCTACACACTTGCCTTCTATATCTGTTAAATACAAAACACCATTGGATAACACTCTTGTTACGATGAACGACCCTTGCCAATTTGGGGCGAACTTGCCTTTTGCTTCAGCCTGATGTGGATGGATACGTTTCAATAGTACTTCTTTATGCCCTAGTTTCACACAATTCGAGCTTTGTGATCTCAAAATCCCTTCACTTATTTCCCTCAAATGTCCATATCATCTCCCAAATTGCTTTACGATTAAACTAACTTTTTAAAACCAGGCTGAGAGTTACGCATGCATGTCATGTCACTAGAGTCAACAGGAAAAGGACTATAAAAAGAAAAGAGAACTAAACAAAAACGACTAGAAATAACAGAGAACAAAAAATTGCATTAGACAGATGGTGAAAGGGTTTGAACAACAAAACAAGTAAACTAAACTGGGGTTACAACCCTGGAACAAACCTAGACACACTAAACGAGCTACTGCGACTAAACGAACTAGGAAAAAAAAGGATAGAAGGGTTTGAGTCACAAGACAATATCCGGATTACAACCTTGAAAATAACCCGGACAACAGAAATGACAACAAAATAAACCGCCAAGACTCCACCCCAGCTAGCCAAAAGAGGAGCGTCTTTCCAATTACCATGCTCTGCATCTTAGCCACTGAGTTCAACATCAACATTGCTAGAACCTTCACAAGTCTTCCTCTCATTGTCTTTAGCAGATTGCTTTTGGGTCCCTTTCGCCGGCTTGTTCTTATGATCAACTTTCGGAACCAAGAGTGATAACGATGAAAGCTTTGCGGCAACTGGCTCTCTGAGGATCTCAGAATAGTTCTCATATTCCTTTTCCACACGAATCATGTCCTCCATATGCGTCTCAGGCAATGGACTTTGGATGGTATCTGCTGCATTTCGATTTTGCGCGGTAATGTCACCTGCGTCAATAAGCTTCTGGACTGCTCCTTTCAGATGCCAACACTTTTCTATGTCATGCCTCGGGGCATCTGAGCAATATGCGCACGTTTGAGAAAAATCAAACTTCTTTGGAAGAGGGTTTGGCCTTTTTATCTAAATCGGCTTCAACATGTCTAATTGCCTCAACCTTTGGAACAGACTAGTATACGATTCTCCAATAGGGGTGAAAGCATTTTCTTTTTTCAGTAGTCTTTTCATTTTATATTCTGGCCTCGGTTGGAACCTTTTGCGGGCAGGTGGTTGATATGCCTGAGGGGGCGGGTGACACATTTGTGGAAATGGTGCGGGCCATCGCGGGCCTCGGGGATGTGGAGCATATGGTGGTGCATTGTGGACGGGGTATCGGGGAAGTGATGTGCAATTTTGGGGTTTCTGTGGAGAGAAGTAGTAGTGGAGAGGATTACAAGGATATCCACAGGGTCGACATTGAGGCTGAAAGCGTTTAGCAAGAACGACCACTGAACCCTATCGTCGGCAGGGCTCGGCAACATCTTTTCTATCAATGGGAGGACTATCCCGAGCAACTTGTTCGTTCCATCTGAGCCAAAAATCCCTAAAACTTTCCTTGGGTTTCTTTTCCTTCTGAGATAGGGAGGAGCGGTCTGGGACAATATCTATATTGTACTGAAAGTGTCGCACAAAATCTTGAGCCATGTCGCCTAATGTATGCCACTTACCGACATCTTGATGATTATGCCATACCAAAGCTGCCCCAGTCAAGCTCTTACTGAAATATGCCATCAACAAATCATCTTTCTCGCCAACACTTCGCATTTTACTGCAATAACCCCTCAGATGGGCTACCGGATCTTCACCCCCATCATACAAGTTAAACTTTGGCAATTTAAACCCCGCAGGCAGGCGAACGTCAGGGAACATACACAACTTTTTGTAAGACATGCTAACCTAGTTTCCCGTCCCTTGTATGTTCTTTAAAGATTGTTCCATGCTTTTCAGCTTCCCAGATATCTTATCTCGCCCTTCTTTTCCTGTAACCTTTTCATTTTCAGCATGAAGCTCATCCCGAGGGCTCTTCTTGTATGAATCAAGAACCTTGTGGGCAACCTTTGAGGGGTAATATTGGGCATCATGAGCTTTGAGTGGGTATTCATTGTTGGGAATAATGGATATGGCAGGAGGGCCATTTTGGGGAGAGGTAATTGGAGGAAGAGTGATGGAGATACTAGGGTGGTTGAGAAAGCTGTGATAAATGGGTGTATCAGAAGAGTACGGGGGATCATCTGGCACTATGACCAGAGTTTGGGTAAGGGTAGCATCTAAGAAACTAGGTGGTGGTGGGGGTGGTGCCTTCCCAGTCATCCAGGCCTGATACATGTCCATCATGTGTTGTCTTAACATCCTTACCTCATCAGCCAAACCAGTGTCCTGTTCAACTAATTGCTTCCGGGCACCGGTATCAACCAACCCAATTATGTTGTTGTCCGCCATTGCCTTTTGAATTTATGTTTGTGGAGAGGAGTCACTACTTCGGGAACCACAAACCAACCACCTTTCTGCTGTGAAGATATCAAAAGGAACAAAATGGGGTCATCCCGTTAGCGTTAGGGCATTTAATAGATAGACAACCGCACATTGGGAATGCAATGCACCTAAGCAGTTAACCATTTCTATTATGCATTTGATCGGTTGCTTGCGTCATCATTTCCATTTGCAACTTCTTCCTCGCTCTCTTTTCTTTTCTCATGCCTTTCTTGCTTGATTTCTCGTTGCTCTTTATTCTCTTATTTCTCCCTCTTGCTTTGCCATTGTTTCCTTCCCACAGTTTCTTGCTTTCTCTCTCTTTTTTTCTTTTTCTTTTCTTTTTTTTTTCCTCTCTCTTTCCCTCTTTTTTTTTCTTTTTATCTCTTTTTCTTTTTGGTTATGATCGAATCCTATGGAGATTGCCTACGTATCATGATCCCGCATGAATTAGATCTTTGCGTAGTTCTGGGGGATAAAAATAAGTAATAAAATATTTTGGGATTTTCAAATTTTCATAAAAAGAAAAATGTTTTGATTACAACGACTCAAAAACTAACAGACTCAAAAAGACACTGACAGACTTTGATGAAAATACAGACCCAAAAACAAACTAAAAGACTCCAACAGAAAGATGAAAATACAGACTAGACAATAGACTAACAAACTCTAATGAAAATCACGAATACATCAACACCTCAACTGCTCCTGGGGCTCGCGGGATATCATTCGATCTCGCCACGGGCCTATGCGCTAAATCCCCTTGGAGGTGGTAGAGATATTCCATTATCTGGCAGACAAAGGTCATCACGGTGGGAAAGAACATGGATCTAGTCATATCCTCACAACTACTACACTTCATCGCTATGTAGTCGGCAATCTTTCTGACTCTCTCTCTTATGACACCCTTTTCTTGCAACAAACGCCCAATCTGCTGGGCCCTGGCTTCCAAAGTTTGTTCGGCTACATGATTCTGTTCTTGAAGTTGTTTCAAATCTCTTTCTAACTGTGCCATCACTGCGTAACAGTCTGCCTTAAAGTCTTTTGCCTGCTTGATCATTTTGTTCTCAAAGATGGTGACCCTTTTCTTCAACCCCACAACCTCATTGTCATATTTCTCTTTTAATTGCTTAACCAAGCACTCTCGTTCCTCCGCATTTTTAGCTAGCTTTGTTCGAGCCTTTGCTAATTCGCCCTCTGCCTTGTTCAAATCGAAGCCATACTCACTCACCTTCTGCCTAAGGTTCGTTATAAGCTTTTCATCTTTTGCACTTCTGGCGGGATTTTCAATTGCTATTTTCATTTCCCGAATCTGGGCTCGAAGGGCCTCATTTTCTTTGGCCAACTTTTTCTTTTCACCCTCATCCGCAGCGGCTTGTAAACCGTTCTCGAATTGAAGGTCCTTGACTTGCTTTTCCAGCTTGCTTATGGTAGCCCTATACTCATTTTCTTTGGCCAACCAATCCCATTGCGCTTGTGACACCTCGACGAATTCTTGAAGATGGGGTCTTTTGGCCGGCCTTCCAGACTCAACTTCCCTTTTATACCAAGCAAGGTATACGGGTGAAACTTCACCTTTTGATAAATCACGCACACATGTATTTGCCTTCAAGTATTGACACTCGCTCCATATTTGGCGAACTGCTGGTTCATGGAATTGACCATCAGGACCAATCTCGACTGCCTGAGCACTAAGATCTTCATCTTTTGGAACTATTTGACATCTCCCCAACTGTCTCAAAACCCGGTATGGGGAATAAGGCTGGATACTTCTGAGACCCATCAGGAGGAAGTGAGATCCGGTAGCTGGCATGTATACGATTTCATCTATAGGAAGTCACCTGAACGTCCATTCTATTTGGTCTACAGTGATGGAACGGAGATGTGATATCCATTCTGTGACCCCTTCTGGCAGGTTAAACCCGTCGACCCTTGTATAAAATTCCTTTATGCAGTTTTTCTCTGTCAACCCATAGCTCATGTATTGAGGACGATGACATAGATGTTCAATCATCCACATCTATAGCAGCAAGTTGCACCCTTCAAAAAAGTCTCCTCCGGCTTTGCAGGCTGTGAGATCGCAGAAGATTTCGGACACTATCATGGGTGCGAGGGTGCTTTTGGCCTGAGTAAGCAAAGTGCTGACGACCCCAGCTATCCGTATATCAATATTTCCATCTTTCCTAGGAAATACCAGAAGAGCCAAGAATACTACCATAAAAGCAAAGCACCGGTGCTCTTCCCATTTGAGGCGATTCCCTTTGCTACAAATTTTGTTTTCTGGATTGTTAAACACTCCTATGTGACCGTATCTTTGGTATATGAACTGCGGAGTGGAAAAACCAGCTGCCAAATCTGGGTTGTGGACCCCCTGCTTATCTTTAAGGAATCTAGGAACCTGTGCACAGCGACGACTCTTGGAGCAATCAGATATTTGTGTCTCATTGGAACCTCAGTGCTCCCAATATATCTGGCTATTTCTTCCAAAGTTGGGGTGAGTTCAAAATCTGAGAAATGAAACACGTTGTGGGCCGGGTCCCAGAATGTAACCAATGCCTTTATGATGTCTCCTCTATGCCTGATCTCCAATAACCCGGTAAGACCACCCAAGTATAAATTGACCTTATCTTGCCCTGATTTACCCAGATCTTCTCACCATATATGCAGCTCCAAAGGGATCTTGTTCATGACTGTTATTGGCAAATTTTGACTCGTGCTCATTCTGCACATTTATTAGGGTGATTAAGCAAAATCATGACTCATTTGACTCGAGAAAAGTTAATATTTTTTCGAATTGTCATTTCAAAAATAAGACTCGGCTTTGCAAATACGGCCTTTCAGCACCTCTAGGGAGAAAATTTTAAGGTCGTGCTGGCTAACAGGCAAAAAATTCGAAAAAGAGACCAAATGGTGGCTGTTCTTGCCAAAACAGCCTTCCAGCATCCTTTTGGGGACATTCGGCTATTTTAGATAAAAATGGCATCACCGTGCTTATTTAAAATAAAATAAAATTTTGTTCTTTTTGGGCTATTTTTGCAAAAAGGGAAGTTGGAGCCGATGGGGGTTGCCTACGTATCCTACATCCGGTGAGAATCAAACTGGCGTAGTTCGGGCATTTTATTTTTCCGAAATTTCGGCAGAGTTTCAGTATATTTTGGACATTAGTTTTCCAAAAATAGACAGTTATCTCTCTCAGCCCTCACATTGACTTTCCTTCTCTCAACTTTTCCCTATAAGCCGGTCAACATGCATATTCGAAGCAAATGAATGCACAAGTAGCAAGTAAGATGCATCAGGATAGTCTTTTCATTTCAGGTACACCTGTCTTAGACAGACCCAACCCATGTGTTGAGTCTCCAAAGTCAAATGCACATGATGCAAACAAATGTTCCGACTAGGGATTCGGCATGAGGCTGAGTTATTCTAGGTTCAAAACCTGGGTATTTGTTCTAGACTGTGTACTCGAGCGGACAACTCGAGTCGAGGAGGGGGCTACGTACCGGGAACCAAAAGGCCATCTGGCTTAGTAACTTGTCCGAGCCTCTTTCTTATTTCAAGGTATGACATTAGCAGAATAAGGAGTCTCGACCAGCGAGCACATCCCCGAAGATGAGAAGAAAAGGGTTTCGTAGCAGTTTATATACAGTTCAGATAATATCAAAGCGGTAAAAGCATCATTTAACATATTAGGCCCAAGCATGTAATCAGATAACAGATAAAGCCAAATACAACAATTCATCTAAGCTCGAATTCTGAACCCTGAAACAGAGATTCTGGGTTCGTTCCCCAGCAGAGTCGTCAGAACTGTCACACCTCCTTTTTCCTACACCCCGAAAGGGGATAAGGGAGTTTTTTTCCAACTTAAAGTGACAATCGAAACGGGATCATTTTATATATAAAAAAAATCAGAGTCGCCACTTGGGATAATTTTATGGTGTACCAAGTCACCGGTTCAAATCTCGAATCGAAGAAAAGATTGACTCTGTATTATAGTCCGCGAACACAGAAATTCGGGTAAGGAATTCTGTTAACCCGGGAGAAGGTATTAGGCATTCCCGAGTTTCGTGGTTCTAGCACGGTCATTCAACTGTTAAATGCCTATTACCTGATTTTAATACATGTTTTAGCCTATGGTTTAATTTTAACTTTATTAACCGCTTTTAATTATTTTTTAGGAAGATTGCAACGTTATTAAAAACACGTCTTGAACCACATTACATAAATGCACCCGCGGTCCTCGACATATTTTATCTAACGTTGTTGAGATTTGGATTTGGGTCACATAAATGAGCACCCGAGTTTAAGAAGGTAAGTTATTAAAATAACGCGCGTAAAGCAACTACGCGTTTGCAACTTTGCGAGGGCCATGAAAAATTTGCTAATGGTGCGCCTCGATTTCTAAGGATAAAGCAATTATACGAAGGCCATGGGTTATTAGTTGTAGAGCATTGAGATGAGTCGCCTCTATTCCCTAGACCCAAATATGCTTTAAAAGGGTCAATTTTACAAGATCCGCTAAGGCCCAATTCTAAAAATGTTCCTATTGATCAAACAGCCCATTACGAATCCATCCATTGTCCCTTAATCCTTTTCTTCAATCCAGACTTCGCCTCTTAATTTTTTTTGTTAGCAAAAATGGTTCGATTCTTCTTTCAACAAAAAACGACCAACTCTGAGCAAATCTTCAGCACTAAAATTTGTACTACACAAGACCTTCATTAACAAATTGATGGAACATCAAACTGTGGGAAATTAAAGTGTCAAACAAGGAACCAGAAATTTCAAAATCCAAATAACAAACTTGTTGATGTAAGACAATTTCAAAATTAGAAATGAATAGATTTGTTATCTTTAGCATCACTTCAGATATGAAGTATTATCCAAACATAGTGGAAATCTAACAACAATTTGCAACATAATTCAGCAAGTAAAATCAACGTGAGTAAGAAAATGCTATCCATCATTTCTCGTGAGATGGAAATTTACTAATTACGATAAAGATGGCTAGTCACAAATTCAAGGAACAACCCCCACATAGGCCTGAAAACATGCCAAGTTCAGTACCAAAGCAGACGCCAAATGAAACTGCAGCTCAGCTAGCTTGAAACTTAACAAGCAATGAAATTAATTCCATAATCACTTTCTTATTCCCAATGTATTGAGCTAATAATGAAAGACCAAGGATCAAACATTTCTCTTCAAATCAACAAAATCAATTTCTCATAGTAAACTTGTGGAACCAAAGCAACATATTGAAATACTATATCATATACTAAATTCATTCAAAAAACTAAGATCGACACTTAAAACACAACTGATCATAAGTTTACTATAATCGGTCCTTATGTTCAACTCCTGAGCATTACATTCACTTTAAACCCAAACATTTACTCTCACCTTCAAATAGCACTAATTTGTCTTTACAAAATATTAAAGCATGGGGAAAGAAAACTGAAATAACATGTGTAATTTCAGAATCCCTACAGAAATAATACAGAAATAGAAGAAACAGAGCATCAAAGTTCAAACAATTTCATGTTCAATCAATTTCCACTCGACAATGCAACTCTACAATCACTTGTCCTTCATAGTTTACAGATTTACCTGGAAATTGAAAGGAAAAGAAGTGAGGAAAGCAGTAGACAGCAGCAGAACCAGAACTTCAGCAGCAGGAAATAAAAAGTAAAACCAATTTCAAACCAGAAACATGATGTGCAGTAGTCTAAAAACACAGTTCAATCGAACAATAACACAACAAACTTCAAACCAAACTTTTACAAATCCAAATTCAATCCATTTCCACCCGAGATGAATCAGAAATTGTTTCAGAAATTGAAAACTTCAAAAATCACAGAAGAAGTTCAATGAAACAATGATTTTATTGAAATTTTCAGCGGTTTTTGTTTTCTCTAGATTTTGTCTCCATTTTTCTGACTTGAGTGTCAAGTTAAGATGCCTTTATAGGCAAGCTACTAGGGCAGCCTAAAGAAAATCAGGTTTACACTTTGCACCTTCTGAAACTTTCATTTTAGCCTAGGTGCCCCTGTTGTAAATTTCAGCATTTCAGAATAGTCCTAAACCCCCCCCTTTCTATGAAGCTTCCTAAGGTTGTTACATCCAGATTCCCTATGCTAATTAACCTAGACTACCCCTGTTATTACCCCTGAAACCCAATGGGTCAAGTTGACCCGATAATGAAACCAAAAGTGGGCTCAATTCTGACATAATGACCCAAATTAAACCCCCATTGGGGTGAGGTCTGTAATGGCTTCAAAGCCCAAACATAGATAGATTAAATCAAACCAGACAACTAACAAAGGGCAAATACTTGAAAAATTCCGAGAATTAAGCCTATACCAATCAACTGATTACACAAATGAGCAAGAAATTAACCAAGTTATCAAAATAACCCTAATTAAATTGACTAGGTGACTAATTGGAACAATAACCATGCTATTTAATCAAAAGAAACCAAACAAATCAAGCAGGACCTGAGAACGGACTTGGAAACAAAAAGAATAAAAGGAAAAGCAGCGAAAACCAAACTGACAAATCTCAAACTTGGCCGAAAATTTGGTTAAATTTCAAATAAGGAAAAAGAAAAGAAAGAAGAGGGGCAATAAGTAAAAATGAAACCATAAACAGACCCAAAACTGAAACGAAACTTACCAGCTAAACTCGAAATGACACTCGATATCTTGACTCATACAAAAATGATACCAGTCGCTTTTCTCTGTCAAGAAATAACGATTAGCATCAGCTTTGTAGTGAGTCAACCTTCCAAACATGAGAAAAGCACTCCTGGGTCGATGAATGTCACCAGATTCGACCGCAACTGGTTTTGAACTTTTAAGGCTTGAATTTGGATCTAAGATTCGAGGGGTTATGGACAGATTCGAGGGTAATGGAGTGTGGATTTGGAAAGAGGGGAGTGAGGGGGTTCTAGGGTGTTAGTTTGAGGTGGTTTGGGGCTCGCCGCCGGCAGAGATGGCGGAGAGGATATTAGGGCGGCGCTAGGGTTTAGGTCTCCAAGCTTGGAGACGATGAATGGAGAGGATTGAGATGGAGGATATATATATATATATATATAATAGCGTTCAGTTTCGATCCGTTGGATCAGAAGAAATTAACGGCTCAGATCAAAAGCCGTTAAAGCAACGTCGTTTGATCATAGTGGGGGTTTGGACCGGTTCTAGAATCGGACCTGGGCGAAAATGGGCGAGGGTTTTGGGCCAATTTCAAATGTTGGCCCAATTTTAAACTAAGCTGACCCTTTCCACTTCTTTCCTCTTTGTTTTCTCTTTTTTTCCTTTTCTACTTTTTTCAATTTTCTTTTTAGTTTCTTTTAAATTAAAATTAAAAATAAACCTAAATTAATCACTAATCAAATTATCCTATCAAATTATATTAACTAACTCTAAATAAAATTTACCACAATTAATTAAAAACCAAATTCAAGGAAAAACTACCAAAATTCAAAATTAAAATTAAAAAATGCAAAATAAACTATTTTTTGTGATTTTTCCCATTTTTATAAAACAACTAATTTGTTAATTAATCCTAAAATGTAGAATTAAATCCTAATGCAAATGTAGCATATTTTTGTATTTTTCATTAATTAAACAAAGTTAACATGCACAGACAAATGCAAACAATTAATGAAAAATGCTACAAAAGTCTACGAAATTGCAAATAATGGGAAAATTTATTTTGTTTTGAATTTGTGAGATTAATTCATATAGGGAAAAAATCACGTGCTCACAGCTGGGACACCATTAGGATCAACAAGGGGTACATCATTGCTAGGCATCACGTTATTATTCTCACCATTATGGCCTGACTCAGCGTCACTGTTCAAGTGAGTAAACTCATAATTTGACATCCTTAGGCTAACCTGGAATAAAAACTTTAAAGAACAAATGTAGAAAAGAGTGTATTATTATCACGCCCCAAACCTGGGAGCGAGACCGGCACCTGGTACCTTACTCGACCGAGTACCAACGTAACGTATCTTTCTTATTACATCATTATATACAAGTGACATACGGGCGTAGTAGGCCAACATAATCATTTATAAACTCAAACATAGGCCGTCAAGGCCGTACAATCTTTCACGTATACGACATATGTATACAAGCCTTTAAGAGTACATAATTGTCATAAAGGTCGGGATAGAGTCCCGCCATACCAAACAATACTCTTCTAAATCATACTAACCAAACAAGCAACTCCGAAGCAAATGAAGCGCACCAACATCTTCCACCGAGCTGATAGCCTACTTGGACGGCTCTCGACCTGTCTATGGGGACCTGCGGGCATGAAACGCAGCGTCACCAGGCAAAAGGGTCGTCAGTACGAAAAATGTACCGAGTATGTAAGGTACATAAATAAGTACATAAAAACGATGGAAGAAATATAGAGTACTTGACTCAACCTGTAAGTCTGAATAACTTTGTAAATCATGAAATACTTTTAGCGTCATGCATATGCGTATGAATGTCATGTCGTGCATAGGTACATGTTTCATAACATCATCAGCTTCTGAGGGCATCCCATCATATCATATCGACCACTGTGGGCAAAATCATCGTCGTATACCAGCTGATCAGGTGGTGGTGCGTATATAACGCCATAACCTTTCCCATATCCCATATACATATATATATACATACATATATGCGTATATAACGCCGTTTTAATACATACATATATACGCGTATATAACGCTGTTTGAATCATATTTTAGCCACTGTGGGCAATATTATCATCATATACCGGCTGATCAGGTGGTGGTGCGTATATAACGCCGTAAACCTTTTCCCATATACCATATACATGTATTTGCATATATACACGTATATAACACTATCTGGTCATGGGTCAATGCACATGTCTAAATGAGTGAAATGCATGAAAAATACATAACAATCTCAATATTTCTTCCGGATAAACTTTTTCAACTGTGTATTATTCTGAGACCCATGAACAGAAGATAATATATTATGACACATGAAAATTCAAGAACATAGATATCTCTAATACTTCTATGAATAGAGTCATTTATGGAATTTTTGCATTTGCATGGTTCGTTCGTATCGTTTGGATCATGCCAAAAGAATAGAAGGGATAGCCTTAATATACCCGGATCGATTCTCTTGACAATCCATCTAACTCTCTTTTATTTGGAATAAAAAGCATTTAGTTGGTTGTAGCGCAGAGAACTTCATCATAAAACTCAGACAAGTGAATACCTAGGTTCCGACCATAAAAATAAGTTGGAGCTTAGATGGCTCATTTAGGAACAAGCAGGCGACCTCCAGGAAGATGAGAACCTCGCCAAAGGGTGATTGAAAAGCTTTACCTTTTAGTGAGAACCAATAATGAAAAAAAAATTCTTCTTTGTAAAGGACGTAATGAGAACCAATAATGAAAATGGACGTAACAACACATGAGATGTTCAATGTAAAGGCTTTCAATATGAGTATAATATGACAGCTTTTTGTTTTTGTCCTTTGGTTTATTTGTAATCCTTTTTACGTGTAATCAAGACAAGCCATGTCTTAAGACTCATCAAACATTGATGCTACTTTGGCTTGGCTTAATGCCATGTGGCAGCTCATAAAGGATCCTTATCCACTTATTAGATAATTAAGTCCTATTACCTGGTAATTAATCAATTACCCGTATAATTTAAAAATTATCTCAATTTAATTAAATACTACTCTCTTTTAATATACCTTGTACATCTTACTATTATGGCCATGTAGTACTTTGTATGACACTAGATCATAAATACCGGGTATTTTAGCTCGGGCCGTATTTTATCCTAAAATGCCAAACTTTGACAAAAATTCATTTTCTTAGACTTGCTCCCCCTTTCACCTTCATGAATTTACTAATCACTTGTGAAATAGCATAATCCTTATAATCCCCAAATAATCTTTTTCTTGGACTGATGTCAGTTACCTTACAACAAATTCAATGTAAAATACTGCAGGGTGCAACATCGTCGTAATTTAATACTACGAAGTCTTACATTACCGTAATGTAATACTGCAGGGTAGAACACTGTCGTAACTTAATACTGCTGGACGTAACATCATCGTAATATATTACTGTAGAGGGTGACATCATTGTAACATATTACTACAGAGCATAACATTGTCGTAATATAATACTGCGGGATGTAATATTGACGTAACATTGCGGGGCGTAATATCATTCCCCCCTTTGGAACATTCGTCCTCGAATGTTGACTGATGCTCTTATCATTTTCGTAACTTATAGCTCTTGTGAATACCTTAATACTTTTCTTGCCATTTAAGGAGTTGCTCTGTTAATAAATCCAAAGTCTAGGATATTCCCCCCTTTAGTCTTTTTGCTTGTATCATGACCTGTGGTCGAAATCTTCCTAATCTTGCAACTGTTGTTACCTCCTGTCATGCAGCCTGTATAGGGGGCTTTGTAAGTGCACTTATGCGATTCATCTTTTCTTTTTCCCTTTATCTTTTAGTCAATCTCTAGGCCTTACTTTGTATATACAGGGCTTAATAGGATGCCTCTCTAGGTCTCTATAGGTATATTGAAGTCCTTTGCTCGATGCTTTGTAGAACTTGTGAATATGGCCATATCTTATTTCATAGATCTGGTTACCCATTCACATAAATTTACTGCATTTACATGGGTTATACTATACCATAATTTTCTTGCTTCAACCTACCTTTACTGAGGTATGCTTACCAAGTTCCCAGTTACTTTTGTTGCCTACACTTTAGGTATAAATCTCAGTCCTTTAATGCCCCTTCATTACCGTTTGTCTTAAGAATCATGGCCAAATCTCATGTCATACTTTGTAACTTATATCTGACCATTGTTGATTTGCCTCAATGTTGATCTATAATCATTTACTTGAAGACTCTAAACTTCTTACGTAATACATTACTGGTGGGGCTTACGTTCCATCGAGGAATATTTGAAGTGATTTTTCTGATCCACTTAGGGGTGATACTATACTTTAATGACCGTATTTTATAGCATCCCACTGTGATTCACTTATGTGGGTATTTTAATCTCGTACAATCCATGAAATTCTCTTCAAATCATTACTCACTCGAAGGCCTAAATGTCATCCTTTATCCCTCACAATTACACTGTCATTGTACTATCAAGGCAGCATTCCATCTTTTCTAAATGTTACTAGTCTTAGACTCCTTTTGAGTTCATTCAGGCTATACTGAACTTTCTATAACTTTAGAGAAAGCATCAGCTCTTCTTGTTTTCATGGGCTTAATCCCGAGGACTTATCCAATGTCGTCACCTTCTCACTCGCCTTTTCTTATCCTTACTCATATTTTCCTAAAACCTTTCGCTCTACCATACTTTATCTTGCAACCTACACGTATTCATTTATACTACTTGCAACCTTTCTTCAACTTGCTTGCACCACAGACTTCCTTATGTCATTCTGGAATATCAAGTGAGACGTCATATCGTCTCTAACTCTTCTATACTCTTTTAACTACACCTCTCGATACGTAGAAACCATAGGCTGGAAGATATGTCACTAACGATGTCGCTACCATTCCTGGATATTGAATCCCCGTTCTTATAACCTTCTATCCGAAGTATGGATTATTCACGATCTTCTTCCTTTGAGTATCTCGTACGTTGTTCACCTTTACCTTACTTACCTTAAAATTTCGCATCGTATCTTCTATCTTTTTCGTGACCTTCCCTCCACACAGGTATAATTCACGTCCATAACTTGAAGCTCTATTATAATACTCACACCTCTGGTACATACACAATCCGGTGGGAGCTTCGTACTAACTTCTTATGAGGCTGGTACTTCTTCTAACTGGCTTCCTTGTAGAGCCATTATAGATTATGGTCGTTGTGTTATTTCTCTTGAACATCTAATATTAAGAGCGATTATGTCATGTTCTCAAGCACAACTTCTATAATTTTTCTAGGTCCAATAATCAGACTCCTGATTTTCTTAGGCGATGTAATCCTTTAGATCCCTCTTCCTTCTGATCAGCCTTTACGTATGCTTAAGCTATCTTCCGATCCGTGGCTCATGGTATCAGTTATTACCTTAGCCTTTCATGGGCATTATGGAATATCCACGATACAATCTTCTAACAATTCAATCCTTTGTCTATGCCCCGAGCTCAATTCTTTCTTTTAACTTATACCAGAGTCTTCTATAGCTGTATATGCTGCCTGGATAATGCTCCAAAATCTTGAGTGTATGATAATAGGCTAAATTGTTTAATATAGCCTATGTTTTAGCTCAACTTAAGGATGGTTTACTATTGTAAATGTTCAAATAATGCAAAAATTGGCTCTAATCATGACTTTAATGTCTCACAGGAGTTCAATAAACAAATGAGGATTTATGATGGTAATCAAGTGAAAAATGGAGTCAAATGACGAAAAGTTGAGCAGCAACATCTTAACAAGAGAAAACCCCACTAGCGCTGGTCATGCGCTGGTCATGCGCTCCCGCGCTAGTTCAGTGATTTGGACAGAAAGAAACCCCACTAGCGCGGGTCATGCGCTGGTCATGCGCTCCCGCGCTAGTCCAGTCCGAGAAATCAATTATTTGGGGGCAAAATGGAAAATCTGAGAGGATCCACTCAACTTACATAAAGTAAAGCTCCATTATTGAGAAAGATCAGATTTTAGGAGAGAAAGCCATAGAAGAAGGAGGAGCTTCATCTTGGAGCTAAGAAAGGAGAAGAAGAACATCATCTTGGAGCAAGGATTCAAAGAGTTCTTCTAAACTTTCTTCTATTTGTTTGTTAATATTATGTTTAAGACTTTAATTGTTGATTTTTGTATGATTATGAGTAGCTAAAAATTCTAGTATTCTTGGGTCATGGATGTTAGATAATTATGTTATTTGAAGCTTAGATTGAAGATCTTGAATTTATTGTTATGGGTTGTTTATTTGATTCTGTTTCTAATTATTTTACTGCGTAGCTAACAGTGAAATATTATTTACGAATCTTGAATTAAACTTGACAAAGGAAATTCTTGGTTGCATATAGAATCAAATAGAGCAAGATCCGAATCCTGGGCATCGGGTGAAAGATTCGCAATTAAGATAGACATATACTTAATTGCCTTGCTTGGTTGAAAAATAGGAGTTGTAAATGCATTTGAGTTAATATTAATACCATAGACATATATGTATTAATTTAACTTGAATATGTGCATAAGGACTCGACAGATTCTTATGAGTATTATTAACCCTATAATCAATAACCCGAATAATTCAATAAATCAATCTTAAGCTAAAATAGTAGCATGATCTCTAGCAAGTCCATGACCCTGGAATATCTTTACCCAAATTGTTATAAAAATATTGTGAAATTGGTGTAGTAATTTTGTGTTGAATTATTGTGCAATTATTAAGTAAGTTGTAAATTGGTTCTTTATATATTTTGAGATAATTTAGCTTGAATTGATAATTGTTTGAGTCTACATCAGTCGAGAAGTTGATCACAATTCCTCGTGGGAACGATACTTTACTTACTACTATATTACTTGTCGATCGCGTACACTTGCGTGAGTGTTTTGGTCGCAACAGTGTATCCATAACGTACTAACCCTGGATCATTGTTCAAATAATTCTTTCGTTCCATCTTAGCTTTCTTTTAACGTAAGCTATTACTTTTCCTGGTCTTTTTGCCCCTTGTTGCGTCCATACTTAGCTTAGCTTAGTGCCCACACTTGCCAGAGTTTTCATACAACTCATATGATCTTTGAATATTTCTTTTGATTTTTACTTCCCGTTCACTAGCCACGGTAGATTCCTCTTTCTTATGGAGGACGTACAGTGTTGTTGTGAAACTATTGTTACAAGACCATTTCCTCTTTAGGTCACTGTTCTTAAGTTGAAGCCTTCTTCCTCATTTCCTCAGCTAGTCCTTCACTGTAGTACTTAGGGAGAACCCTTGACTCTCGTAAAGCTGTGAGCTTATTACGGACCTTTTTTTTATATCCTTGCTTACCTATAATCATCTGTAGTTGTTTACTTCCATGTCCTTGTGCTTATATGGTTGCTTCTGAACTGATATTTTGACTGCTTTCCCAGTGGTTCTTTCTTTTATCCCCATAACACTCATACAGTACCTTTAGCTACCCCGACTCTTGTTTGAATATATCTCAAGTATTATAATGATATTCTTCAAGACTGAATTCTCCATGTTGGGCTCTACTATATTTATCTTACACGATCTGATGATATAACCTCTTGTTTAGCTACAACTGGGATCTTCCTGACCAATTACTAACTACTCGTTGGCCCATTCTCATATCAATATTCCTCGTAATCTTTCTTGAGTTATTTTCTTTGTCTTAACTTACGTCTCGCACTGGCTCCTTATTTATTAATAACAGCTTGGGCAGGAACTAGGTCGTTGTTTGTCGTTGTAGCTTGGGCAGGAACCTTTACTTCCTCTTCTTGACGTCGTGCTTACACAATATTCTTAAATCGTAGCGTATTTGTAAGATTTGGATAAGTTCCATCTCATTCCTCTATCATTTATCGCATTCTTCCTTTACCACTCCATAGTCACTAGAACCACTTAATTCTGACTTAATGCCACATCACTCTATATTCCCCCCTTTAGGGGTGTACTAATAGCTGAAGCCACAAGGATGGTCTACCTGTAGATGTTTTACCTCTTCAGCCTTGGCGTCTTCTCACATCATCGATGAACCTTACTCGCCTTGTGGTAATCCTTCTGTACCAAGAAAACAAAATTTCTTACTCGCGAGGGTGGCACTTAGTGTAACTAGCACCTACAGTCCCTTAAACTTTGCTTACTTTAGGGAAGCATCTTCCTGAACGACCATTCTCGGAATTCCTCATGAATATTCTTTTGTTGTTTATTCTATCATTGCCGGAACGCAAATCTGAAATTCTCATGATGCTGACTATTATCAAATCACTTAGCCCCTAATTCATGTTTAGTTTGTCTTGTTCACCAGCCCATACTGATTTCTATAACTCTGGGGTTTAACTCTTCTTTTTGGTAGTCCCGTTGGAGTCACGAACTTGTTTCTCGAAATGAGGATATAACTTTATGGCCTATACTCCCTTGTTGCCTCAAGGCCTGTCACCTCTTGTATTTATCTCCACTTGAATCTAGACTCTATAATACTGTCATTCATTTTTTTCCCTACCATTATCATCCGTGTATCATATCTTACTTATAATGCTTCATTAACTCTCTTCTCTTCTCCCGCTAATTATCTATGTCTACTGCTTTACTCTGAAAACTCGAACAAAATATTCTTTTGCTTTTGGCTCCCCTTGCTCCATCCCTTGGCTCTTTCAATTGACTAACATTCTTTCTTTACTGGGGGCGGGAGCCGCACTAAGGTAATATTTATTCCTTCAAGGCTTATAGTGCATGTCTTTGTAGTACACATATCTGGCTGCACTATTTTAAAGTGTACCATCTGGGTGTCTCACAAGGAGATTTACTAGCTCACTTGCAATATCCTTCGAAAATGTCAACTAACACAAACAATCCACTACCATTTTGGTTTACTCTAACCCCAGCCAGGTCCTGATGTTATGTCATTTTCTTAAACTGCACCTTTTAGCTCCCATAGGGCATAACTGAGATGGGTACGACCAATTGTATATACCTTTGTTACTGTTGAGGGTAACTCCTAATGCTTATATTTTCTACCGGAATTGTAATGCTAATAATCTTCATCAATTGGGCGCCTCGTACTCTTCATCATCTGCTTCTTTTGCTTGTTGAAACTTGTATTTATCTTCTGTATCTCTCATTGTATTTCACCATTAAGGTGGATAGGTATTCTTGCCTTAAGTCTTCTTATCAGGAAGTTTACACCTTTCAGTGCACCCATGATCTGCCAAAGACCACACATTTACTTATCGTATACATTATACAAAAATCCAAGCCCTCTGACTCAGCTCTTCCACAACCATATCTCTTTCCAACCTTCTTTAGATATTGTCTTATTACGAATAAAATAGAATTTTGGAATTTGAATTCTTATAAATGAGCTCTACCACATGATCTAGAATAAGAACAAAGAGTGGCAATCCTAAATGCCCTATAGCTTCCTCCTTATAAGTGTGGTGCATAAACAAGACTCTACTAGACACGGCTTGTAGACTCACTAGGACAGAACTGCTCTGATACCACTTTTGTCACGCCCCGAACCTGGGAGTGAGACCGGCACCTGGTACCTTACTCGACCGAGTACCAACGTAACATATCTTTCTTATTGCATCATTATATACAAGTGACATACGGGCCTAGTAGGCCAACATAATCATTTATTAACTCAAACATAGGCCGTCAAGGTCGTACAATCTTTTCATGTATACGACATATGTCTACAAGCCTCTAGGAGTACATAAATGTCATAAAGGTCGGGATAGAGTCCCGCCATACTAAACAATACACGTCTAAATCATACTAACCAAACAAGCAACTCCAAAGCAAATAGAGCGCACCAACATCTTCCGCTGAGCTGATAGCCTACTTGGACGGCTCTCGACCTGTCTATCGGGACCTGCGGGCATGAAACGCAGCGTCCCCAGGCAAAAGGGACGTCAGTACGAAAAATGTACCGAGTATGTAAGGCACATAAATAAGTACATAACAAACATGAAAGAAATACAAAGTACTTGACTCAACCTGTAAGTCTGAATAACTCTATAAATCATGAAATACTTTTAGCGTCATGCATATGCGTATGAATGTCATGTTGTGCATAGGTACATGTTTCATAACATCATCAGCCTCTGAGGGCATCCCATCATATCATATCGGCCACTGTGGGAAAAATCATCATCGTATACCAGCTGATCAGGTGGTGGTGCGTATATAACGCCATAACCTTTCCCATATCCCATATATATATATATATATATACATACATATATGCGTATATAACGCTATTTGAATACATACATATATACACGTATATAACGTCGTTTGAATCATATTTTAGCCACTGTGGGCAATATCATCATCATATACCAGCTGATCAGGTGGTGGTGTGTATATAACGCCGTAACCTTTTCCCATATACCATATACATATATTTACATATATACGCGTATATAACGCCATCTGGTCATGGGTCAATGCACATGTATAAATGAGTGAAATGCATGAAAAATATGTAATAATTCCAATATTTCTTTGTGATAAACCTTTTCAACTGTGTATTATTCTGAGACCCATGAACAAAAGATAATATATTGTGACACATGAAAATTCAAGAACATAGATATCTCTAATACTTCTATGAATAGAGTCATTTATGGAATTTGTGCATTTGCATGTTTCTTTCGTATCGTATAGATCATGCCAAAAGAATAGAAGGGATAGCCTTAACAAACCCGGACCGATTCTCTTGACAATCCCTCTAACTCTCTTTTATTTGGAATAAAAAGCATTTAGTTGGTTGTAGCGCAGAGAACTTCATCATAAAGCTCAGACAAGTGAATAGGTAGGTTCCGACCATAAAAATAAGTTGGAACTTAGATGGCTCATTTAGGAACAAGCAGGCGACCTCCAGGAAGATGAGAACCTCGCCAAAGGGTGATTGAAAAGCTTTACCTTTTAGTGAGAACCAATAATGAAAAAAAGTTTCTTCTTTGTAAAGGACGTAATGAGAACCAGTAATGAAAATGGACGTAACAACATATGAGATGTTCAATGTAAAGGCTTTCAATATGAGTATAATATGACAGCTTTTTTGTTTTTGTGCTTTGGTTTATTTGTAATCCTTTTTATGTGTAATCAAGACAAGCCATATCTTAAGACTCATCAAACATTGATGCCACTTTGGCTTGGTTTAATGCCATGTAGCAGCTCATAAATGATCCTTATCCACTTATTAGATAAATAAGTAATGTCCTATTACCCGGTAATTAATCAATTACCCGTATAATTTAAAAATTATCTCAATTTAATTAAATACTACTCTCTTTTAACATATCTTGTACACCTTACTATTATGGCCATATAGTACTTTGTATGACACTAGTCCATAAATACCGGGTATTTTAGCTCGGGCCGTATTTTATCCCAAAATGCCAAACTTTGACAAAAATTCATTTTCTTACACTTGCTCCCCCTCTCACCTTCATGAATTTACTAATCACTTGTGAAATAGCATAATCCTTATAATCCCCAAATAATCTTTTTCTTGGACTGATGTCAATTACCTTACGACAAATTAATGTAAAATACTGCAGGGTGCAACATCAGCGTAACTTAATACTGTGAAGTCTGACATTACCGCAATGTAATACTGCAGGGTAGAACACTGTCCTAACTTAATACTGCTGGACGTAACATCATCGTAATATATTACTGCAGAGGGTGACATCATCGTAACATATTACTACAGAGCATATCATAACATATTACTACAGAGCATAACATTGTCGAAATATAATACTGCGGGAAGTAATATTGACGTAACATTGCGGGGCGTAAAAATTATGGAGATTCGTATCAAATCACCACTATTATCCTTTGCCCCAAGGTGGGCGCCAAACTATTTACCCTAGAAAATGAGTAACAATTATATTTGTACGCGGTTTAAAGGATATGTGATTTAATTCAATATGAATGATCTAAGAATAACAAGTAATTCAGCTAAAGATAAAACAAAAGATCAAACTAATCGTAATATGATGATCAAGCCTGATCTTAGGTTGAACAGTGAAATTTGACATTGATCAGACCCTAGGTATGAGCTCAGTTGCGAATAAAGAAGAGAACGAATGAAGAATACTTTGAATAATAGCTAGAATACAAAAATAAACTTTTATTGCTTTGATTTGTGCGTCACAATGTGTTCAATTGAAAGAAACTTTCCCCTTTATATAGTATGAGAATTTCAGTCCTAGTACAAGTTTGAAAAAGATAAAAATCTTCTTTTTCCGGTAAATGTCGATCCACAGTTGATATCGGATGGGATTCACGCTGTAATATCCAGTTGAGGGCGAATATTATGACTCTCTACTCGTTATGCACAACCATTCTCTGCTTTTCTCGTGGTCTAGAAACTTTACTTGGTTTGGGTCCGTTATTCCACCGTGCCCGATCGCAGTTGCATCGTTCACTCCTCCCGGGTTTTGATACAAGTAGTCATTCGGCCTCGCTTATAGTCACGTTGAGTCGTGCTTCCCTTTCGTTTCCTCATCAAGGAATCGGGGAAAATCTACCCTGATTTTACCCGTACACAATCTCAAATAAGTTCTTCTTGTATTCGATAATTTACGTTCCATATACTAATTTGTTAGTATAGTTTAGTGATTAATTAAGATAGAAAATTAAATAATAAATGTATATAACAAAATCATATATCATTTATTTACATTTGTTTAATACTAGTATCTATGAACGTGCGTTGCACGTTAATAACGGCACGTGTAGCTTTACAGTTTCTGCTTTTGCCAATTTTGGATCTATTGATCGTACTTGACAGAAATCACATCCCAAACTATTACTTTTCTACCAAACGGTTCATCGATATCCAATATATCTCTAAAACTCTGGGCGATTGTTTCCATCGTCTGACGATTAGCCAAAAACACTTCATATTATCACTTTTGTTTTTCTTATAAATTTAGTACTATTGATCTGATTTTATATATTTGTGATGGTTATTTCAGTTATTTGAAGAGGTATATCAAATCTAAAGTGAGTTGTACGACCTCATAATAAAATTATTGTTGGTACACCACTTGTTCTTATTGCTAACAATATCATGCCTCTCAATCTGACATTTGCAAGTAATGCATGACATAGGAATATTATTTCGATTCCGCCGGAGGCATCTACAAAGAATAATCGCGCTATACCAGGATCAATTTATTATAATATAGTCTTGAAAGCTTATTCTTGTTCAGGATTTAGTTTTGATTGTGCTTCCTCAAATACTTGTATGGACCTTTTTAATATTATATTTTTTTTCAATTTCAAAATAAATAAATTTACTCATATGATGATTTTTAAAAAATAATTTAATTGGATTCTCTTGCTAAATAATTAATCGAAAGATTTAATTATTTGATTTTATTTTCTGTTGATTTAGATTCTTAATATTAGTTAATCTCTTATTTGAATATTTAACCGTGATTATAATTTTATCCACCATAAATTTTATTTTTAAAGAGTAAAAAGATCGATGACATTCCACTTTTAGATCTTTATGTTTGCAAAATCATTAGTGGTATTGGCTCTTACCAATATTTTTCTTTCTTTTCTCACACATTTATATTCTTAAAAAAATTTCTTAGTTGTTCTATAATAACTTGGTCTATTTTTCTATATTACACAAAAAATTAATAACAAAAAAAAATTATTTGAGTAGGAAAGCAGTTCAAATATAATATAATAATATATTATCGTAGGTATTTTTTCCTCAATTTCAGCGCTTTGTGCAGTCCGTTTAGCATTACTTTTTTTTTCGATATTGAATATTATAAAGTGGTAATGTATTACCAATATCGAGGATTCTTATGAAATTGATTTTATTAAAACTTCCTACATATTTTTAATAAGAATTCAATAGACAAGCTTGTATTAATTTTAAAATCTTAAATATTAAAAAATTAACATATAAGTTATTGTAGTCCAAAAAATAAGTTATTACAGCTATGTCCTTTCCCTATGAGTTCTTCTGTTTAATATTTTTGGGGCATTTCGATCTATCAATATTATATTCGTGCTTTTATAATAATATGAGCTCTCCTGTTTCTAAATGAATTTGGACAATATAATACGTTTTCAAATTAAACTAATAATAATAATTTTTTAAGAAGTATATCCTAAAAGTAATAGGATTACAAGGCTACTATCTATGCCCGAAAATAATTATACTAATAGAATTCCTAAAGGTAATCATGTAGGATTCCTAACGTGTAGTATTCTGTCCTAAAATTAATAGGATTACAAGGCTAATGTCTAGAATTCCGATTATGTCCTTTTATTGTGAGTTATTATGCTTAATATTAAAAGGTTATTTTTGTAATCCAAAATTTTATTCATGTTTTTATAATAATATAGATAAATAACATATTTTAAAATAATTTTTTTCCCGTGCACCATGACCCTCACAAGCTACGTAAAAGAAAGGTTAAGTTAATCTATCACTTTGAATTCAAGTAAAAACTTGACACTCAAGCTCAAGTGCATCACTTGCCAATCCCCATTCCCTGGCCCCTATCCCAACTATGCTTTATTTTTCTCCGCTGAATTTTATGTACTTCTTTTTAAAAAATTTGTTCTGAAGAAATTGATACACTTTATAATTTTAAACTCTCTAAACATTATACTTATTCGTATAGAAATTGCATGTTGAAAACCACTAAGCTTCCATTTGGCCATGAAATTTGAGAGCTTTTTTTACAATTTTTGTTTGCAAATTTTTGTTTATTTATAGATTTTAATTATTTTTTGACAGAGTTTGAAAAATAGAATATTCAAATCACAAAACAGCTCTAGAGTAGTTTTTGAAGTTTTCTACTCACAAAACTTCAAATTTTTTTCAAATAAAATGGATGTCCAAATACAATTTAAACTTTCAAAAATTATTTTTTATCTCATATTCAAAAACTTATTTTTTCAAGTTTCAACCATATTTTTGTTCAAACACTAATTAAAACTCTTAAAATACCTTTGATATTACGAGCCAATTTGTGCATATCTTAACTAGCACCAGGTAATTTTATTTATGTATTAATAATTAGATATGCCTGAGATCCGAACATGATATTAGTTCTTCCCATTTCATTATTTGAATAGAGATTTCCTAGTTTTTTTTTTCCCTTCAGTTCTAAGTTTACATAGTGAAAAAGGTCAGCTCATATATCACAGAATTCACAAGTCTCTTCTTCTCTCTTAAACCCCAAACTTTCCCAACTAATCTCACAACACAATCTCAGCTGGCACTGTGCTGTTGCAAGTCATCTCCATTTCTTCATCCTGAGATCTATCTAGAAAGAGAAAAATGGCGGAAGAGAAAGACCCAACATCAGTACCACTGAGTCAAGCCACTGAAGATCCTGAAGACCCCATCAAATCACCTCCCTCTTCCCCTAATTCTTCTACCCGCAAGGTCTGTTTTTGTTTTTAATTATCAAATGCTGCCCGTCTTTTTTTTTTTTTTTGGGCTGCTCTTATTTTCTGAGGAAATTTACTCTTGCTTATAAATCCAACTTAGATAATAAAAAGGGGAAAATACAACAAATCCTAGGAGAGCAAAAAACACTGAGGTGATTTTTTCCCATTTGCTTACTGTAGGCAGAGTTACTTGGTGCCTGTGTGTTGGTGGGAGGTAGCAGGTACCTTGTGGAATAATGGAGGTGGGCACAAGCTGGGTAGGACATTACTGTCACAGAAAAAATGGTGAATACCCTCCCAAAAAAAAAAAGAAGAAGAAAGGGGGATAGGTATTCTTCTTTGCTATAGGAAGTGCTATTCATGTTGCAATGTTTTGAGTTTGAACACATGGTGGCAAAAACAGGAAAAAAGAAGGTTGTTTAAATGGGAAATGGTCCTAGATCTTTGTTATTACACGTTGTGTCATTCTTACCAGTAGTATTAGTATTATTCCTGATTTCTTATTTCTAGATCTTTGTTATTACAGGTTCTGTCTTTGTTTTTTTTCTTCTTGTTGTTGTTATTGTTATTGTTGGTTGCTTCCATTTCACTGTTCCTTGAGCGGAGGGTTTATCGGAAATAACCTCTCTACCTTCACAAGGTTGGGGTAAGGTTTGCGTGCACATTACCATCCCCAGACTCCACTTGTGCGATTACACTAGGTTTGTTGTTGTTGCTGTATAAATGGGAAGTGGGTGCTTGTGCTTGATATTTTAATTTTGGGGTCAAATGGTAGTATATATCAACAATATTTGAACCACCAATTTGGAAAACCGGTACCTTTATAAGTGTATGGAGAATACTAATATATACTGAAGTCAAACAGGAGTTGATTCCTTAAATGGGATTTTGATACTTGTTCATCTTATCTGCTCAAGTAAAAAGGTTGTGAATTGGGGATTTTAATTTTTCTTGCGTTGTGGGGTTATCGATTAATTAGAATCAATTTATGCACAAAAAGTAAACTCTAATATTCTGGATGTGAAAATGTAGGAAATGAGCATTCTAATAACAACACGTTGATTTTGATATGATCAAAGTCATAAACTTTGTTTATCTTATCTGCTTTATGGGAAATGGAGTTGATTATTTGGGTTGGGGGTTTAGCGTCAATTTATGCACGCCAAACATAAGTTCTTGTCTTCAAGTTGGGAAAATTTATGTGGTAAAACTTAAAATCCTCTTTATCAAAATAAAAAGAGTTACTGTTAGAAATCCTTTAGCTACTTAGTCCTTTATCTGGTTATTATGAAAAATTCGAGTACCTTTTAACAGCTTGAATCAAGAAAAGAAGTCCAAACTGGAAAACAAGTGGGCCAAGTCAGACTAAATTCTTTAGAAAATCCAGTTTCTTTGAAAAGTTGAGCTGTATATCCGCTATTCATTTCCTACCCAGTACCACTATATATTCTGCATATGCTTATAATTAACTTGAATCCAGAAACCAAACTCGAAAATGATTGGTCAATGCGAGAAAAAATGATTTAAAAATCCAGGTTCTTTAGAGGGTAACAGTTTGATAGATAGTTGAGATGTTTTTTCTCTAATCCTTTTAATACCAACTGTACTCCAATATACTTTCAGCCTGGAACTTATTTGTGCTTTCTTGTGTATATTTAGTGAGAATTTTGAGAAGAAACGGACATATTTAAGCAATTCTCTCTATACATATGCCTGTAGGCAGTTTACTTGCAGATGTCTAAATAGTTTTTGATACACCCTTTTCAGGCTTGCTGTTATTTTCTTCAAAGCTGGGTGTCTAAGAAGTTTATGACTGGATGGTAATTTGCTTTTTGCATCTGTTTCTTTGCCTATTTTGATAGGTTCTGCCAAGCGCTAACCACTCTATACTTTGAAATCGCAGTGTAGTTCTCTTTCCGGTAGCAGTTACATTCTTTGTGACGTGGTGGTTTATTCAGTTTGTTGATGGCTTCTTCAGTCCACTATATGAACAACTTGGCATTGACATATTTGGTAATTTCATTTTCCACTTTCCAAAAATTTGATAGCTGCAGTTAGTTTTTTGCATTAAGATGGTTTATCCATCTTCTTGATACTTAATTGTTCAGTACTCCTACACATTCAAGATCCAACTCGTATTTCATTTTCAGATACTTTATCATTGGGTATACCTGTGATTCAACAAGATAATATTGCAACTTTATCTTTGTATTTGAACGTGTCAGCTGCATGGAACTCTTTATAAGCATTATGTACATAGTTATTATCTCCTTGCATCAAGAAGACAAGGAACAAAAGGAATATTATGAGCTCTCACTACTTGGACTTCGGTGAAGAGTCAGAGGGAAATATGAGCAAGGAGAAGCTTTAATGTTTATATATTTTTTTGGTCGTGTTGTCAGGATACTTGTCAACTTTGATTATTTGTTTTCATACTAGTAGAGCTTGGATTAAAGTTTAGTTTGTGGTAACTGAGCATACCAACTATATACAGCTATATAAGACTGAGGTGCTCGTGGTTGACTAGCATAACTACAAGAACAAGGATTGAACATCCTCAGATTGATTGTGCTTTACTTTCTTAGTTAAAAGAACTGATCCCACGACATAACCTGGTGTTAACAATATTTCATTTTAAAAGAAAAACACCTTGTGTTAGCAACTATGCAGTGGTTCCTGCTGATCATAGGAGAGAGCATGGTATCAATTGCAAAAGAATTCTGACCAATTTGTATGAATTGTTTTTGCTCTTAGAAACCGTGATGCTGAGATCAGCATATATATAAATACATGACTTTTGTTCCCTATTAAAAAAAGCCTTCTCTTCCCATGAGTTGTAAATGCCTTTCGCTTGTGAGGAAGCAGTTCGTTCTATTCTTTGTCATCAATTATCTAGTATTTCATCAGTTGTAGTACGTCATGTTTGGAGGTGATGGAGGTCGCTGGTAAAAATCCCATTATGTTGTGTGTTATCTTTCCATGTGTCATGCATGATTGATAAATCTCATGTTTCCATGAATTTGGCTGATGTGTTCCCACCTCCCTACTTGTATCAAATGTTGTTTTGTCCATTGTATATTGGCCAGATCTCCTGATCTTTGAGACACTTGTTGGTGGTGCAGGACTTGGATTTGTCACATCTCTAGTTTTTGTGTTCTTCGTTGGAGTTTTTGTTTCGTCTTGGCTGGGTGCTAGTGTTTTCTGGATTGGGGAATGGATTATTAAGCGAATGCCATTTGTCAGACACTTATATTCAGCTTCAAAGCAGATTAGTTCTGCAGTATCTCCTGGTAAGCTACAGAATTTTATTCTTGTGGATAGAAGACAGAGAGGAAATGAAACTTGCCTTCTCTTTGATACTGGAAAAGGCAAGTAGTGGTGCACATATCGAATCACTTATGGACCCATCTCTTGCAACTTTCAGCCTGAGAGAGAATGGGGAAAAGAGGAGAATGGAGTTAATTCAGGATAGATTGTGCAAAAATGCTTTTTTATAATTTACAGAATATATTACTCTATTTCTTTCATCGCAATAGGGTAGATAACAAAAGAAAGAAAATGAAAGGATAATCTCTTTCGGAAGAGCGAATTCGGAGCTGTGAAGTAAAAAAACGTGAAATCTGAACTGAACTTTCATTTGGTGTACTAGACTTTCATTTCAATAAACCAAAGTGTCAAAAAGCATGGGAATCAGGACCACCGAGACAGATAATAAATCAAAATTGTGCTTTGAAGTCTATAAATACTTAATTTGGGGAGTTGAGGTTGCTTCATGGAGTATTTTGCTTTTGCTGCGTTTTCTTATTAGTTTGTGTTCTTGATATTGACTTTTCATTCTTATATAATCTGCAGATCAAAATACCACTGCTTTTAAGGAAGTGGCAATCATTCGTCATCCTCGTGTGGGTGAATATGCTTTTGGTTTTATAACATCATCAGTAACCCTTCAGGTACTTGTTCTGGATATCATTTTTTCCCTTAAGATAACATGCTGTAAGGGAAAACCATTTTCTTTATCATTTTTAAAATGCCTGTTCTCATTTGCTGCTATAGTAGACTAGATAAAGCTGCCATTTGAGTTTCTCTTTAGCTTAATTTCAGTATCAAGTTCATGTTTTCCTAGTGGTATCTAATTTTCGTGCAAGGTTTTACTGGGCTATATTCTTTTCCCTTCTAGCTTGTAGTGACTCATAAATGCTGAATGTCCTTTTATTTGATAAGTGCTGATTGTCCTTTTGATGTGCATAAGTTCTTACACTTGAGAAACCAGCATTTTCCAATGATAATCCCCTAATGTTCTTTCTCTCTCTCTCTCTCTCTCTCTCTCTCTCTCTCTCTCGCGCGCGCGCAGTGGGTAGAGATGAGAAGCAGAAAGAGCGACTACTAAACTAGAACAAGCAAAAAGAGCATTTTATTATTTTGTTGGCTGATATCAATATTCAACATTGACTATTTTCTGGATTGCAGACAGATGAAGGGGATGAAGAATTGTGTAGTGTTTTTGTTCCTACAAACCATTTGTATATTGGTGATATACTTCTAGTTAACGCCAAAGACGTTATAAGACCAAATTTGTCCATCCGTGAAGGCATTGGTACGTTTTCTAGCTTTTGACAACTCATCCTTAAAATGATCGCTCCTTGTTTAGTACTAATAGCTTGGTGACTGGTCGAAGCATGCATCTTATTTAATGATCTTTAGTTTAGTAAATCATATATCTTTGTAAAAGTTATGGTAAAGCTATGTGCAAATGCCTCTTTGGCCGCCCCCGTCATGCATTACACTTACATGGAAGATCAAAGTATCTGAACAAGACATTGATGTTAATGAATTTTGGGTTTGTTAATGAAACTGTTCTCAAGTGTTTCTAACATTGAAGCCAAAATGCAGAGATCATTGTTTCCGGAGGAATGACGATGCCACAAAGGATTTCTCATGTGGAAAGGGTTGCAGGACAAAGTGAAAGAATCCCACTGAATAGAATTAAGTAACAATGGTGATGAATATGGTCAATGTAGGATGTTTGTAATTAATTAGTATGGTGGGACTGTGTTGCTAAGGAGGAAGAGATCATATATACATTGCTGTTTTTTCTCATTTGCTCTGCCTTCAGTTTGTTATTATTATGTCCTTCTTAGTTTGAAGCAAAGTTGTTAAAGGTTTAATTCCCATCCACTTCCAGGGAATGAAACATCCAACCAAGATGTGTCAGTTATCATGTTACCCCAACTGGATGAATGTTAAAATATTAGTAAGTGATAGTATGTAAGTTAATAATATACAATTATTAATGAATCGTTTAATTAAGTCTTACTTCTTTAGCTGAGGGTCTATCGAAGATAATTTTTCTGCCCGTTCAGGGTAGGAGTAAGGTCAGGTACATCCACCTTCCCTAGATCCCATTTGTGAGAATACACTAAGTCGTTGTTGTTGTTTAATTAAGTTTTACGTAAATGTTTCTGGTGAGTTAACTTATAAGCCTTTAAACAAAGTTTCTTGTAATTATTACTTATCGGAAAGCAGATTTTATGTGAATATAGGGGGTCATTTGCTTCATAGGATTTGAAGCTTATGAGTTTGGGATTTAAGTTCTTTTAAATTACTGGTTTTAAATTAGTAATTTGTATATATTCAATATATTTTTAAGACAAATACAAGGGTTTAACCCAAACCCATTCAACCCGCCCAAAGATTAATGGGTTAGGCTACAAACATTTTGGCTCATGGGTCAATTTGGGCCGAGTCCAAGTTGATTATTTTTTATAACCCATTCTGATCCATTAAGCAATCCAAATACGACCCATGAAACTCACCCAAAACAAAGGGATCTCAACCCAACTTATCTAGAAATTTATTTAGTTGTCCCAATTTTACTTTTTTTTTTTTTTTTTTTTTTGTATTTTCAAAGGTCTCATGAACTACTACTAAAAACCTACTTTGTTTTTGTTTTGTTTGTGGACAAACGAGATCCGGTCAGGCCTATGACTGGATCCTTTTAGATCTACGGGCCGGCCGGCCCCAGCCGTTTACATGAGCATAGGGAATCTATACTTGAGCGTTCCACTGGCCCCTGACAGGATAGGTGAGGAATCACTCTGGATCTTCTTTTTTTGGGCTACAACTTCGCCGAGCCGACTAGCATCCCTTTCCACTGTGCATTTTTCGAACAAAGAAGACGACTATAAGATCGAATTTTTTTGTGTATTTTTAATTTTCTGTTTTTTGTCTTTCTGCACCCCCCGCCCCCGCGCAAAACCCCCTAATTTTTTTTATTTTTTTTATTTTTTTTGTATTTTCAATTTTTTTTTTGTTTTCTTGCACCACCCACCCATCCTACCCCACCTCCCCACGGCGTAAACCCCCTTAAAAAAAAATTTTACTTTTTTTTTTATTTTCATTTTTCTGTTTTTTTATTTTTCTGCACCACCCTACACCCTCTCCCCTTCCCCCAGCAACCCTCTCAAGATTTTTTTTTTTGTATTTTCAATTTTCTGTTTCTTATTTTTATTTTTCTGCACCACCCACCCACCCCAACCCCCCTCCTCCCCCTTCCAAACCCCCACCCTTACCCCCATCCCCTCCCGCAAAATATTTTTCAACTTACACATTTTAAGGTAAAAAACTTTTTTATGCAAGATGAACATGGTTCTAAAACATAGGCCAAGCTGGGCGGGTTGGATTATTATAGCCCAAGTACACTTTGGGCTGGATTGGACAATGACCCATTTATTGACCTAACCCATCTTGACCCACCCAAATTCAGCCCAACCCGCCCATTTTCCACCCCTACTACTGGGTTTAGTGAACCTGTACTCAAGGGCTAGCTCTGCCCTGGAAGATTCCTATGCTAAAATTGTGGTGGAACTTATATACGTAAATCTTTTTGGTTTAACTATCCAAATCTAAAGACTAAACCTGAATGAAAGGTAAAACGCTTCTTATCAAATGGTTGAAACTTATTTTCAATAGTGATTTTGAAGAATATCAACCATAAGAAGTAGATGAGTGGTTAAAAAGTATAATTGCGTGGACGTTATATTCCGAGTTTTGGGTTAGCAGAATCGTAACTGTATTCACTAATCAAACAAAGGAACGCACATTTGGTTGAAGGATAATAATAGGACAATGGCTTTATTACGTCCTTATGGTAATATTGTATTCACCTCTTTTTTTACTTTACCCTTTGTACTAGAACTGACATACAAACTAATGACTACTGTCTTATTCTGTGTCTTACTAATATTAGTTTCGTTCTATTACCCTATCTATGTAAGGCACCCCCAACGGAGCCATTGGACCAGTCACAAAATTTAATATGCAAATTGACACCCCAATTTGAAAGAGAATAATAGTGAAGAGGAAGAAAAAGGATTCAGATCCTTGACCAGATTTCTATCATTTGCATCTCTCTATTATTGTTATGGGTTGTTTATACACCCATATTATCAACTACCTTCAATAATTTATTATGTACTCCATCCGTTTCAAATTAGATGGGGTACTTCCTTTTTGACCTGTTCCAAAATAAATAACATATTTCTAAATTAGAAAATAATTAATCTTTAAACTTTTTATTTTACCTTTAATGAGAAACTTTTATAACCACACAAATATCATGGCCCCAAAAAGCTTTTATCCCTTAAGCTTTTAAGATCACAAGTTTCAAAAGTCTTTTTTTTTTTAAAACTCCGTGCCGAGTCAAACTACCTCATCTAAATTGAAACAGAGGGAGTAACTAATAAGGCGGCTCACTCGAAAGCTAGTAAAGCCTTTGCTTTAGATCCAAAAAATTTTGGACTCCAATAGTTTTTAGTAGTAAATTTATGGTTTTATTTTGCTTATAAATATTGAAGTTTGTAGAAATGTACAAAATGGTTATTAAAAAATAAAGAAAGAAAGACTACCTAATTTTTAACAAAAGAATTATTTTAGAATTTTGAATTAGACCATTCAAACCTTTCATATTAGTAAATAGAATTTTTTTACAACAAGATCCTAGGTAATGTATTACAAATACATGACTAGTATCCTATTAAATTAAATTAATCTTTAACAATATAAATATATAAAAAATTTATTATGAACTTAAAGGCTTTAGGCCATTAATTTTATTGAGCAGTCCTTAGCAAGTAATCTTGATTACCATCTAATCTTTCCTTAAATCACTATGCATGCTCTTTTTTTCACCCTATATCTTCATCCTTTGCTTAAAAATGCTAACAAAATATATATAGACCATCAAGTTGATACTAGGAATTGGGATCCAATAACCATAGGAAAAAGATGCCCCAAATTCTCTCACTTATTCTTTGCTGACGATCTTACCTTAATGGCAAAGGTAAATGATAAATCATGCCATGCCATTAAAAATGGACTAGACCTATTTTGTGACCTATCAGGTCAATGAATTAACAGCTCTAAATCTAAGATCCTCTTTTCTAAGAACTACACCCCTTCTCTCATTAAGGATATTACAAATAGATTAGGTATAAAGAAATGTGATAACTTTGGTACCTACCTAGGATTCCCAATATTAAGTAATTGTCCAAAACCTAGAGACTTTCAATTTATTGTTGATAATATGAGAACCAAGCTAGCATCTTGGAAACTGAAATTCATTAACTTAGCAAGAAGGACTACCCTATCCCACTTGTACCTTAATTCACAATCACTATATGTGGTATACCTTGATTCCTAAGAATATCCTCAACAAAATTGATAAAATTCAAAGGGATTTTATATAGGGTAGCACCATGGAAAAAGGAAAATTCATCTTGTTAATTGGTCTACACTATGCCAACCAAAAAGCAACGGAGGCTTAGGTATTCATAATGCTATTACTAAGAATTTATGCACACTAGCTAGTCTAGTATGGAGAATTTTTACAAATGCTATAACTCCCTGGGCTAGATTAATCATCACTTCTTATGGAACTAATGGTGCAAAAAAAAAAAAAAAAGCTTTTTTGTCTGGAAAAGTATTCAAAGAGGATGAGATATATGCTCTAAAGGTATTACTTGGTCACCCCATTACCATTCCAACATGAACATATGAGAAACCAACTGGATATCTAATATAGAAAATCTTAGGAAGGAAGTAACAAGTTCTCTCTCTATTAGTGACCACTCAATAAAAATAAGGGACATTTTTTAACGGAGAAACATGGAGCTTTAATAATTTATTGATCAACATCCCTAATGATATAAAAGAAAATATCACAAAGACAAGAATACGTCTCAAAGGCCCTATTAATGATTTTCACCTATATGATCGTTAAATTCAAAAGATTTTTTCACAACAAAGTTCTGTTATACTCTTATAGAACTCCTATAGACAATCAATTAGAATTCTCTTGGATTTGAAAACTGAATTGCCCTAATAAAATCAAATTCTTCTAGTGGCAGTGTCTCCATAACAGAATACCATAGCCGAAAATATCTCTTACAAATTGGTCTGAACATTGATCTCTTCTGCCCTATATGCAAATGCCAAGAAGAGGGATCTATAATACATATCTTTCGAAAGTGTAAAGCTGTTAAGCATTTATGGGAAAGCATTGAGTGGGAAAAGTTTTATAAAAATAATAACAAGCATTGGCTCCTCCAATTAAAAAACTTTGATTACCCCCTTCAAAATAATTTCATTAATTGGAATTCATTCTTTCCTTTTGCGATTTGGCACATCTGGCTTAATAGAAATAACAACAACCAGAATAATATTGACTATCCTATTAATGATATTCATATTATCCAAAAAGCTACTGAATTTAAGCTGCTAACTGAAAAGAGTCTCAACAATTCTATTAAAATACCCATAAATTTCAAATGGAATAAACCACCAAAAGGGTGGTTTAAGCTTAACATTGATGCTAGCTTCAATAACCATAACCAAAAAAGTGGCCTAGAGGGTGTATTCAAAAATACTTATGGACATTGGGTGGTTGGATTTGTAAAATCTACCCAAGCTAATGGCTCACTACAAGCAGAAATGAAGGCACTGATAGAGGGGTTCAAAACAACACAAGAATGGGGAATGTTCCCTCTTGAAATAGAGACAGACTCCATGGAGGTATCCATTCTATACAACAAGATAATAAATTATATGACAACATTATTAATGAATGCAGATTGTTCATGCACCAACAAAAGGTAATCCTCCAGCACACATTCAGGCAAGGGAATAGGATAGCTCATCATCTGGTAAAGAAGGCAAAGGCAAAAGAAAAACAATATTTTGTACTACCACCCTCTTATGTAAACTCTATTGTGGAAAGTGAACAAAAAGAACGCTATGTTTTTGTTAAGTCTTTATCTTATGATGCTTGCAATATCCTAGCAAGCTTAGGGAATCAAAGTATCTTTAGTGACATAAATTATGAAGGTTATGTATGAAACATTAAATAGTTTTAAATATATATATTTTTTGTTTGCTCAAAAAAATAATTTGTCCACACTCACTTGTCATAGGCTTTAGCTTTAATAGAAATAATATGGGATTGAGAATTTTCCAACCCCCTGACCTCGAAGGCGGGTTTATGGTCTTAAACAGATAGATGTTAACTCTGTTAATCATCTGTCATATGTTGAAAGGTTTTACTAGTAGAGATGTGAATGAGACATATTGTAAAAGAGAGAAAGATTAAAAAAGAAAAGTTTATTATGGGATTGAAATTAGGGGTGGGCATAAAATCCGTAAAATCGAGAAATCGGACCGAATTAATTCGGTATTTCGGTACGGTTATCGGTATTGAATATTCAATACTTCGGTATACCGAAATACCAAATTTTCTTCTTCTTCTTCTTCTTCTTCTTCTTCTTCTTCTTCTTCTTCTTCTTCTTCTTCTTCTTCTTCTTCTTCTTCTTCTTTCTTCTGCTGCTGTTGGTGCTGCTATAAAACTTCAATTCATGGGATGATTGCCATATCTATGTTTATCAGATTATTTAAAAATAAATTATAAATAATTACGTAAGTTAGTAGACAATAATTTGTGAATATTTTCACGTACGTAAGTTAATAGACAATGATAATTCTGTTCTTTTCACGTTTATTGTTTCCAAAGTTTATGATTTAGATACTATTGACAATCTGATTATTTATCTAGTATGTTAGAAAGCTTTTTTAAAAATTTCAGCAGAAGATGCTGAAGTTATTTAGTTCATTTGTAAAAACTTCAGCACTATATAAGCTGAAGTTCTTGAAAAAGCTTATCCAGGACAAAATTTTTAGCTTATTTAGTGCTGAAGGCTGAAGTTTTTATAAATGAACTAAATAACTTCAGCATCTTCTGCTGAAGTTTTTGAAAAAGCTTAATGACAAAACTAATGAATACAGGACAAAAAAACTTCAGCTTATTTAGTGCAATTACAAACAAAAACTTCAGCAAATAGAGAACAAAACTTCAGCTACTATGCTTAAGTTCAACAATTACAAACAAAAACTTCAGCAAATAGAGAACAAAACTTCAGCTACTATGCTTAAGTTCAACAATTACAAATAAAAACTTCAGCACACTTACTACTTCAGGCCCGTCTACTAGAATGCTGAAGTTTTGCGTGATTGCCTTCTGCTACTTCAGCCCGTATGTTGAAGTTACGCAAAAAAGTGGGTATGCTTGCAATTTTTTTTGCAAAGCGAGCACAAGTTAAAACATGACCCAAAAAGCGGGTATAGATGCAAATGCCCCCTAGTTATCCCCTCGACAGTAGCCCAATAAGACTAAGCCCAACCTAACGATAGTCACTAGGCTTTGGAATTTCCGTTAGTCCCTTCCCCATACTACATTTTCCTTAATTCTTAAATGTTTTTTCTGGTAAAAATTGCACGGGGCGCACTATTTGGTCGCCCTCATTTAACCTATACCCATTTTTTTTTTTTAATTTGTACCCAGTTTTTAAACAACTTCAACCCCTTTCTACTCCTCCTTCTCCTCCTTCGTTTTTTTTTCTTCTTCTTATATTAACAACTGAAAAACACTAACAATCTGAGATTTTGTGTTGTGGATTGTAAGATTGTGGTGAACGAAATATTGGTTGGGGTGACAAAAGCTGTGGAAAAGGGACATAATAATCAGAATTCTGGCAAACACATTGGTATAACTTTTCGTTGGTTGTATCCGAAAGAACATTTGTGGAAAATAGCAATAAGACTACTAATAACGAAAGAAATAAAGTTTATATTTCACTCTTCCTGCAAAATGTTACTTCAGCTTATATAATGCCGAAGTTTTAAGAAATGAACTAAATAACTTCAGCATCTTCTGCTGAAGTTTTTGAAAACGCTTATCCAGGACAAAAAAAAACTTCAGCTTATTTAGTGCTGAAGTTTTTACAAATGAACTAAATAACTTCAGCATAAGATGCTGACGTTTTTGAAAAAGCTCTATGACAAAACTAATGAATCTAGGACAAAAAACTTCAGCTATTTTAGTGCTTAAGTTTTTACAAATGAACTAAATAACTTCAGCATCTTATCCAGGATAAAAAAACTTCAGCACTGCCTTTGCTACTTCAGGCCTGTCTACTAGAATGCTGAAGTTTTGCGTGATTGCCTTTGCTACTTCAGCCCTGTATGCTGAGTTACGCGAAAAAGTGGGTACGCTTGCAATTTTTTTTACAAAACGGGTGCAAGTTAAAACGTGACCTAAAAAACGGGTATAGATACAAATCCCCTTTTTTCTGTTTGTTTCCATAAGCCCATAACTAGGCAGATAGTATAGATTATAAAATAAAATGTCTTGTTGCTTTTTGGTATCACCTCTTTAATTTGTTTCTATTTGTTGCCAGAACTAGGTAACTCTACAACTGACAGTGTAGCATTAGAATGAATTTGAATAATTAATCTCATATTCTTATGTGGTTTCTAATGAATTGAACTTCATAACTTTCTCGTTCAAGACTTGGTACAAAATCGAAACCGTATTGGAACCCTACTGAATCAAACAAGAAAATATCGAACCGTACCGAATGCACAATTAATAAATTATATACTGAAATATTATATTGAAACTCTTAACTACTGTACCGAAGTACCAAATGCCCACAAATAATTGAAACAGTAAACTTAAATGGTGAAAGATGTTATAACAATTAGACTACAACTTAATTCTCCTTCGGATTCTTGGGAAGGATTTCCATGTTGTTCAATGAAGCAAGGCGATTCTCTCCGTCTTGTTCCTCATTTGGATTCTCATGTTTGTTTGACCAAAAATTATAAATCTTGGTTCAACTAATTAAATTTATACAAATGAGGGTTAATCTTAGTTAATAGTAATATCCCAAAGACGAAATTCCCGATAATGTGATAAATAATACGTGAATCTCTTCCAAAAGCAATGAAGGTACACAAAGGAAAATATTTAAGAACCCAAATAGAAATAATGTAGCATTAAATGGTGAGGAATAACAATAAATGACATTTATATAAATAGAATGAATGAGTCACCCGAAAAATGATGAAATCAACGGATGTTCTTTCTGACAATGATGAATGATGGACAAGCCTTTGAATATCTGAGTTATCCTCGGATCTGGTGGAAAAATGTGGACATGAATCTTAGTAAAAAGGTTATTTTTTGTAGGCTTGTAATAAGACCAGATTCTCTCTTTAAAGTCAAAGTATATTTTACAAATGAATATCACATGTCCCGTTGTTGATACCCAATTTTTTCATATAATATTTTAAAGTGCATATATACTTTCAAAACTATGCATTAACATCAATTGGTATTTTTCCATAATTTTTACATTTTAAATTAACTTATCTCAGTATTTTATTCATATAAATAATTACAAAATTGCATCACAAATGGCTCTATAACACTTTATTGATTTAATTTTGCTATTTATAGCCCTATTAAGTTCAAATCATTTCACAAATGGCCAGATTCACACCTTTGGTTACAATTGCAATAATTTTGCAACCATAGTGCATGCCTTATTGCATTATTTTACCAGAAATTGGTCCATTATATTTTTAAAATATTGAATAATTATTTTGAAGCACTTCTATGCATGAAAATTATTTTTTCTCATTGTTAATTATTTTATAAAATAATTTCTATTCAATTATTTGGGTATTTAACAAATAACCTTTTAATTTCTCCAATTTTCGGACCTAAATACCAGCTCAAATCCCTAACCCAATTCACCCCAGGCCCAAATTAAACTAAACCCAACCCAGGCCCCCTTAATCCTGGCCGTTGATCTCTGAGATCAATTACCTGTATTTGTTCTTACTATAATTAACCTAACGACCCCCCCTAACCCAATTCATTTCCACCATGCCCTGCCGTCACCCTTTCCTTTCTCTCTCAAATGCTCTCTATCCAAACCCTAATCCTCAGGCGCCGCCACCGGCTTAGCCCTCCGTTCTATGATGTTTCTTCGTCGTCTCAGGCCTATACTGGCCTCCTACTTGCTATGGTTCATCAGTTTCTTAGATCCTTAAGAAGATCTCAAGGGACCTAGGCGGTCTGGTTTGCACCTTTGATTTATTTGCCTATTTTAGGCCGTTTACTCGACCATGAGTAAGAAACCTTTCTTATTTTGCTATGAATCCACGATTTTTAGGCCTATGTTCTCGTCTCTGTCATGCTTTCTAAAAAATCCTAATTTTTATCTCCAACCTTCTCAGATATATAACAAATCGAACATATCTCACATGTTTTCCTTGAAAGTTTTCTGGTTTTCAAATGATTTCTCGTTTTTCCTAAACTAGGGTAAACCCTAAGTCATCTTCTCAAAGGAGTTTTCTGATTTTTGAATACTTAATGTTTGTTCTTAAGTGCTCTTGACTGATTTATGCTAAAGTTGCATAAGACCTAGTTGATTTATGCTAAAAACTCTAACTGTCTGATGTTTGCTTCGATTCTGAGCTTTTCAAAGTTACTAGCCGTATTGGTTCATTCTATATTCTGATTTACACGCTTTTCCTTAGTCGAATTCCTTGCTTTGTGTTTATTATCCTGATTCATCTCTATTAGGGTTTTTCTTGAATTATTTCCCGTCTAATTTCTCTGTGTTCCTAAAGTTCTACTCAACCTGTGTTGTTTATGGAAATTGATATATTCTTTCCAGAATTGTTGAGTGATATGCTCTGTTAAAATTCATGTGCATGATTCTTGATTATTTCCTTGTTTACGACTTTAATTAGTCTTCTTGCCTTATTTAATTGCCTGTAATATCTACTGATTCCTTGCATGATTATTTCCTTAATTAGATTCTTAATTATTCACTCTTCGCCTAAGTGTCACGACCCTAAATCCGGACCCGGTCGTGATGGCGCCTCTCGTGAAGACAAGGCCAGCGACACACTCCCAATTCATTTCTAAGTAATTAAATAATAAAACTAAGTCTTTAGCATAATAACAATGATCCCAAAATAAGGTAGATAATACAGTTTGCGGAATAGATATAGCCCGATATCGGGGTGTCACCAGTCATGAGCATCTATCATAAAAACTACAAGTCTGAAAGAGTCTATACAACTATTAAATAACTAAAACAGGAGAAAATAAGATAGAGGGAGAAACACTGGGATGCGAATGCCGAGCAGCTACCTAGTGAATCTCCGAAGGCTACTGGAAGCTCTCAACCCTCGCAAACAAGACCTGAAGCGCCTGAATCTGTACACGGGGTGCAGGGAGTAAAGTGAGTGCTCCAACTCAGTGAGTAATAATAATAAATGAAGACTGAACAATAAGAAATCACGTAAAAGCATATCAACATGCTATAAAGAAGCAGTATAAAACCAGTAAAAGCAATGAAACCATGAAAACATGTAAAAACACTTAGTTGAAAAGAAGCTTCTTTAAAACACCCTTTTACAGTTAAACAATTAAATGAGAGGAGCTAGAATAGATAAACATATAAAAATCCGCCCATCGGGCACAATGTCAATAGAATCCGCCCCTCGGGCAATATCATGGAACAACACCAGCCCCTCGGGCTATATCTCATATCACAATGGGTACCCACGCTCACTGGGGGTATACAGACTCCTGGAGGGGTCTTTTACGGCCCAAGTGCAATATCAATCCATCTCGTGGAATACTCAATAGGCTCTTGGCCTCATATCAACAAGCCACCTCGTGGCGTACAATCTCAGGCCCTCGGCCTCATAATCATAAATCAGTGTATCCTCACAACACAGGCCCTCGGCCTTACTCAGTCAGAATCTCATAAGCCACTCGGGCAACAGTAAAACATGATGCTCAGCCCAAATTATCATTTAGAATATCATTTAATGTGTTAAAACAGAGTAAACATGGTTGAGTTATGAAAATAGTAGAATATAGCATGACTGAGTACAAGTATAAAGTCAAATCAGTGAGAAAATATCAGTAAAAATCTCCTAAGGGTCCAAATAGTTGGCATGAGACCCAAATACGACATTCAACCCAAAACATGATGATAACAAATAGTTTTCAAGCAAATACGCAATAAAACAGTCATACGGGATGGACTAAATCACAATCCCCAACGGTGCACGACCCCACGCTCGTCATCTAGCATGTGCGTCACCTTAATATAGCACAACGATGTGCAATCCGGGGTTTCATACCCTCAGGACAACATTTACAATCATTACTCACCTCTATCCGGTCTAAATCTCTAGCCCGCGATGCCTTTGCCTCTCGAATTGGCCTCCGGATGCTCCAAATCTAACCAAAATCAGTGCAAAACCATCAAAATATGCTAAGGGAACAAAGCCCACTCGAAAGAAATCAAATTACAATACAAATCTCGAAATTGGCCAAACTCGACCCCCGGGCCCACGTCTAGGATTCCGATAAAAATTACATCAATAGATTCCTTATCACTCCCCGAGTTTATTCATGTCAAAAACATCAAAATCTAACCACAAACGACCCCTCAAATCCCAAATTCTAGGTCTCCAATTAAAGCCCTAGTTCTTCAATATTAGGCTTAAATTCCATGATTAATTAAGTAGAATTCACGATAGAATCGAGTATTAAGTCCATAAGTTTTACCTCCAAGTATTTCCCCTTGAATCCCTCTTCAATCCTCTTCAAAAATCTCTAAAATCGCTCAAAAATGGTGGAAGTTAGCCCCAAAATTGCGGACAAATGGCTATTTCAACATTTTGCCCAGGCACCAAATCCTTCTTCGAGAACGCGGTCAAAGCCTCGTGTTCGCGAAACACAAACTCAAGTTGACCAAATTTTCCTCCTTCGCGAACGCGATGACTCCTCAGGTCAACCTTCGCGAACGCGTTCGATACCCCGAATGCGATGCACAAAACCCCAGCCCTTCGCGAACGCAGAACCTTCCTCGCGAACGTGAAGGCTAAATCCTCAGCCTCACCTGCTAACCCTTCGTGAACGCGAGGGCCTACTCGCGAATGCGAAGGTCAATTTTCTGCAACACTTCAGCAGATTTTCTGCAATTCTCAACATCTTGAAATGATCCGATTGACCAACCGAAACTCGCCCGAGGCCCCCGGGACCTCAACCAAACATGCCAACATAACCCATAACATCATTCAAACTTGTTCCAATCTTCAGAACGCTCAAAACAACATCAAAACACCAAATTCGCATTGGATTCAAGCCTAAGAATTCCAAAATCTTCTAAATTACGCCTTTGATAAAAAAAGTCTACCAAACCATGTCCGAATGACCTAAAATTTTGCACACACATCTCAAATGACACAACAGAACTACTGCAACTCCCGGAATTCCATTCAGACCCCTATATCAAAATCTCACCTATCGATCGGAAAACGCCAAAATTCCAATTTCGCCAATTCAAGCCTAAATCTACTCCGGACCTCCAAACACATTCCGATCACGCTCCTAAGTCCCAAATCACCTCCCGAAACTATCTGAACCATCGGAACTCAAAGCCGATCCCTCTAACACATAAGTCAACATCCGGTTGACTTTTCCGACTTAAGCTTCCTCAAGAGAGACTAAGTGTCTCAAACCTTACCAAATCCTTTCGAAACCCGAACCAACCAACCCGATCACACATAGAATGGATAAACAAAGCAATAAGAAGCAGAAATGGGGGAAATAGAGCGGTAACTCATGAAACGACCGACCGGGTTGTTACATCCTCCCCCTCTTAAACAAACGTTTGTCCTCGAACGAGTGAAGAAACATACCTGAAGCCTCAAACAGGTGAGGATATCTGCTCCGCCTCTCCCGCTCGGTCTCCCAGGCAGCCTCCTCCATTGGCCGACCTCTCCACTGCACTTTCACTGAAGCTATATCCTTTGATCTCAACTTTCGACCTAACGCCCCAAAATAGCTACTGGCTTCACATCATAAGTCAAATCATCATCTAACTGAACTGTGCTGAAATCCAGAACATGAGACGGAACCCCAATATACTTCCAGAGCATAGAAACATGAAGTACTGGATGCACACTCGATAAGCTGGGTAGCAAAACAAGCTCATAAGCAACCTTCCAAATCCTCCGAAGCACCTCAAAAGGCCCAATGAACCGAAGACTCAATTTACCCTTCTTCCCAAATCTCATCACACCCTTCATGGGCGAAACCTTCAACAAAACCTTCTCACCAACCATGTAGGACACATCGCGAACCTTCCTGTCAGGATAACTCTTTTGTCTCGACTGCGCTGTACGAAGCCTCTCCCGAATTACCTTTACCTTTTCTAAAGCATCCTGCACCAAGTCTGTCCTCAATAGCCTAGCCTCACCCGGCTCAAACCAACCAACTGGAGATCTACACCGCCTCCCATACAAAGCCTCATATGGGGCCATCAGAATACTCGACTGGTAGATGTTATTATAAGCAAACTCTACAAGTGGTAGAAACTGATCCCATGACCCTTCGAAATCAATGACACAAGCATGCAACATGTCCTCCAATATCTGAATAGTGCGCTTGGACTGTTCGTCCGTCTGAGGGTGAAAAGTTGTGCTCAACTCAACTTGAGTACCTAACTCTCGCTGCACAGACCTCTAAAACTGCAAAGTAAACTGAGTGCCCCTATCTGAAATGATGGAAACTGGGACACCATGCAAACGAACAATCTCTCGAATATAGATCTCTGCCAACCACTCTGAAGAATAGGTAGTACACACAGGAATGAAGTGCGCGGACTTGGTCAACTAATCCACAATTACCCAAATATCATCAAACTTCTTTAAAGTCCGTGGGAGCCCAACTACAAAGTCCATGGTGATCCGCTCCCACTTCCACTCTGGAATATCTATCTGCTGAAGCAAGCCACCCGGTCTCTGATGCTCGTATTTTACCTGCTGACAATTGAGACACCGAGCTACAAATCCCACAATGTCCTTCTTCATTCTCCTCCACCAATAATATTGTCTCAGATCCTGATACATCTTCCCGGCACCCGGATGAATGGAATACCGCGAGCTATCAGCCTCCTCTAGAATCAACTCCCGAAGCCCATCTACATTGGGAACACATATCCGGCCCTGCATCCTCAACACCCCATCATCACCAATAGTCACATCTCTGGCATCATCGTATTGAACTCTGTCCTTAGGGACAAGCAAATAAGGATCATCATACTGGCGCTCTCTGATGCGATCATATAAGGAAGATCGAGAAATCACACAAGCCAATACCCGACTGGGCTTCAAAATATCTAACCTCACGAACCGATTGGCCAAGGCCTGAACATCAACTGTAAGAGGTCTCTCCCCAACTGGAATATATGCCAAACTCCCCATACTCACCGCCTTCCGGCTCAAAGCATCAACCACCACATTGGCCTTCCTCGGATGGTACAATATAGTAATATCATAATCTTTTAGCAACTCCAACCATCTCCGCTGCCTCAATTGAGATCCTTCTGCTTGAACAAGTGCTAGAGGCTACGGTGATTAGTGTTTAAAGACACACCATACAGATAATGTCTCCAAATCTTCAACGCGTGAACTATGGCAGCCAACTCCAAATCATGAACATGGTAGTTCTTCTCATGGGGCTTCAACTGGCGAGAAGCATAAGCAATAACTCTACCCTCTTGCATCAATACACACCCAATACCAACTCTCGAAGCATCATAATACACGGTATATGAACCTGAAGCTGATGGCAAAACTAACACTGGAGTTGTGGTCAAGGCTGTCTTGAGCTTCTGAAAGCTCCCCTCACACTCGTCCGACCACACAAATGTAGCACCCTTCTGAGTCAACTTGGTAAAGGGTGATGCGATATATGAAAATCCCTGAAGAAACCGGCAGTAATAACCCGCCAAACCAAGAAAGCTGCGAATCTCTGTGGCTAAGGATGGTCTAGGCCAACTCAGAACCCCGTCTATCTTCTTCATATCAACCTGAATACCCTCACTGGACACCACGTGCCCCAAGAAAGCCACTAAGCTGAGCCAAAACTCACACTTGGAGAATTTTGCATAAAGCATCTCCTCCTTCAATCTCTGCAACACAACTCTCAAATGCTCCGCGTGCTCCTCCTGACTACGGGAGTATACCAGAATATCATCAATGAAGACTATGACGAACGAGTCGAGATAAGGCTCGCTGTTCATCAAATGCATGAACGTTGCTGGGGCATTGGTCAGCCCAAAAGACATTACCAAGAACTCATAATGACAATATCGAGTCCTGAAAGCTGTTTTAAGAATATTCGAGTCCCTGATCTTCAACTGGTGATAACATGAACGAAGATCAATCTTGGAGAACACTCTCGCTCCCTGAAGCTGGTCAAATAAATCATCAAGCGAGACAAATGATACTTGTTCTTAATTGTTACCTTGTTCAACTGCCTATAATCAATGCACATCCTCATAGTGCCATCCTTCTTCTTCACAAATAGAACCGGCGCACCCCAAAGTTACACACTAGGCCGAATGAACCCCTTATCAAGTAGTTCCTGAAGCTGCTCCTTTAACTCCTTCAACTCCGCTGGTGCCATATGATATGGCAGAATAGAAATGGGCTGAGTGCCCGGCACCAGGTCAATACCAAAATCAATATCCCTGTCCGGTGGCATGCCCGATAGGTCTGCAGGAAACACATCGGGAAACTCCCTCACGAATGGAATAGAATCAATACTGGGAGTTTCTGCATCGACATCCCTTCTCAACCATACACTGGGGCTTCAAGAATGAGATTACCCTACCGGGAACATAATCAGTCAAACCTCGCCACTCAATCCGTGGCACACCCGGTATAGCCAATGTGACTGTCTTAGCATGATAGTCCAGAATAGCACGACACGGAGATAGCCAATCCATGCCCAAAATAACATCGAAATCCACCATACATAATAATAAAAGATCCACTAGGGTCTCCAGACCCCCAATAGTTACCACACACAACCGGTACACACGGTCTACAACAATAGTATCGTCCACCAGAGTAGATACATGAACAGGTGAAACAAGAGACTCACGGGGCGTATCCAAATAACGAGCAAAGTATGATGACACATAAGAAAAGGTGGAACCGTGATCAAATAATACAGAAGCATCTCTGTGCCAGACTGAGACAATACTTGTAATAACAACATTGGAAACAATAGCATTGGGTCTAGCTGGAAGTGCATAGAAATGGGCCTGACTGCCACCTGATTGACCTCCCCCTCTAGGGCAACCCCTAGCTAACTGACCTCCACCCCTAGCCGGCTGGGCGGGTGGTGGTGAAGTAATTGGTGCTGAAGCCGATGGTTGAACCCTCTGCTGAGATGAACCCACAAGACGACGAGGACACTGTCTCCACATATGACCCATCTCTCCACACTCATAGCAACTCTCGGGTGTTGGAGACGGGGACTGAAGGGAACCCTTAGCACCGGAATGACTAGCAGATGCACCTGGCATAGAAGAGCCCTAAACTGATGGAGCACGGGACGAACTCTGAGCTGGAAGGGCACTAAGTGATGACTGACCCTGATGAGAACTGTGAGAACCATGACCTGATGACACCCCACGATAACCTAGGCGAGCTGGCTGAGCATGCCTGAATGGACGGCCTCTACCATGCTGAAACTGACCTCTCGAAGGAGCACCACCATAACTACTAGATCCTCGAGGCCTCTTGGCCTCCCTCTCATCTCGCTCCTGGTGACGAACTGACTCAATCTCATAGCAATGTCCACAACCTCCTCAAAAGTAGCACCAAACACCCTCTCCCTAGTCATGAGAATACGAAGCTAATAAGTGAGGCCATCCACAAACCTCCTAATCCTCTCTCTATCTGTCGGAACCAACCAAATAGCATGACGAGCTAACTCGAAGAACCTCATCTCTGCATCACAGTCATCTCTCCCTGACGCAACCACTCAAACTACCTACACAGCTCCTCTCCGCGAGACTGCGGCACATACTTCTCTAGAAAGAGAGCGGAGAACTGTTGCCAGGTAAGGGGTGCTGCACCAACAGGCTTACGCCTCTCATACACCTCCCACCAAGTGAAGGCAGCTCTAGAAAACTGAAAAGTAGTGAAAGCGACCCCGCTGGTCTCCAGAATACTTGCTGTGTGAAGAATTCTCTGACACTTATCCAAGAAACCCTAGGCATCCTCGCCCTCTGCACCACTGAAAGTCGAAGACTAAAGTCTACCAAACCTCTCCAACCTACGCTGCTCATCCTCTGGCATGACAGGAGCTACATAGTCCTGAGCAGTTGCAACCGGCTGGGTTGGATGTGCCCCCGATGTTTGAAGTCCCTGCATGCCACTGCTCAGGTGTGCGAGCGGAGGGAGTCTGAGTGCCTCCCCCGGCTAGAGAAGGAGTTGCGGCTGTAGTAACTGAGATTGCTTGAGCTAGGCCAGTGCATACTGACAGAATCTGAGCCAAGGCCTCTTGAAGACCCGGAATCACAATGGGCACAGCTGGTGCCTGAGCTGGTACTGCTGGAGTGTCCACAGTTGGGACCTGATCCTGAACTGGGTGGCTGGTAGACCCGAAGGTGCTGCCCTAGCTGCTGTGTGTGGGCCACACCCTTACCCCTACAGCGACCACGACCGCGTCCTCCAGTGGCCACAGCTGGTGGTACTGGTGGTCGTCCATCCTGACCAGTAGCACATGTCCTTACCATCTGTGAGAGAATAGAATAACAGAAGTTTAGTATTCGGATCAACAAATTCGCAGACAAGAATTCCAAGAATATGAAGTTTTTCCTAAAGGTTCTGCAGCCTCTCGAGGATAAATACAGACGTCTCCGTACCGATCCGCGAGACTCTACTAAACCTGCTCATGACTCGTGAGACCTATGTAACCTAGGATCTAATACCAACTTGTCATGACCCTAAAACCGGACCCGATCGTGATGGCACCTCTCGTGAAGACAAGGCCAGCCGACACACTCCCAATTCATTTCTAAGTAATTAAATAATAAAACTAAGTCTTTAGCATAACAACAATGATTCCAAAATAAGGTGGATAATACAGTTTGCGAAATAGACATAGCCCGACATCGGGGTGTCACCAGTCATGAGCATCTATCATAAAAACTAGAAGTCTGAAAGAGTCTATACAACTATTACATAACTAAAACATGAGAAAATAAGATAGAGGGAGAAGCACTAGGATGCGAACGCCGAGCAGCTACCTAGTGAATCTCCGAAGGCTTTTTGTCTTTCTGCACCTCCCCCCCCCCCGCGCAAAACCCCTTAATTTTTTTATTTTTTTTATTTTTTTTTGTATTTTCAATTTTTTTTTGTTTTCCTGCACCACCCACCCATCCTACCCCACCTCCCCACGGCGCAAACCCCCTCAAAAAAAATTTTACTTTTATTTTTTATTTTCATTTTTCTGCACCACCCTACATCCTCTCCCCTTCCCCCAGCAACCCACTCAAGAATTTTTTTTTGTATTTTCAATTTTCTGTTTCTTATTTTTATTTTTCTGAACCACCCACCCACCCCAACCCCCATCCCCTCCCGCAAAATATTTTTCAACTTACACATTTTAAGGTAAAAAGCTTTTTTATGCAAGTTGAACATGGTTCTAAAACATAGGCCAAGCTGGGCGGGTTGGATTATTATAGCCCAAGTACACTTTGGGTTGGATTGGGCAATGACCCATTTATTGACCTAACCCATCTTGACCCGCCCAAATTCAGCCCAACCCGCCCATTTTCCACCCCTACTACTGGGTTTAGTGAACCCGTACTCAAGGGCTAGCTCTGCCCTGGAAGATTCCTATGCTAAAATTATGGTGGAACTTATATACGTAAATCTTTTTGGTTTAACTATCCAAATCTAAAGACTAAACCTGAATGAAAGGTAAAACGCTTCTTATCAAATGGTTGAAACTTATTTTCAATAGTGATTTTGAAGAATATCAACCATAAGAAGTAGATGAGTGGTTAAAAAGTATAATTGCGTGGACGTTATATTCCGAGTTTTGGGTTAGCAGAATCGTAACTGTATTCACTAATCAAACAAAGGAACGCACATTTGGTTGAAGGATAATAATAGGACAATGGCTTTATTACGTCCTTATGGTAATATTGTATTCACCTCTTTTTTTACTTTACCCTTTGTACTAGAACTGACATACAAACTAATGACTACTGTCTTATTCAGTGTCTTACTACTATTAGTTTCGTTCTATTACCCTATCTATGTAAGGCACCCCCAACGGAGCCATTGGACCAGTCACAAAATTTAATATGCAAATTGACACCCAAATTTGAAAGAGAATAATAGTGAAGAGGAAGAAAAAGGATTCAGATCCTTGACCAGATTTCTATCATTTGCATTTCTCTATTATTGTTATGGGTTGTTTATACACCCATATTATCAACTACCTTCAATAATTTATTATGTACTCCATCTGTTTCAAATTAGATGGGGTACTTCCTTTTTGGTATGTTCCAAAATAAATGACATATTTCTAAATTAGAAAATAATTCATCTTTAAACTTTTTATTTTACCTTTAATGAGAAGCTTTTATAACCACACAAATATCATGGCCCCAAAAAGCTTTTATCCCTTAAGCTTTTAAGATCACAAGTTTCAAAAGTCTTTTTTTTAAAACTCCGTGCCGAGTCAAACTATCTCATCTAAATTGAAACAGAATGAGTAACTAATAAGGCGGCTCACTCGAAAGCTAGTAAAGCCTTTGCTTTAGATCCAAAAAATTTTGGACTCCAATAGTTTTTAGTAGTAAATTTATGGTTTTATTTTGCTTATAAATATTGAAGTTGGTAGAAATGTACAAAATGGTTATTAAAAAATAAAGAAAGAAAGACTACCTAATTTTTAACAAAAGAATTATTTTAGAATTTTGAATTAGACCATTCAAACCTTTCATATTAGTAAATAGAATTTTTTTACAACAAGATCCTAGGTAATGTATTACAAATACATGGCTAGTATCCTATTAAATTAAATTAATCTTTAACAATATAAATATATAAAAAATTTATTATGAACTTAAAGGCTTTAGGCCATTAATTTTATTGAGCAGTCCTTAGCAAGTAATCTTAATTACCATCTAATCTTTCTTAAATCACTATGCATGCTCTTTTTTTCACCCTATATCTTCATCCTTTGCTTAAAAATGCTAACAAAATATATATAGACCATCAAGTTGATACTAGGAACTGAGATCCAATAACCATAGGAAAAAGATGCCCCAAATTCTCTCACTTATTCTTTGTTGACGACCTTACCTTAATGGCAAAGGTAAATGATAAATCATGCCATGCCATTAAAAATGGACTAGACCTATTTTGTGACCTATCAGGTCAATGTATTAACAACTCTAAATCTAAGATCCTCTTTTCTAAGAACTACACCCCTTCTCTCATTAAGGATATTACAAATAGATTAGGTATAAAGAAATGTGATAACTTTGGTACCTACCTAGGATTCCCAATATTAAATAATTGTCCAAAACCTAAAGACTTTCAATTTATTGTTGATAATATGAGAACCAAGCTAGCATCCTGGAAACTGAAATTCATTAACTTAGCAAGAAGGACTACCCTATCCCACTTGTACCTTAATTCACAATCACTATATGTGGTATACCTTGCTTCCTAAGAATATCCTCAACAAGATTGATAAAATTCAAAGGGATTTTATATAGGGTAGCACCATGGAAAAAGAAAAATTCATCTTGTTAATTGGTCTACACTATGCCAATCAAAAAGCAATGGAGGCCTAGGTATTCATAATGCTATTACTAAGAATTTATGCACACTAGCTAGTCTAGTATGGAGAATTTTTACAAATGCTATAACTCCCTGGGCTAGATTAATCATCACTTCTTATGGAACTAATGGTGCAAAAAAAAAAAAAAAAGCTTTTTTGTCTGGAAAAGTATTCAAAGAGGATGAGATATATGCTCTAAAGGTATTACTTGGTCACCCCATTACCATTCCAACATGAACATATGAGAAACCAACTGGATATCTAATATAGAAAATCTTAGGAAGGAAGTAACAAGTTCTCTCTCTATTAGTGACCACTCAATAAAAAGATTTTCACCAATATGATCGTTAAATTCAAAAGATTTTTTCACAACAAAGTTCTGTTATACTCTTATAGAACTCCTATAGACAATCAATTAGAATTCTCTTGGATTTGAAAACTGAATTGCCCTAATAAAATTAAATTCTTCTTGTGGCAGTGTCTCCATAACAGAATACCATAGCCGAAAATATCTCTTACAAATTGGTCTGAACATTGATCTCTTCTGCCCTATATGCAAATGCCAAGAAGAGGGATCTATAATGCATATCTTTCGAAAGTGTAAAGCTGTTAAGCATTTATGGGAAAGCGTTGAGTGGGAAAAGTTTTATAAAAATAATAACAAGCATTGGCTCCTCCAATTAAAAAACTTTGATTACCTCCTTCAAAATAATTTCATTAATTGGAATTCATTCTTTCCTTTTGCGATTTGGCACATCTGGCTTAATAGAAATAACAACAACCAGAATAATATTTACTATCCTATTAATGATATTCATATTATCCAAAAAGCTACTGAATTTAAGCTGCTAACTGAAAAGAGTCTCAACAATTCTATTAAAATACCCATAAAGTTCAAATGGAATAAACCACCAAAAGGGTGGTTTAAGCTTAACATTGATGCTAGCTTCAATAACCATAACCAAAAAAGTGGCCTAGAGGGTGTATTCAAAAATACTTATGGACATTGGGTGGTTGGATTTGTAAAATCTACCCAAGCTAATGGCTCACTACAAGCAGAAATGAAGGCACTGATAGAGGGGTTCAAAACAACACAAGAATGGGGAATGCTCCCTCTTGAAATAGAGACAGACTCCATGGAAGTATCCATTCTATACAACAAGATAATAAATTATATGACAACATTATTAATGAATGCAGATTGTTCATGCACCAACAAAAGGTAATCCTCCAGCACACATTCAGGCAAGGGAATAGGATAGCTCATCATCTGGTAAAGAAGGCAAAGGCAAAAGGAAAACAACATTTTGTACTACCACCCTCTTATGTAAACTCTATTGTGGAAAGTGAACAAAAAGAACGCTATGTTTTTGTTAAGTCTTTATCTTATGATGCTTGCAATATCCTAGCAAGCTTAGGGAATCAAAGTATCTTTAGTGACATAAATTATGAAGGTTATGTATGAAACATTAAATAGTTTTTAATATATATATTTTTTGTTTGCTCAAAAAAATAATTTGTCCACACTCACTTGTCATAGGCTTTAGCTTTAATAGGAATAATATGGGATTGAGAATTTTCCAACCCCCTGATCTCGAAGGCGGGTTTATGGTCTTAAACAGATAGATGTTAACTCTGTTAATCATCTGTCATATGTTGAAAGGTTTTACTAGTAGAGATGTGAATGAGACATATTGTAAAAGAGAGAAAGATTAAAAAAGAAAAGTTTATTATGGGATTGAAATTAGGGGTGGGCATAAAATCCGAAAAATTGAGAAATCGGACCGAATTAATTCGGTATTTCGGTACGGTTATCGGTATTGAATATTCAATACTTCGGTATACCGAAATACCAAATTTTCTTCTTCTTCTTCTTCTTCTTCTTCTTCTTCTTCTTCTTCTTCTTCTTCTTCTTCTTCTTCTTCTTCTTTCTTCTGCTGCTGTTGGTGCTGCTATGAAACTTCAATTCATGGGATGATTGCCATATCTATGTTTATCAGATTATTTAAAAATAAATTATAAATAATTACGTAAGTTAGTAGACATTAATTTGTGAATATTTTTACGTACGTAATTTAATAGACAATGATAATTCTGTTCTTTTCACGTTTATTGTTTTCAAAGTTTATGATTTAGATACTGTTGGCAATCTGATTATTTATCTAGTATGTTAGAAAGCTTTTTTAAAAATTTCATCAGAAGATGCTGAAGTTATTTAGTTCATTTGTAAAAACTTCAGCACTATATAAGTTGAAGTTTTTGAAAAAGCTTATCCAGGACAAAAAAACTTTAACTTATTTAGTGCTGAAGGCTGAAGTTTTTATAAATGAACTAAATAACTTCAGCATCTTCTGCTGAAGTTTTTGAAAAAGCTTAATGACAAAACTAATGAATACAAGACAAAAAAACTTCAGCTTATTTAGTGCAATTACAAACAAAAACTTCAGCAAATAGATAACAAAACTTCAGCTACTATGCTTAAGTTCAACAATTACAAACAAAAACTTCAGCAAATAGAGAACAAAACTTCAGCTACTATGCTTAAGTTCAGCAATTACAAATAAATACTTCAGCACACTTGCTACTTCAGGCCCGTCTACTAGAATGCTGAAGTTTTGCGTGATTGCCTTTTGCTACTTCAGCCCGTATGCTGAAGTTACGCGAAAAAGTGGGTATGCTTGCAATTTTTTTTGCAAAGCGAGCACAAGTTAAAACGTGACCCAAAAAGCGGGTATAGATGCAATTGCCCCCTAGTTGTCCCCTCGACAGTAGCCCAATAAGACTAAGCCCAACCTAACGATAGTCACTAGGCTTTGGAATTTCCGTTAGTCCCTTCCCCATACTACCTTTTCCTTAATTCTTAAATGTTTTTTCTGGTAAAAATTGCACGGGGTGCACTATTTGGTCGCCCCCATTTAACCTATACCCATTTTTTAATTTTTTTTAATTTGTACCCAGTTTTTAAACAACTTCAGCCCCATTCTCCTCCTCCTTTTCCTCCTTCGTTTTTTTTCTTCTTCTTCTATTAACAACTGAAAAACACTAACAATCTGAGATTTTGTGCTGTGGATTGTAAGATTGTGGTGAACGAAACATTGGTTGGGGTGACGAAAGTTGTTGAAAAAGGGACACAATAATCAGAATTCTGGCAAACACATTGGTAGAACTTTTCGTTGGTTGTATCCGCAAGAACATTTGTGGAAAATAGCAATAAGACTACTAATAACGAAAGAAATAACGTTTATATTTCACTCTTCCTGCAAAATGTTACTTTAGCTTATATAGTGCTGAAGTTTTAACAAATGAACTAAATAACTTCAGCATCTTCTGCTGAAGTTTTTGAAAACACTTATCGAGGACAAAAAAAACTTCAGCTTATTTAGTGCTGAAGTTTTTACAAATGAACTAAATAACTTCAGCATAAGATACTGAAGTTTTTGAAAAAGCTTTATGACAAAACTAATGAATCTAGGACAAAAAACTTCAGCTATTTTACTGCTTAAGTTTTTACAAATGAACTAAATAACTTCAGTATCTTATCCAGGATAAAAAAACTTCAGCACTACCTTTGCTACTTCAGGCCTGTCTACTAGAATGCTGAAGTTTTGCGTGATTGCCTTTACTACTTCAGCCCTGTATGCTGAGTTACGCGAAAAAGTGGGTACGCTTGCAATTTTTTTTGCAAAACAGGCACAAGTTAATACGTGACCTAAAAAACGGGTATAGATACAAATCCCCTTTTTTCTGTTTGTTTCCATAAGCCCATAACTAGGCAGATAGTATAGATTATAAAATAAAATGTCTTGTTGCTTTTTGGTATCACCTCTTTAATTTGTTTCTATTTGTTGCCAGAACTAGGTAACTCTACAACTGACAGTGTAGCATTAGAATGAATTAGAATAATTAATCTCATATTCTTATGTGGTTTCTAATGAATTGAACTTCATAACTTTCTCGTTCAAGACTTGGTACAAAATCGAAACCGTACCGAACCCTACTGAATCAAACAAGAAAATATCAAACCGTACCGAATTACTTTGGTAGGGTATTTGGCATGCACAATTAATAAATCAAATACTGAAATATTATATTAAAACTCTTAACTACTGTACCGAAGTACCAAATGCCCACCCCTAATTGAAACAGTAAACTTAAATGGTGAAAGATGTTATAACAATTAGACTACAACTTAGTTCTCCTTCGGATTCTTGGGAAGGATTTCCATGTTGTTCAATGCTAGCAAGGCGATTCTCTCCGTCTTGTTCCTCATTTGGATTCTCATGTTTGTTTGACCAAAAATTATAAATCTTGGTTCAACTAATTAAATTTATACAAATGAGGGTTAATCTTAGTTAATAGTAATATCCCAAAGAGGAAATTCCCGATAATGTGATAAATAATACGTGAATCTCTTCCAAAGCAATGAAGGTACACAAAGGAAAATATTTAAGAACCCAAATAGAAATAATGTAGCATTAAATGGTGAGGAATAGCAATAAATGACATTTATATAAATAGAATGAATGAGTCACCCGAAAAATGATGAAATCAACGGATGTTCTTTCTGACAATGATGAATGATGGACAAGCCTTTGAATATCTGAGTTATCCTCGGATCTGGTGGAAAAATGTGGACATGAATCTTAGTAAAAAGGTTATTTTTTGTAGGCTTGTAATAAGACCAGATTCTCTCTTTAAAGTCAAAGTATATTTTACAAATGAATATCACATGTCCCGTTGTTGATACCCAATTTTTCCATATAATATTTTAAAGTGCATATATACTTTCAAAACTATGCATTAGCATCAATTGGTATTTTTCCATAATTTTTACATTTTAAATTAACTTATCTCAATATTTTATTCATATAAATAATTACAAAATTGCATCACAAATGGCTCTTTAACACTTCATTGATTTAATTTTGCTATTTATAGCCCTATTAAGTTCAAATCATTTCACAAATGGCCAGATTCACACCTTTGGTTACAATTGCAATAATTTTGCAACCATAGCGCATGCCTCATTGCATTATTTTACCAGAAATTGGTCCATTATATTTTTAAAATGTTGAATAATTATTTTGAAGCACTTCTATGCATGAAGATTATTTTTTCTCATTGTTAATTATTTTATAAAATAATTTCTATTCAATTATTTGGGTATTTAACAAATAACCTTTTAATTTCTCCAATTTTCGGACCTAAATACCAGCCCAAATCCCTAACCCAATTCACCCAGGCCCAAATTAAATTAAACCCAACCCAGGCCCCCTTAATCCTGACCGTTGATCTCTGAGATCAACGACCTGTATTTGTTCTTACTATAATTAACCTAACGACCCCCCCTAACCCAATTCATTTCCACCATGCCCCGCCGTCACCCTTTCCTTTCTCTCTCAAATGCTCTCTATCCAAACCCTAATCCTCAGGCGCCGCCACCGGCTTAGCCCGCCGTTCTATGATGTTTCTTCGTCGTCTCAAGCCTATACTGGCCTCCTACTTGCTATGGTTCATCAGTTTCTTAGATCCTTAAGAAGATCTCAAGGGACCTAGGCGGTCTGGTTTGCACCTTTGATTTATTTGCCTATTTCAGGCCGTTTACTCGACCATGAGTAAGAAACCTCTCTTATTTTACTATGAATCCACGATTTTTTAGGCCTATGTTCTCGTCTCTGTCATGCTTTCTAAAAAATCCTAATTTTTATCTCCAACCTTCTCAGATCTATATAGATCTGAGACAAATCGAACATATCTCACATGTTTTCCTTGAAAGTTTTCTGGTTTTCAAATGATTTCTCGTTTTTCCTAAACTAGGGTTTACCCTAAGTCATCTTCTCAAAGGAGTTTTCTGATTTTTGAATACTTATTCGTTTGTTCTTAAGTGCTCTTGACTGATTTATGCTAAAGTTGCATAAGCCCTAGTTGATTTATGCTAAAAACTCTAACTGTCTGATGTTTGCTTCGATTCTGAGCTTTTCAAAGTTACTAGCCGTATTGGTTCATTCTATATTCTGATTTACACGCTTTTCCTTAGTCGAATTCCTTGCTTTGTGTTTATTATCCTGATTCATCTCTATTAGGGTTTTTCTTGAATTATTTCCCGTCTAATTTCTCTGTGTTCCTAAAGTTCTACTCAACCTGTGTTGTTTATGGAAATTGATATATTCTTTCCAGAATTGTTTAGTGATATGCTCTATTAAAATTCATGTGCATGATTCCTGATTATTTCCTTGTTTACGACTTTAATTAGTCTTCTTGCCTTATTTAATTGCCTGTAATATCTACTGATTCCTTGCACGATTATTTCCTTAATTAGATTCTTAATTATTCACTCTTTGCCTAAGTGTCACGACCCTAAACCCGGACCCGGTCGTGATGGTGCCTCTCGTGAAGACAAGGCCAGCCGACACACTCCCAATTCATTTCTAAGTAATTAAATAATAAAACTAAGTCTTTAGCATAATAACAATTATCCCAAAATAAGGTAGATAATACAGTTTGCGGAATAGATATAGCCCGACATCGGGGTGTCACCAGTCAGGAGCATCTATCATAAAAACTACAAGTCTAAAAGAGTTTATACAACTATTAAATAACTAAAACAGGAGAAAAAAAGATAGAGGAAGAAGCACTGGGATGCGAATGTCGAGCAGCTACCTAGTGAATCTCCGAAGGCTACTGGAAGCTGTCAACCCTCGCAAGCAGGACCTGAAGCGCCTGAATCTGCACACGGGGTGCAGGGAGTAAAGTGAGTGCTCCAACTCAGTGAGTAATAATAATAAATGAAGACTGAACAATAAGAAATCACGTAAAAGCACATCAACATGCTATAAAGAAGCAGTATAAAACCAGTAAAAGCAATGAAACCATGAAAACATGTAAAAACACTTAGTTGAAAAGAAGCTTATTTAAAACACCCTTTTACAGTTAAACAATTAAATGAGAGGAGCTAGAATAGATAAACATATAAAAATCCGCCCCTCGGGCACAATGTCAACAGAATCCGCCCCTCGGGCAATATCATGGAACAACACCAGCTCCTTGCGCTCACTGGGGGTGTACAGACTCCGAGAGGGGCCCCTTACGGCCCAAGTGCAATATCAAGCCATTTTGTGGCATAATCAATAGGTTCTCGGTCTCATATCAACAAGCCACCTAGTAGCGTACAATCTCAGGCCCTCAGCCTCATAATCATAAATCAGTGTATCCTCACAACACATGCCCTCGGCCTTACTCAGTCAGAATCTCATAAGCCACTCAGGCAACAGTAAATCATGATGCTCAGCTCAAATTATCATTTAGAATATCATTTAATGTATTAAAATAGAGTAAACATGGCTGAGTTATGAAAACGGTAGAATATAGCATGACTGAGTACAAGTATAAAGTCAAATCAGTGAGAAAATATCAGTAAAAATTCCCTAAGGGTCCAAATAGTTGGCATGAGGTCCAAATACGACATTCAACCCAAAACATGATGATAGCAAATAGTTTTCAAGCAAATACGCGGTAAAACAGTCATACGGGATGGACTAAGTCACAATCCCCAACGGTGCACGGCCCCACGCTCGTCATCTAGCGTGTGCGTCACCTTAATATAGCACAACGATGTGCAATCCGGGGTTTTATACCCTCAGGACAACATTTACAATCATTACTCACCTCTATCCGGTCTAAATCTCAAGCCCGCGATGCCTTTGCCTCTCGAATTGTCCTCCGGATGCTCCAAATCTAACCAAAATCAGTGCAAAACCATCAAAATATGCTAAGGGAACAAAGCCCACTCGAAAGAAATCAAATTACAACACAAATCCCGAAATTGGCCAAACCCAACCCCCGGGCCCACGTCTAGGATTCCGATAAAAAATACATCAATAGATTCCTTATCACTCCCCGAGTTTATTCATGTCAAAAGCATTAAAATCCAACCACAAACGACCCCTCAAATCCCAAATTCTAGGTCTCCAATTAAAGCCCTAGTTCTTCAATATTAGGCTTAAATTCCATGATTAATTAAGTAGAATTCACGAAAGAATTGAGTATTAAGTCCATAAGTTTTACCTCCAAGTATTTCCCCTTGAATCCCTCTTCAATCCTCTTCAAAAATCTCTAAAATCGCTCAAAAATGGTGGAAGTTAGCCCCAAAATTGCGGACAAATGGCTATTTCAACATTTTGCCCAGGCACCAAATCCTTCTTCGAGAACGCGGTCAAAGCCTCGCGTTCGCGAAACACAAACTCAAGTTGACCAAATTTTCCTCCTTTGCGAACGCGATGACTCCTCAGGTCAACCTTCGCAAACGCGTTCGATACCCCGAACGCGATGCACAAAACCCCAGCCCTTCGCGAACGCGGAACCTTCCTCGCAAACGCGAAGGCTAAATCCTCAGCCTCACCTACTAACACTTCGCGAACGCGAAGGTCAATTTTCTGCAACACTTCACCAGATTTTCTGCAATTCTCAACATCTTGAAATGATCCGATTGACCAGCCGAAACTTGCCCGAGGCCCCCGGGACCTCAACCAAACATGGCAACATAACCCATAACATTATTCAAACTTGTTCCAATCTTCAGAACACTCAAAACAGCATCAAAACACCAAATTCGCATTGGATTCAAGCCTAAGAATTCCAAAATCTTCTAAATTACGCTTTTGATAAAAAAGTCTACCAAACCATGTCCGAATGACCTAAAATTTTGCACACACATCTCAAATGACACAACAGAACTACTGCAACTCCCGGAATTCCATTCAGACCCATATATCAAAATCTCACCTATCGATCGGAAAACGCCAAAATTCCAATTTCGCCAATTCAAGCCTAAATCTACTCCGGACATCCAAAACACATTCCGATCATGCTCCTAAGTCCCAAATCACCTCCCGAAGCTATCCAAACCATCAGAACTCAAAGCCGATCCCTCTAACACATAAGTCAACATCCGGTTGACTTTTTCAACTTAAGCTTCCTCAAGAGAGACTAAGTGTCTCAAACCTTTCCAAATCATTTCCAAACCCGAACCAACCAACTCGATAACACATAGAATGGATAAACAAAGCAATAAGAAGCAGAAATGGGGGAAATAGAGCGGTAACTCATGAAACGACCGACCGAGTCGTTACCCTAAGTCTGATTTGAATTTCTTTCCTTAAATATTTCCTATCCTTACCGTTGGTTAATTGCCCTTAATTAAGGGAAGACTATGCTGATTTATTGTGTAATTGATTCCATGATCTTCCCTTGATTAACTGAAATTAGTATTGTTACCTTATTTGTTCTACTCCTGAATTACTATGTAAACTCTCTTATATTACTTCTTAAGACACAAACACAAGTTCCAGGAACACATACTCACACTCAAACTCTCTTTCTCTGCTACTTGCGATAACTCTTGATCTAGCCGGCTGAAAGCCAAGGCCGGATATTAGAACCACACCTGCTTTATATTCTGCACTTTTTTCTTCAACTGGTATGTCTCTAGTTAAATTTTTGAAAGCCAAACTCTATGTGTTTCATTCCTGCATTAGTTCATTGGCTATGAATGTAACCTGTCTTCTTGTTTACTTCTTTGATTAGTATGTCTAAATTCTACCCTGCCTAATGTATAGTTGTATGTCTACACTTCACCTATTTATCTGATACTTGACCAGCCTGTTTGTTGATTTCTGCTTAATCCTTTAATCATGTTGCTTACTGAATGCATGTGATTGACTCTAGTTGTGTGTCTGATTCTGTCTAATGCTTTCAATATGACTATACGTCTTAAGTACCTACCATCATGACTAACCTGTTAATTCTATAAACTCCTAAGTGTTCTATGAATTTGTTTTCTATATGCCTCCCTAAGCCCTGCCATGTGTTCTCTTAATGTCAATTTTATGTGTCTCCAATCCCTTTATCCCTATGTGAAATCTGTTTGTTGAGTGTTTTTATGAATCTGGGTGTTTTATGAACAAATTGATTGTTTGCTGATTTCAAAAGTGTTTTGGTACTCTTCTCAAACTTTTCTCACTACCAAACTAGTTTCTCTTTTAGAAAACTTTTTTCACTCCTAGAGTTGTCTCTATAATGTTTTCACTGAATCTTTCAAACTATGTCAAGCACTCTCACTTTAACTCTTAGATTATTAAGTTCTGCCCCTCTATTATGTATACTGCTTAGGGATCCTTGAGATCTCTCTAAAATCTGGCATACCAGGGCTGGCTCTTCCACACTACACATAATCAGTCCTTGTTTTGAGAAAAGTCTTGGTGTGAGCACTGCCCGGGATCCTTGAGGTCCTTAGGGAACTCTGACACACTTGGACACAAATTGGCTGTGAGATTTCTTGGCACTTGTGACTACACTGAAGGCCTAGTGCTCCCAGGTTTACTTTGGGCGTGCTTCAGGCTCCCTATAGTATAAGTTTACATTTCATTTATGCAATTTATGCAATCCTAGTCTGTAATAATTCTTTGTAAATAGATATTGGGGCAAATAATAAAAAGGGAGGGTAGCTATATGATTCTGTAGGGTAAGCTTGGTAGAAACCATGTTTTTTTAGGTTTTATATTATGTTGAGTTGCTGTAGAAATCATGTTCTAGGTTCGTGTGATGCATCAGATACCATGCTTTAGGATTGCTATGCTTATTCACATTAAACCATGCTAGTTTGTGCATTAGATACCCTGTCTTAGGACAATCATGTTTACTGCTTCTGTATATTACATGTTGTAGTTCATCACTTCACTTCCGATTTTGCATAAGTCGCTATCACCTAGAAAACCTGCTCTAAGTTAATAGTACTGCTTAATAAACGACCCTTTCTATGTGCATTAGAAATCCTGCCTCAGGACTTTGTTTGCATCTGCTTTAAATCATGTCCATACCGCTTAAATGAACAACTGTCTATAAAAGGGTTTAAAACAATCCAACACATAGATATCATGTCCTAATGTAAACATGCCTAAAAAATCAGTTTCCTAATGGTCATCACTTAGATTAGCCTGCCTGATGAAATAATTTCAAGCTGTTTAAGTAGTTCCCTGATTATGACTACATATAGACACGCGCCTAAGGCCATTAAATAATTGTGAAATCAGGTTTTGTTCATGTGTGAAATTGTCCAGGCTTAACAGACTATAAAACCAGTAGGCAAGCTGGTTAGGATTTTGCCACTTCCCCTTAAAACAAATGTTGCATATTCTGTATCTGTAATGCTCATCTAGATATCATGTTCCTAGGCTTTCTGAATTTCTTTAAAATCAGTTGTTTGAGACGTGCTGCTTATTTGCCTATGTATATGTGGAGGTAAACATGAGCCTTCTATCTGCTTCTTATTTGACAGTCCTATATGTTATTTGTTGTCGCCTAGATTTTTACCTTTTAAAAACCTTAGGTTGTCTAGAATTGTCCAGATTTAGAGGTCCTAAATTCCTCCAGGACCATAAGGAAGGGACAGGTAGCAGCACGCTTAGAGGTCGTTAATTAAACTCGCTTATATAACCACTAAGGGGAGGGTAATGGGTAGTAAAAGGATATGATGACCTGTGAGCTAATGTCATGTGTAACCCCTCTAGTTGGAGAGAATTCTGGGCATTATACAGATTGATCCTATAGGCTAATCTGCTTAGGACTTCCCTTTCCCTATGTATTTAAACTGCCTAAACTCCTTTACTTACATATGTGTTTAAACCATCTAACTTCCTTAATTTATATGTGCTTAAACCATCTAGACTTTCTTGATTGTATATGTGTTAGATTACCTTTGTTTGCAAATATGTGCTGAGACCACTTACTTGTTAAATGACTAATTCACATCACTAAGTTCGGTTGGGACCCACCGTTGTGGACCGCGAGGGGTGCCTAACACCTTCCCCTCAAGGTTATTTTGAGCCCTTACCCTAATATCTGGTAATGCAAACTGGTTACACGAGATAATTACTCTAGGTGCCCTAACGCACCTTAATCCGTTAGGTGGCGACTCTTCAAATACCCAATTCCCAAAAGGAAATGAGTTGTCCCCCCATGAATGTCGAAACCCGGACTCCTACAAAGGAAAAAGGGGGTGCGACAGCATGGCGACTTTGCTGGGGATATTTTTAGGCTCTTACCATAACGAACTTGTTTTGTGAATTAGTCTTAAGCATGCTTTATTTTGTTAATACATGTGCACCCTTTTCCCTTTCCCCTTTACTTGGATTTAATTGCTTATTTTCCAAGCATTTACGATTTCCTTTATTTCCTGAAACTGACCTGTCTCTCTATTTTCTTTTTCCGTAATTATCTTTCAATTATTTAAATACTGCATTTATCGTTTTTAACATGCAAATACCTGACAACATGTTATTTATTGTTGCATAAATCATGCTCAACATCATATTCCATTCGTGCGTAATCAATACTATAGCAACGCTTGATGAGTGTTTGCGCTCTTCTTATATATCACTATTTTATGTTCGAAGGTTCCGTGCCTTTCCCCCTCAAGTTGTCCGCTTGAGGGTCCCAGTCTAGACCTCTATAGCAACCTTACTCTGATTAATTGTACATGCATCATGGTCAAACTTAGCCGGGTTAATATGTTGTCCACATAATGACCCTCTAAGACAAACCTCACCCAAGAGTCCATCGGGTTTTCCATAATCCCAACGGATGTATTGTGTGCATTAATTTGGAGAAATAAGTGCCAATATGCTAATCATTGCTGTATATAGACGAACTTGGAGGGGGAAAGTGATAATAACACGATAGGGGAATTAAGAATTACTAAAGAAAATCAAGAAACATGCGGAAGCTAAAAGAAAATAAAGAAATAAAAAAGGACGGAAAATTAAAGATAGATTGAATTCAAGAAAGGGTTTTCTTGAATTCAAGAAGTCTATTTTTGAATTAGTTAACAAAGAACTAATCGCCTTTGGTAGAGAATTAAAAACAAGAGATAGATTGTGAAACCCGATACTTTAGAATAACAAGAACAATAATAAACCTAAACTTATCACCTTTCTTGAATACCTAGAAGTGATCTAAGCTTTCAAAAAGGGTTTAATCTTACCACCTTAAGTTGAGTCTTGTAGATTGAAGAATAAGTCCAAGAGTAGCCACACACAAGAGTGCAAGAAAAATCTCACAATTTTTATTGATAATAATCTAAGTCTAAAATAAAAGAAGATACCCCTTATATAGGTAGGAGGGAGTCACAAAATTAAGGCTAAAAAAATAAGGAAATAAAGTCCTAAACTACTTTGGACAACAAGTCCAACTACCTTAGGAAAAGAAAAATACTAGGAAGCAAAAACCAAGTCATTCTTGGAAAGTGATTCCAAAAATCTTAGGAAAAGGAAACATAACCTTAACTAACTAGGAAAGCAATAAATATAGTCCTAAGATATATGGGAATAAGTCTCAAACTAATCTTGGATAGAATCATGAAAATCTTGAAGGAAATTTGCAAGCAACTTGGCACCAACTTGCACTCAACATCTAGCACGCCTATTTTACCATTCTTGGACATTAAGTAAGTCCTTTTTATGCTATTAAAAATGTGGTTTTATGTAGGACTTCATGGGCTGCAAGTTTGGACACATTTTAGATGCCAAAATTGTCCAACAGTGGCCTGTTTTGGACTTTCTTCAGAGGATGTTTCTTCGGATCTAATCCACCTCTTCTTGGACATGAATTTGGGTAATAAAATAATTATAACACCTAGATAACTCATATACTTATCCTTAAGCTCTTCCTCTCAACTAACAACTTCTTTGATCGCTCCTGAAGTCCAATGACCTTGTTTTGCATTTTTTTAGCTTGAGATCTTGTTAAAGGCCCTCTTTCCAAAGCTTCATCCTTGTCCTTGAATAGATTTTAGCTTTCTAGGATGCTATCATTCCCCTCTTCTTGAAGAAAATTCGTCCTCGAATTTCGACCTTGCAAGAAAACGAAGACAAGCACTGGTAAATGGCTTCCACTAATATGGAAAAATGGTAAAAATAAAACAAGATAGTGACCATGTGTCCACTTAACCCAATTATGCCTAATAGGTGTAAATACTCCTTTACACAGCATATGGACATCATCATCCCAATAAAATTTATGCCTACTTAGATTTGTCCCATAAAAACCTCTCTTAAGGTAGCCAAAAAATATGCATGACAATGAAATTACAAAAGATTGATCACGGGTCCATTTAAAACAAGTATCTCTACCACATGTATCAAATAAGACACTTTTATGATATAGCCAAGTATCAATTACAAATTTCATGGATACTTCTACATATAAGCTATTCAAAGAAGTACATAAATCCTCAACAATGTTAGAAGAACCCATAATTCCCAAAATAAAAGTTTCAATACATTCAAGCTTATGATTATAACTTTACCAAATAATATTGTCAACATCAAAGGATTCTAAACAATTGCTCAAACTGTCACAGAAAGAGTCATAGATAAGCTCATGAAAGAGTATTTGATCACTAACGTCACAATAATCATGCATAGCCTCTTTACTAGTATTAAATATACTTTTACATGCTCACAATCAACATGACTAGAAGAATGACTTCCTATCACACAACAAAACTCATATTCTAGCAATTTATCACATGAAAACTCATTTCCAAGCCTCTTCTCATAAATTTCATGCCTCTTTCCACCAAGTTCGAACATATAATTATCTATGCCATACTCAATTTCAAAAGAAAACAAATTACTCTTGCACTTGAACTTAGATATTACAGTTAGTGACTTGATATGCATCAAAATATCATCATCCACACAAAATATAAAGTCACCAACATAAGAAATAAGAGTATAGTTCATTACCTCCAAAAATACCTTAGGTGTTCTAGCCAATAATGTAAATAAAACAATTAGACATACAATACTAAGACTTATTTACTAATGGAATAACATCACCTTTTATTCTTTTATGCAATGGCTCTAACTTGGCAATGCCTTTAGGGAACTCTATGTTATAAACCTGTAAATAATAATCAAAAGGTTCAACAATAAAGAAATTAACGAAGTTTTTATCATCCACCATCCAACAAAAATTAATTTTGCTATATTCATGTTGGAATCTAATTGGATCCTTTGCTACCATCTCTTGCGCCTCACCTATCCTTTTAGAAGGTCTTTCAACACGTGGCTGCACAAAAATATAAGAACTAAAACAAGAAAGATTTAGCGGGTTAGAAAGTAAAGAACAAGTTTTCTTACTTTCACTCTCTTTGGCTTTTATCTGAAGACCAACTTTTTCCTCACCCTTAGCCTCTTTTCTCTCACTAAAGTTTTCTTCTTTTTCTTCACTCAAAGCCTCATGTTTTTCTCTCTCTACCTCACATACTTTTGTTATCTCATTGCCTTTCCTCTTTTCTTTTCCTTCAAGTTCGCTCTTTTTCTCACTTGACATCCCATTCTCTTCACTCAACACAATCTCTCCTTTTTCCTCTCTTGGGATGTCGACATGCACTCCCTTACTCCTCTCATTCTTTTCTCTCTCATATTTTTCCATATTCTCTTTAACGGTCTTTTCATCTTCATAAATTTGTGAGGGAGTCAAAGGTCCAAGAATGAGTTTCTTTCCGTTAACCTCAAAAGAGTATCTATTTGTTTTCATATTATATGAAGCTCTTCTATAGACATACCATGGTTTTTCCAACAAGATATGATAATTATTCATGGGAATCACATCACACCAGATCGCATCCTCATACCTTCCAATTGAGAATAGTAATAAGACTCTCTTATCTACCTTTACTCCTCTCAACATGTAGGGTTCAATATGCTCAACACAAGGCAAGTTCAGTTTCTCAATCATATAAGTGCTAATTGAGTTATAGCCAAATTCTTTGTCAATTCTAAGGTCACAAATCGCAGGCATCACTTTAGCTCTAGTTTGAAAAATAACTTTACCATCGTGTTTCTTCCATTCGCCATACTGAAAGTTCGACCTTTCAAGTTGTTAAGTCATAGCTCGCCTCCTTTTTTCATAACTACCTGTTTGAGACATCTCGAACAAAGATTAGAAGAAATATGTATCTTTCAAATTTGGCCTTTTCCCTCTAATGTTCTCACCTCTCTTTCTTTTTTCACTCAAAGCAGTTCTCTTGGTCGTTAATCTTTAGATTTATTAATAAACCTTACTAGTCACAACCCTTAGTGATAAGAATTTAGAGTTAGAAAAAGAAAAGGAAAGTGGAAGACCAAACCTAAAAAAAATAGGAATTGGTTAGTAGAAAAAAAAGGAAAGAATTTAAGAAACCCAAAACCCAGAAGAATAAGGAAAGAAGTTACCTTAATCTTTACGAACGAGGATCCCCTCTTCTTGTTTTCTTTTTTGACTTGGAAACCAAATAATACTTGAACTTTGAAATAATAATGACCTATTCACTTTCCTTTTTTTGGGCTGATTTTTTTTCTTTTTCTTTTTCATTTTCTTTCTTTCTTTTTTATTGATTTTTTTTTGGTTACTCAAGAACCTCCCAAGATTATCAAGATTGAAATCTTGATTAGCCTATGCTCTGATATCACTTGATAACAACACGATAGGGGATTTAAGAATTACTAAAGAAAATCAAGAAACGTGAGGAAGCTAAACGAAAATAAAGAAACAAAAAGGATGGAAAATTAAAGATAGACTGAATTCAAGAAAGGGTTTTCTTGAATTCAAGAAGTCTATTCTTGAAATTGAATCCTAACAACAATAATTAGTTAACAAAGGACTAATCGCCTTTGGTAGAGAATTAAAAACAAGAGACAGATTGTGAAACCCGACCCTTTAAAATAACAAGAACAATAAGCCTAAACTTATCACCTTTCTTGAATACCTGGAAGTGATCTAAGATTTCAAAAAGGGTTTAATCTTACCACCTTAAGTTGAGTCTTGAAGGTTGAAGAATAAATCCAAGAGTAGCCACACACAAGAGTGCAAGAAAAATCTCACAATTTTTATTGATAATAATCTAAATAATCTAAGTCTAAAAATAAAGAAGATACCCCTTATCGTAGGAGGGGGTCACAAAATTAAGGCTAAAAAACAAGGAAATAAAGTCCTAAACTACTTTGGACAACAAGTCCAACTACCTTAGGAAAAGAAAAATACTAGGAAGCAAAAACCAAGTCATTCTTGAAAAGTGATTCCAAAAATCTTAGAAAAAGGAAACATAACCTTAACTAACTAGGAAATCAATAAATATAGTCTTAAGATATATGGGAATAAGTCTCAAACCAATCTTGGATAGAATCTTGGAAATCTTGAAGGAAATTTGCAAGCAACTTGGCACCAGCTTGTACTCAACATCTAGCAGGCTTACTTTACTATTATTGGACATCAAGTAAGTCCTTTTTATGCTATTAAAAATGTGGTTTTATGTAGGACTTCATGGGCTGCAAGTGTGGACACATTTTAGATGCCAAAATTGTCCAACAGTGGCCTGATTTAGACTTTCTTCAGAGGATGTTTCTTGGCATCTAATCCACTTCTTCTTGGACATGAATTTGGGCCATAAAATAATTATAACACCTAGATAATTCATATACTTATCCTTAAGCTCTTCCTCTCAACTAACAACTTCTTTGATTGCTCCTGAAGTCCAATGACCTTGTTTTGCACCTTTTTAGCTTGAGATCTTGTTAAAGGCCCTCTTTCCAAAGCTTCATCCTTGTCCTTGAATAGATTTTAGCTTCCTAGGATGCTATCAGAAAGGGCATAACTATCTTTTGTTGTTTTGCAGAAAAATGAGGCACGAAGTCCCCAAATTTGGTATGGTCAGTAGCATACCCTCATTTTTGCTAAATTGGTGGACGGATCTTCCTTCATGTGACCAAAATCAAGTGAAACGAGTATTAGGAAACTTGCCTTCTCTGTTGGATCTTCAGCCCAACAAAATGTTAATAGAGGCTGCCACTATGTTTTGGGACAAGGAGAGGGCCGTGTTCCGCTTTGGGAACATAGAAATGACTACCCTTCTAGAAGAAATAGGGGGATTTGCTGGGTTACCTGAAAATCGCACTGCTAGGGGATTTCGGAAAATGATGGGGCTAAAGAAGAATGACAACTTTAAATGCCTGAAAGACTCCTAAATACCTTTTGACTTCCTTTATGAACGATACGGTCACAGTCGCTGTTACTGTATTTTTGATGATGAGTTCTCAATTATCTCCTTGGGTTGGATTCATCATAGGGTCTTCGCGTTTATTGTGTGTTTCTTGGTCAAGTTAGTATTCCCGATCCAAGGGGACAGAATCCACACCAGGCTGGCCATGGTGGCCAAAACTATAATGGACGGGATCGAGAGATGTCCATTGCGTCTCTCGATTGCGGACATGTACCGGGCTTTAGAACGATGTCAAAAGGGGTTCAGATTCTTCTAGGGTTGCAAGATGCTGTTACAAGTTTGGTTATTGGAACATCTCCAAAAGGGACAATACCGTCAAGAATTTCCGCGAAGGCCGTGGAACGATCACATAGCTTTCCATCATCCCAAAAGATGAACTATATTCCAGACATGTTTGCTCAACCGGAGGACGCTGTGGGATGGGTACAACTTTTCAACAATTTGACCGAGGATCAAGTCCAGTGGATGATCGAGTGGTTCCCTACCGACGAGTTCATCATCATATCCAGGGATTTTTCACACTTGGTGTTGATTGGGTTAAGGGGAATATTCCCTTACACTCCTCTCAGGGTTTTGAGACAAGCATGCAAGAGACAGGTCATACCGCGAGTCACCAAGATGAGTCACTTCATAGCTGATTTTTAGGGTGATGCCATCCCATATAATAATGAAGCACAACATATGTGGACTTTGAAGATTATTGTGGAAAAGGATGCCATCGAGCTGGACCGATATCGTGCGGGCCACTCATACTTATACCCGTCGTGGTTGGATGATAACATAGCAGGAATCTTCAAGCCAAGGGTGGGTCCAGGAAACAGTGTCATAGACGAGGTTGCTAAAGCGGAGGTGAAGTATAACAAGCTGCGCAAAAGAGTTCGTGAGTGCATATGGAGCAGCATAAGGCCGACATGGAGATGATAAATGAGTGGAAAGAGAGAGCCACTAAATCCAGCGAAAGGTTAGAATATCTGGAGTATAGCCTGATGGAATTGGAAGGGAAGATGAGAAAAAGGGTCACCGATTTCCAAAACGCTGAGGGAAATGAAGAAGGACATTTGGCAAGGGCTTTCTTACTGCTGAACTTGTGCGAGCTGGGGGAGCTGATCGACAAGAGCATCCAGTCTGGAGAGGGTCTTTCTGGGACCAAGTAGATTAGATTTACTTGCTTTCTTCTTAAAATGTAATAAGGCCAAGTGCCATTAGTAACATTGTCTTATTTAGTGTCGTTTTGGGGCATTTATTTTTACATTAATGGAATGAGGCAATTATTGGCACTGAATTTCTCCAAATCTATTTGTTACTAGGCCTACCTCGGGCACAATGAGGCTCCTAAATTAGGATGCGAATTTACATTCCCGTAATATGTGTTTAAATACTGCCAATATTTCAGGATCCTTACTGATTGGTTTACCTTTTTGTTTTTCTTTATTCTCTATTATTCCCATCCCCTAAGGTTGGTTCGCATATACTAGCATCATCAGCATATCACACAAGATATAGAGGCCCTCCACCACCTCCTCCTCCTCCAAGTAATACGAGAAGCAAATGGAAGGCAAAAATGGGCGACTTAAGTGGTATTCGAAAGGAAAATGCTGAGAATGCTGAAACTTCAGATGGTCGGAGTACTCCGACACCAAATGATTTGGTTTTACGGTTGGAACAAAAGATATTGGAGCTACAAGGAGAACTTGAGCAGGTCTGCAACTTAGCAAACCTATCCCTTACCCTGAATATCCCCGATATCAACCAACAAAACACCAAAAACCCAGTGTCTCCACAAAACACACCGAACCAGTATCCACAAAACCCTCCCGCACCACATCAATATGCAACTCCACCTCAAAATCTCAATCCCTTACCGATACCAACTCCACTGCAACACCATCATCAACCTATCCTGTACCCACAAACCACTACCTATCATACTCCCCAGAACACACCACAACCCATTCCCGATCCTCAAAATTCAAGCAATGATCGGTCTATACCCAAGTCCTTGGCACTCACCAAAGCAACCCTATATATGTGGAAACCGTACCTCGCTCTACCCAGCCAGTCTCCTATACACCAGAATCGCTGAGAAGGACCTGCTCATCAAGAATATGGCTGTGGAACTCAAGAAATTGACAAGTCGAGTTCAGGGTGTCGAAGGAGGCAAAGGGATAAAAGGGTTGAATTATGAAGACCTATGCATACAGCCGGATGTAGAACTGCCAGAGGGTTACAAACCTCCCAAGTTTGAGATGTTTGACGGTACAGGTGATCCCAGGGTTCATCTAAGGACATATTATGACAAACTTGTCGGGGTCGGAAAGGATGAGAAGATCCGGATGAAGCTTTTTATGAGGAGTCTTACAGGAGATGCTTTGTCCTGGTACATCAGTCAGAATCCTAAAAATGGTCCAACTGGGTGAGTATGGCATCTGACTTCATGGACCGATTCAGGTTCAACACAGAGAATGCACCAAATGTCTTCTACATTCAGAATCTCAAGAAGAAGCCTACCGAGACTTTTCGCGAGTATGCTACTCGTTGGAGGTCGGAAGCGGCCAAGATCAGGCCAGCATTGGACGAGGAACCGATGAACAAGTTCTTTGTCAGAGCACAGGATCGCAATACTATGAAAGGTTGATGGTTATTGAAAATCACAAATTCTCCGATATCATCAAACTTGGTGAAAGGATCAAAGAAGGCATCAAAAGCGGGATTGTAACAAACTTTGAGGCACTACAGGCCACAAACAAAGCACTACAATCAGGCGGCATATCAAAGATGAAAGACGTGGGGGCAGTAATGGTGGCTCAAGGCCCAAAATCTCCACGCACATATCAAACACCTCCACCCACATACCAAGCACCTCCACCACATACCAAACACCTCCACCTATAATCAACCCTCACCTCCCAGATATTCCCAACCAGCCATTGTCTATCATACCTATAATTCCCAACCATCTCATTTCCAATCACGTCCAACTCGCCAAAATTATCCAAGACCACGACCCAATTTTGACCACAAACCAACCAGACAATACACCGCTATTGCTGAACCCATCGACCAGCTGTATGAAAGGTGAAAGCCACTGGTTACATCACTCCTATTCCCGATGTGGTAGTAGATAATCCCTCTCAATGGATCAACCCAAACAAAACCTGTGCATATCACTCTGGTATGAAGGGTTACACCATCGACAAGTGCCGAATTGAAAGACAAAATCCAAACATTGATTGAAAACAAGGTCATACAAGCGAAAGAAGCTGCACCCAATGTCCGCAACAATCCTCTACCGGATCATAGAGGCGGTGGAATACATGTGATAGAGATGGATGAAAAATGGGATCCTGAGAGGTCAATCGGGCTTATTCGAGTAGGCGATGACTTTAAGCCTGCAGTCACACTTACTCCTATTGTAGTATAGACTCAGCCGCCAGTTGAGGTTTTGAAGTAGCTGCATCGGTCCCATTTGAAGTAGAAGTAGCTCCACCTGCAGCCACCCCTATTCCATTTGAAGTGGAAATGGCCACACCTTTCACAGTAACGGTATCAATCACACCTCCTTTCGATTCAAAAGCAATACCCTAGGATTACGTTGCCGAAGCTAGGAGAAAAGGAAAGGCAAAGATTGAGGAATTCGATGCTGCACAAGGAATGACTAGGGCCGGAAGAATCTATACACCTGAACATCTGGGAGGACCAAGCAAGGATGCCACTACCAAGCAACCTATTATTTAAACATGACCAGATGACCTTTGGAGGAAAGTACAGGCGAGAGAATACTCCGTCGTTGACCATTTGAATAGAATCCCAGCCAGATATCCATCCTATCACTACTGCAAAATTCAGAGGCGCACAAGAATTCTTTGATGAATGTGTTAAGTGAAGCTTAGTACCCAACAATATCACATGCGGAGAGATGGTCAACATGGTAGGGCAGGTACTGGAAAGTCATAAGATGATCATCCATGAGGATGAGCTACCGCCTGAAGGGTTGAATCATAAATGAGCATTGCATATCACGGTACAATTTGAAGACAAATTCATTTCTAGAGTTCTTATCAATGGAGGTTCAAGCCTCAACATTTGTCCGTTGGATACTCTGAAAAGGTTGGGCAAAGGTTTCCATGAAATACGGGCAAGAAGCATGAACGTGAAAGCCTTTTATGGGTCTTAAAGGGCCACAATTGGGGAGATTAATCTTTGTATGCAGATAGGGCCAACTTGGTTCGACGTTGAATTCCAGGTGCTTGACATATCAGCTTCATAGAATCTTCTGTTAGGCCGACCATGGATACATGCCGCTGGGGCTGTGGCTTCCATGCTACATCAGGCCGTGGAGTTTGAATGGAACCATCAGGAGGTGATCATTCGCGGGGACGGGAGTATTCCCATTTATACCAGTCAAACTATCCCGATCATCGGGAATAGAAGAAGACTGGGAGGGGAAACCTATCATCACATCGAACGTGTTAATGCCATTGAGAAAGACAAATGGTGGAGTAACAAAATAGAAAGCATACTAGCATGGTCTGGGTATGAACCCGACAAAGGGCTTGGGAAGAACCTCTAGGGCATCACCAAACCAATACAATTGAAACGTCATGGTACTACCCGTCGGGCTTGGATACCAGTATACATGGCAAAAGTATGATGATTGGTCGCCCCCATGGCGTTGACCTTATTACCCTCTCAAGCAACCAGTGGCACATCTGGGTTAGTCTTTTCACCAAGCTGATACAATATGGGGAACTGCAGAAGAAGAAGCATTAGCTGGGGTAAGGAATCTATTCCTGGAGGACAAAGACATGGATTGCAGTGCAATAATCGAGGAGGAGGAAGAGGAAGGCCTCACTATTCAGACTATGGAGAAGGGAGATGTGCTTAGGAACTGAACTGCCACACCATCCCGGGCCCGCCGAGTCCCTAGGTAGCTTGGCAATCAATCTGATTTTATTTCTATAGCCATGCTAGGCATCTAAGATTTCAGTAGTTTGTTTTTAAAGACTCACTTGTTTCAAAATAATTGCTCGATTCATCGAGCCGTACTTGTTTTGGATGTTTTCAGTTTTAATCAATGCCAAATATATGTATTATTCATTATTATCTTCCACACTTTTCTTTTTACAACGTTATTATTACTTTTTCCGATGAACCGGTGACTGTGACATGTAATGAGGCAATGCAATATAAGGATAGTGACTCGGATGAAGAAGATGAAATACTTGAAGAAGTTGTCAGGGAGGTTGAGAATTTTGAGAATAAGCCTAAGTCCAACCTGGACGAAACCGAAGCAGTAAATTTGGGAGACGCCGAAACCGTCAAAGAGACTCGCATCAGCATTCACCTATCACCGGCAAAGAAGGAGGAGTACATTCGTTTCTTAAAGGAGTATGAGGATATCTTTGCATGGTCATATGATGACATGACCGGTTTGAGTACATCCATAGTGGTTCACAAGTTGCCTACCAATCCCATGTGTCCGCCAGTGAAGCAGAAACTCAGAAAGTTCAAACCAGATATGAGCCTGAAAATCAAGGAGGAAGTTACTAAGCAGATCAAAGCCAAAGTCCTCAGGGTAGTTAGGTACCCAACTTGGTTAGCCAACATTGTACCAGTTCCAAAGAAAGATGGGAAAGCCAAAGTATGTGTTGACTATCGAGACTTAAACAAAGCAAGGAAGACTTTCCACTACCAAATATACACATCCTCATCGACAATTGCACCAAGCATGAACTCCAGTCCATTGTAGATTGCTTCACAGGTTATCACCAGATCTGGATGGATGAAGAAGACGCAGAGAAAACAGCTTTTGTTACGCCGTGGGGGGTATACTGCTACAATGTGATGCCATTTGCTCTAAAGAATGCTGGGGCTACTTACATGAGAGCCATGACAACCATCTTCCATGATATGATACACAAAGAAATAGAGGTGTATGTTGACGACGTCATTATCAAATCCAATAAGGTTGCAGATCACAGAGCGAACTTGAGAAAGTTCTTTGACAGGTTAAGGAGGTACAACTTAAAACTGAACCCCGCAAAGTGTGCATTTGGGGTTCCCGCAGGAAAGTTAGTGGGATTCATTGTCAGTCGTCGAGGGATTGAGATGGATCCGTCTAAAGTTAAGGCTATTCAGGAGTTGCCACCGCCTAGGAGCAAAAACGACATGATGAGCTTCCTAGGACGGCTAAACTATATCAGTCGCTTCATAACACAATCCACAATTATATCTGAACCCATCTTCAAGATGTTGAGGAAAGATGCCGAAACAAGTGGGACCGAAGATTGTCAGAAGGCCTTCGACAAAATCAAGGAGTACCTGTCCACACCACCGGTCTTGGTACCATCAGAGCCAGGTCGACCTTTGCTACTCTATCTATCTATGTTAGATGGAGCTTTCAGATGTGTTTTGGGACAACACGATGAGACGGGGAGAAATGAACAAGCCATATACTACCTGAGTAAGAAATTCACACCTTATGAAGCACGATAGTCTTTGCTGGAACGCACTTGCTATGCCTTGACCTGGACAGCTCAGAAATTGAGGTATTACTTCTGTGCCTACACCACGTACCTCATATCCAGGATGGACCCTCTAAAGTACATCTTTCAGAAGCCCATGCCGACAAGAAAGTTAGCCAAGTGGCAGATACTGTTAAGTGAGTTTGACATCATCTATGTGACTCAAAAGGCGGTCAAAGGACAAGCATTGGCAGACCATCTTGCTGAAAATCATGTGGGAGGAGAATACGAACCCTTGAAAATGTATTTTCCGAATAAAGAAGTGTCATTCGTAGGAGAGGACATTACTGAAGCATACGAAAGTTGGAGGATGTTCTTTGATGGAGCTGCAAATTTCAAAAGAGTGGGCATTGGAGCGGTTTTAGAATCGGAAACTAGCCAGCATTATCCGGTGTCTGCTAAACTTAGATTTCCCTACACCAACAACATGGCAGAGTATGAAACCTGCATACTAGGGCTCAACATGGCAATCGACATGAATATTCAGGAGTTGCTGGTAATTGGTGATTTAGATTTGCTCGTGCATCAGGTACAAGGAGAGTGGGCCACCAAGAACTCCAAGATATTGCCATATCTGCACAACGTGCAGGAATTGAGGAAAAGATTCACTAAGATAGAGTTTCGGCATGTGCCCAGAATTTAGAATGAGTTTGCCGATGCATTGGCCACCTTGTCATCCATGATACAACATCTAAATAAGAATTTCATTGATCCCATCCCAGTGAGAATTCATAATCAGCCGACGTATTGTGCCCATGTTGAAGAAGAGATGGACGGAAAACCTTGGTTCCATGACATAAGGAGTATTTGGCAAAAGGAGAATACTCGGAGCATGCGAACCATACTAAAAATTGCAAACTCCAGAGATTGTCCAATCACTTTTTCCATAGCAGAGGGAATTTGTACAGAAGAACCCCTGATTTGGGATAGCTAAGAAGTGTCGATGCAAAAGAGGCTTCTAAGCTACTTGAGGAGATACATGCTGGGACTTGCGGCCCGCATATGAATGGTTTTGTCTTGGCCAAGAAAATACTCAGGGCCAGTTATTTTTGGATGACCATGGAGACAGATTGCGTCCAGTATGTCCGAAAATGCTACTAATGTCAAGTACATGCCGATATGATAAAAGTGCCACCAAATGAGCTCAATGCCACAAGCTCACCTTGGCCATTCGCCGCTTGGGGAATGGATGTAATCGGTCCAATCGAGCCCACTGCTTCAAACGGGCACAAGTTTATCTTAGTAGCCATCGACTACTTCACAAAATGGGTAGAGGCTGCGGCCTACAAGGTAGTAACTAAGAAAGTCGTGGCAGATTTTGTTTGCGACCATATTATTTGCCGGTTTGGAGTTCCAGAATCAATCATCACTGATAATGTCGCCAATCTCAACAGTGATCTGATGAAAGCCATGTGTGAAACTTTCAAAATCAAGCACAAGAACTCCATAGCGTACAAACCCCAGATGAATGGAGTCGTAGAAGCCGCCAACAAAAACATCAAGAAAATACTAAAGAAGATGGTAGAAAACCACAAACAATGGCACGAGAAACTACCCTTTACTTTGTTGGGATACCGCACTACTATTCGCACATCAACCGGGGCAACTACTTACATGCTGGTTTATGGTACCAAAGCTGTCATCCCACCCGAGGTAGGGATTCCTTCTTTAAGGATCATACAGAAAGTCGAACTCAGCGATGTAGAATGGATAAGTAGCTGCTATAAGCAATTGGCCCTTATAGATGGAAAAAGAATGACTGCAGTATGTCATAGTCAACTTTATTATAACAGAATCTCCAGAGCTTTTCAACAAAAGGGTCAAACCAAGACAGTTTGCACCAGGACAGCTGGTGCTGAAAAAGATCTTCCCACATCAAGATGAAGCCAAAGGGAAATTCTCTCCCAACTGGCAAGGTGGACATGGTTCATAGGGTACTAACAGAAGGAGCGCTCATACTTGCAGAAATGGACGGAGAAATCTAGCTGAAACCAATCAATTCAGTCGCAGTCAAGAGATACTATGTTTAGACTATTTACATTTCCTCATCAGATGTAATTGAACTATGCTCGACCGAATTCTCATTTAAGAGGGGATACGTAGGCAACCCTGTGGGTTCAATCATATCATAATAAAATTTCCATTTCCCACAGAATCAGAAACTGGGGCGGAAATTTGAGGAGGACCCTCAAAATTCCGGAGCAAGCCCAGCTAATGCCATTGCATGCCAAAAAGTCAGAAATTGGTTAAGAAACTGGGGCAGAATTTTGAGAAGGGTTCTCAAAATTCCGAAGAAGGTTCAATAAGTTCGTTACTTGCAAACGGCCGAAGGATCATCTATCAAACTGTGGTAGAATTTTGAGGAGGACCCTCAAAATTCTAACACAAGAAAGCTGCAATGTCTCTGAAATATGTTACAGTCACTAGTTCATCTAAAATTACTCGACAGTTCACTATGTTTTCTAAAATAACTCTATTTTTATCAATATTTGCATTTTTTGAAAACTCTATTTCCGTAACAGTCAGGTGTTACCCAGGGAAACTCAAACAAGGCATCTAGAATGGAGGAGCAAGGCCAGCAGGCAAAGGCACGAACCAAACTCCCCTTACGAAACTTACAATTTTTCTTTGAGCACAGGCACATCAGACGTAACAATAGCATTCATAAACATATATACATGAAGCAGAATCGCTATCAAACGGGCCACCAGACACTAAACGTTTCTCCAACTAAGAAACATTCTACTCTTATTTGCTATTCATTCTTTGCATGGGACTAAGCCCTATCTCGCACCCTGCATGAGGCTAAGCCCTGCCTCAATATCTTGCATAAGGCTAAGCCCTGCCTCCACATTTGCATAAGACTAATCTCTACCTTCATCTACATAGGATCAAGCCTTGTCCCGCATCTTGCATGAGGTTAAGCCCTACCTCCACATCTGCATGAGGCTAAGCCTTGCCTCCACATCTTGCATAAGGCTAAGCTCTACCTTCATCTTTCATGGGACTAAGCCCTGACCCGCATCTTGCATGAGGTTAAGCTCTACCTCCACATCTGCATGAGGCTGAGCCGTGCCTCCACATCTTTCCTAAGGCTAAGCTTTGCCTTCATCTTACATGGGACTAAGCTCCATCCCACATCTTGCATGCGGTTAAGCTCTACCTTCACATTTGCATAAGGCTAATCTCTGCCTTCATCTTGCATGGGACTAAGCCCTGTCCCGCATCTTGCATGAGGTTAAGCTCTACCTCCACATTTGCATAAGGCTAATTTCTGCCTTCACATTTCATGGTACTAAGCCTTGTCCCGCATCCTGCGTGAGGCTAGCTCTTCCTCCAATTTACATTCTTTCGCCGAGATTAAGCGTTGTCTCTCCAGTACTACCTATTTGCTTTTCTTTCGGGCTAAGGTCTGCCCTCCATCTCACAAGACTAAGCCTTGTCTTGTTAACATCACATTATTGCAGTTCATGGGCTGAAATATCGCCAAACTGTCCAATGACGCCATAGTCTAAACGCATCATCCTCATAGCCGGAAGACATTGTGTCATGGCCTGAGGATCTCTCAAATTTGCATATAATTATTCAAAGGCGTCATGGTTTGACGGCACCATCTTCATGGCCCGAGAACATCATTTCATGGCATGTGAATCCTTCACTGAACAATTCATGGCCCAGGACATCATGGTCTAAGGACGTCATCCTTAACCGTCCGAAGACAACTTTCATGGTCCGAAAATTTCCGCACAAATACATGTTCGTAGCATCTTTTTATCTGCAGGTGACTAGTAAGCAACCGCTATCCCAGCAGAAGCGACCTCGCTCCAGTTCCTTCAACTGTCTCAAACCTGACCGCTCACCATAACCATTCTTTTCACCCGTCCCGAAATCTCGTGTCCATTCTTGTAATGACGTCATCGGTATATTCCGCCAATAAATCCGACACATGGCCTGATTCCTGTAAACCAGGGATATGTAGGTAGCTCAAAGACCATAGTCTGGCCTCTATCTTTCAAAACATCCCATTCGGTCAAAATTGGCCATCATTTCTTTACCCGAAAACTCTTTCATCCTTCCCGGGTAAAGAGGGGAAGCTGTTGATAACAATTTTCCCTATAATATTTTAAAGTGCATATATACTTTTAAAACTATGTATTATCATCAATTGATATTTTCCCATAATTTCTATATTTTAAATTAACTTATCTCAGTATTTTATTCATATAAATAATTACAAAATTACATCACAAATGGCTCTATAACACTTCATTGATTTAATTTTGCTATTTATAGCCCTATTAAGTTCAAATCATTTCACAAATGGCCAGATTCACATCTTTTGGTTACAATTGCAATAATTTTGCAATCATAGCTCATGCATGCCTCATTACATTATTTTACCAGAAATTGGTCCATTATATTTTTAAAATGTTGAATAATTATTTTGAAGCACTTCTATGCATGAAAATTATTTTTTCTCATTGTTAAATATTTTATAAAATAATTTCTATTCAATTATTTGGGTATTTAACAAATAGCCTTTTAATTTCTCCAATTTTCGGACCTAAATACCAGCCCAAATCCCTAACCCAATTCACCCCAGGCCCAAATTAAACTAAACCCGACCCACGCCGCCTTAATCCTGGCCGTTGATCTCTGAGATCAACGGCCCTTATTTGTTCTTACCATAATTAACCTAATGACACCCCCTCTAACCCAATTTATTTCCACCATGCCCCGCCATCATCCTTTCCTTTCTCTCTCAAATGCTCTCTATCTAAACCCTAATCCTCAGGCACCGTCACCGGCTTAGCCCTCTATTCTATGATGTTTATTCGTCGTCTCAAGCCTATACTGGCCTCCTACTTGCTATGGTTCATCAGTTTCTTAGATCCTTGAGAAGATCACAAGGGACCTAGGCGGTCTGGTTTGCACCTTTGATTTCTTTGCCTGTTTCAGGCCGTTTGCTCGACTATGAGTAAGAAACCTCTCTTATTTTGTTATGAATCCACAATTTTAGGCCTATGTTCTCGTCTCTGTCATGCTTTCTAAAAAACCCTAATTTTTATCTCCGGCCTTCTCAGATCTATATAGATCTGAGACGAATCGAACATATCTCACATGCTTTCCTTGAAAGTTTTCTTGTTTTCAAATGATTTCCCGTTTTTCCTAAACTAGGGTTTACCCTAAGTTATCTTCTCAAAGGGGCCTTTTGATTTTTGAATACTTATTCGTTTGTTCTTAAGTGCTCTTGACTGATTTATGCTAAAGTTGCATAAGCCCTAGTTGATTTATGCTAAAAACTCTAACTGTCTGATGTTTGCTTTGATTCTGAGCTTTTCAAAGTTACTAGTCGTATTGGTTCATTCTGTATTCCGATTTACACGCTTTTCCTTAGTCGAATTCCTTGCTTTGTGATTGTTATCTTGATTAATTCTATTAGGGATTTTCTTGAATTATTTCCCGTCTAATTTCTCTGTGTTCCTAAAGTTCTACTCAGCCTGTGTTGTTTATAGAAATTGATATATTCTTTCCAAAATTGTTGAGTGATATGCTTTGTTAAAATTCATGTGCATGATTCTTGATTATTTCCTTGTTTACGACTTTAATTAGTCTTCTTGCGTTATTTAATTGCCTGTAATATCTACTGATTCCTTGCACGATTATTTCCTTAATTAGATTCTTAATTATTCACTCTTCGCCTAAGTCTGATTTGGATTTCTTTCCTTAAATATTTCCTGTCGTTACCGTTGGTTAATTGCCCTTAATTAAGGGAAGACTATGCTGATTTTTCGTGTAATTGATTCCGTGATCTTCCCTTGATTAACAGAAATTGGTACTCTTACCTTATTTGCTCTACTCCTAAACTACTATATAAACTCTCTTATTTTACTTCTTAAGACACAAACACAAGTTCAAGGAACACACACTCACACTCAAACTCTCTTTCTTTCTCTACTACTTGTGATAACTCTTGATCTAGCCGGCTGAAAGCCAAGGCTAGATATTAGAACCACACCTGCTTTATATTCTGCACTCTTTTCTTCAACTGGTATGTCTCTAGTTAAATTTTTAAAAGCCAAAATCTATGTGTTTCATTCCTGCATTAGTTCATTGACTATGTATGCAACCTGTCTTCTTGTTTACTTCTTTGCTTAGCATGTCTAAATTCTGCCCTGCTTAATGTATAACTAGTATGTCTATACTTCAACTGTTTATCTGATACTTGACCATCCTGTTTGTTGATTTCTGCTTAATCCTTTAATTATGTGATCATGTTGGTTATTGAATGCATGTGATTGACTCTAGTTGTGTGTCTGATTCTGTATTGGCTTTCAACATGGCTCTATGTCTCAAATACCTACCATCATGACTGGTTGTTAATTCTATAAACTCCTAAGTGTTCTAGGAATTTGTTGTCTATATGCCTCTCTAAGCCCTGCCATGTGATCTCTTAATGTGAATTCTACGTGTCTTCAATCCTTTATCCGTGTGCGAAGTCTGTTTGTTGAGTGTTTTTCTGAATCTGGGTGTTTTATGACCAATTGATTGTTTGCTGATTTCAAAAGTGTTTTGGTACTCTTCTCAAACTTTTCAAAAGTGTTTTGGTACCAAACTAGTTTCTCTTTCAGAAAACCTTTTTCACTCCTAGAGTTGTCTCTATAATATTTTCACTGAATCTTTCAAACTATGTCAAGCACTCTCACTTTAATTCTTAGATTATTAAGTTCTGCCCCTTTGGTGTGTATACTGCTTAGGGATCCTTGAGATCTCTCTGAACTTTGGCATACCAGGGTTGACTCTTCCACATTGCACATAATTAGTCCCTGTTTTGAGAAAAGTCTTGGTGTGAGCACTGCCCGGGATCTTTGAGGTCCTTAGGGAACTCTGACATACCTGGACACAAATTGGTTGTGAGATTTCTTGGCACATGTGACTACACTGAAGGCCTGGTGCTCCCAGGTTTACTTTGGGCCTGCTTCAGGTTCCCTATAGTATAAGTTTACATTTCATTTATGCAATCCTGGTCTGTAATAATTCTTTGTAAACAGATATTGGGGCAAATAGTAAAAAAGAAGGGTAGCTATATGACTATGTGGGGTAAGCTGGGTAGAAACCATGTTTTTTGTAGATTTTATATTATGTTGAGTTACTGTAGAAATCATGTTCTCGGTTTGTGTGATTCATCAGATACCATGCTTTAGGATTTCTATGCTTATTTGCATTAAACCATGCTAGTCTGTACATTAGATACCCTGTCTTAGGACAATCATATTTATTGCTTCTACATATTACATGTTATAGTTCATCACTTCACTTCTGATTTTGCATAAGTCACTATCACCTAGAAATCCTGCTCTTAAGTTAATAGAACTGCTTGATAAAACAACCCTCTCTATGTGCATTAGAATCCTGCCTCAGGACTCTGTTTGCATCTGCTTTAAATCATGTCCATACCGCCTAAATGAACAACTATCTATAAAAGGGTTTAAAACAATCCAACACATAGATATCATGTCCTAATGTAAACATGCCTAAAATATCAGTTTCATAATGGTCATCACTTAGATCAGCCTGCCTATAAGATGAAATAATTTCAAGTTGTTTAAGTAGTTCCCTGATTATGAATGCATATAGACACGCGCCTAGGCAAGCCTTAGGACATTAAATAACTGTGAAATCAAGTTCTGTTTATGTGTGAAATTGTCTAAGCTTAACATGCTATAAAACCAGTAGGCAAGCTGGTTAGATTCTGCTACTTCCCCTTAAAACAAATGCTGCATATTCTGTATCTGTAATGCTCATCTAGATATCATGTTCTTAGGCTTTCTGAATTTCTTTAAAATCAGCTGTTTGAGACGTGCTGCTTATTTGCCTATGTATAGTGGAGGTAAACATGAGCCTTCTATCTGCTTCTTATTTGAAAGTCCTATGTGTTATTTGTTGTCGCCTAGATTTTTGCCTTTTAAACACCTTAGGATTGTCTAGAACTACCCAAGTCTAGAGGTCTTAAACTCCTCTGGGACCACAAGGAAGGGACAGGTAACAACACGCTTAGAGGTCGTTGTTGATACCCAATTTTTCCCTATATATTTTCAATATACAAAATACCTTCAAAATAGCATATATATGCATGTATAAGCATGTCCAAGGTTTTATTATTTTTCCCATAATTTTAAGGTTTTTAATTGATTTATTTTCTCCCTTTTTACCCATAAAATCTCCAATAATTATTTCTAAAATTATTGTTTTGATAATTCAACTATTGGATTTCTATATTTATGCCAAAATATGGCTAAGGCAATTTTTACATAGTTTTATAATTACATTTATTATTTTTAAAGCTAAATTGCACATAATTGCAATATTAGCCCCTTTTATGATTTAATTATGTTTTATATGCATAAAATTGGATCTTGTATTTTTAAATTGCTAATTATGTATTATAAACTTTTTAGCTTTTTAAATTATTTTTCAAAAATTATCTACTATTTTTTATAAATCAAATAGGGAAAAAATTAGCTATTTAAATGATAGCCAAATTGGCTTTCAATTATAGCCAAATCGGACCCCAATTCCCAGCCCAATTTACAACTAAAAACCCGACCCACACCCTATTAACCCATACCCATACCCGGAACCCAGCGGTACCATTTAATATCGACCGTTGATCTCTCAAATCAACGGTCCACACCGTTTCTTTCCTTTTTTAATCCAATAACCCCCAAACCCTACCCCATTATTTCATTTGCGCTGCCTCTGAATCCTCTCCTCCTATATTCTCTCTCAGAAACCCTCAAACCCTAATCACTATCCACTTTTTCCAGCCACCTCCCTCGCCGGAAACCATGGCCTCTCATCATCTCCTGGCCTCTGCTTCACCCCAAGCCAGTTTGACACTACCTTGAGGTCCTCCATGTCTGTTCGAGTAAGATCTATGACTTTTCCGGCTAAAATCGGTAACATTTTAAGGTCCTCTCATCTTCTCTGGGTTCTCTGAAACCCTACCTCTCGAGATTTTCAACTTTTCTTTAGATCTGTCTTAGATCTAGGTATATCCATGAGTTTTTAACCGATTTTTCTTCATCTCTACTATTTTCCGAAAACCCTAGATTCGCTATTGTTCGATTCTTCTCAGATCTTTCTAGATTTGAGATGATTCGAGTATTATTAAGCGTTTTCCTTTAAATACCTCCTGTTTTTACTAACTATTTCGAATTTTTAATCACTCTTCCTAAACTAGGGTTCATCCCAAGTTGTTTTTCAAAGGGTTTTTTCTGACTTCTAAGTATTTGATTAATTATCCTTTCGTCTTCGTAACTGATTTGTGCAAGAATATGAAACCCTAGTTGATCTATGTGGTTCCTTCAAATCTGTGCCTCGATTTGGGGTATCTTTGTGGTACCAGTCGTGTTAGTTTACTCCATCTTTTCGACTTAAACATTTTTTCCTTGTTAAATCCAATATTTTTGTGTTTTTTCCCTAATTAATCTTTGTCAGAGTTCGAACCTGTTTTTCCGGTTAAATACTATATTTTCTTTGAGGTCTTACTTAGTCTAATCTCTATTTTATGGGATTTGAGTAATTCTTTTCGGAAATCATTATTATTTTGAAGGTTTTGCTGATTACTTTACCCTATTAAGATTCGTGTGCATAGATTATATTTATTTCCTTGTTTATGACTTTAATTGGTCATCTCTACCTTAATTGATTGCCTATATAATTTTAGGATTCTTACTGACTCCTTATTTGGTATGATTTGGACTCCTTGCCTTAATTAAACCCCTATTGTTACCGTTAATCAATTACCCCTAATTAAGGGGGTCTATTCCGAACCCCTTTAGGTGATTTGATTCTGTAATTCTGTGATTATCCTTAATTGACTGGCTTCTGATTCTTTACCTTATTGGTTCTACTCCTAAAGTGCTATATATACACTCTTGTTTTACCTCTTAACACACGAACAATAGTTGAGAATACGCACACCCACACTCAAACTCTCTCTTCTTCCTCTGTTACTTGTGCTAACTACTTGTCTAGCCGGCTGAAAGCCAAGGCTCTACTATGGAACTCTACTTGCTTTACTTTCTGCATTTTTGCTTCCTTAACTGGTATATTCCTAGTTCAATTCTGAAACTCAACTTTATGTGCTCCATGTCTGTTAATCAATGTCTCCTTCTGCGTTAATTTAATGGCTTATGTATTTAATTGCTCTTCTTGTTTACTGCTTTATACATCATGCTTAAGTTTTGCCCTCTCTTGTTCAAGTATGTAATCAGCATGTCGGGGTATCACTTGTCTTGCTTGATACTCGGCCAGCATGTCTACTTGAGTTCTTGTTTATTTCCCTCGACTAGTATGCCATGTTAGTATCATAGACTCCTAATATACTTGATTAACACTAAGTAACATGACTAACTCTATGTAATAGACCCCTTCCTTGTAATTCAACATGTCTACTGCTTTCTTACATTTTTCTACTACTATTCTGCCCTAACCCCCTAACCCCCAATACATTGTAAGCATGTGTTTGTGACACCCGGTCACTATGTGATCCTGAACCCTTCCCCCTAAAACTAATGAGTAACTCTGTTTAGCACCCCTTGATTTAGCACCCCTGTTAAGCTCCTGGCATGAACACTTTGTGATAGACTATTGCCGTGACTATTTAATTTCTGTAGCACTTCTTTGGTGTTAACCTATGTGCAAATATGCTTTCACATATGAACTATTTTTCCCCAATTCCTCCTTTCCATGTTGTGTTTGAACCATGTATGTTTATTTGGTCTTGAGTTGCTGGTTGTCTTGTTTCTTTTCTTCTCCAAACTGGTTTTCACTAAGGAAAACTCTTCTATTGCTTTTTCCAAAACCTATTTCAAACTAATCATTGTCAAAATTATTTCCAATTCAACTCTTTTAAACTTGTGTCAAGCACTCTCACCTTACTCTTAGACCACTAAGTTCTGCCGCTTTTGTGTGAGCCTTGCCTTGGGACCCTTGAGCTCCTTCTGAACTTGGACACACAAAAGCTGGCCTTTCCACACTGCACTTACTCTGTCTTGGCTATGAAATCTGGGTGTGAGCACTGCCCGGGATCCCTTGAGGTCCTTAGGGAACTCTAACACACCCAGATATGAGAAAGGCTATGGAATAATCTTGGTACTTGAAGTGATTTATTACATAACTCAGGGAGGAAGTCCTAATCAGGCTCCCTATAGTGTAACTTCTTATTTTTCATTTCTACTTATGTAATTCATTTCAATGTTGGTCTGTAATAACCTGTTGTGAACAAGTATTAGGTTGGCTAATAAAAAAGGGATGGGGTAAATATGCATGTTATAGTTCTTAAGGGTAGAAAACATGTTATTAGTTTTATATTCCTATTTGCGCAATAGAAACCATGCTTAGGATTCATACATGCATTAGAAATCATGCTCTTAGGTCCCCATGTTTATTGTTTCAGCATGTGCACCCTTACAAAATCATGTGTTAAAATCTGCTAATAACTAGCACCGTACCATTATGTTATGCACTGCCATGTACACTTAGAGATCATGCCTTAGGATAAAAACAACGCTAATAAATAGGTCATTTCCATATCTTCTGCATATTCTGAAAGAGTGCAATACTTATGCATTTAGAAAAAAAATCCAGCTCAGGTCCTGCATCATTATGCATTTTTGTGCATTAGATATCATGCTTTTAGAATTGCATTCACATCCGCTTAGGCATCTCTAGTTTAATTATTAAAAAGAATAGATTAACCCAGCTGGTAATAATTCCGGAATTTTGAACATTCAGAACAACAATACAATTCAAACGGTCTTCTCTAAGTAACTCTAATAACTGGAACACTGTTTTACACCTAGGCAAACCTTAGGTGCTAAATTTGTCAAAACTTGAAACATGATTCTTTATGTATGCTGCTTAATTATCAACTGTTAAAATCAGTATGCAAACCTGATTCAGACTTCTTTTCTGAGTCATGCAATGAATCTGGTTCTGCTGTTGTCACTTACATACCTTGTTAGGATCTGAATTTAGACCTTAACTGTGTATGAGTCATGATGTCTATGTGAATTACTTGTGGAGGTATATATGAGCTTTCTATTTATTTTTTCTGTGTTTTCCGCAATAAATGCAGTCCTATGTGTTCTTATTTGTCGCCTAGTAATTTTTCTTTAAACATGAGGGTCTGCCTAGAACCCCTCCCCTTTTTATAGGATAAGAGTCCTAAATTCCTCCGGAACTGAAAAGAAGGGACAGGTAACAACACGCATTAGGGGTCGAGACCAACCCTCGCTTTAATTACCTTCACGGGGCGAGAAAGGGCAGATATGGACATGATGACCGGTGCGTTAATACCACGTGTATCCCCTCTCTGAGGAGTGTCACACCGGGTATTGCATTGAGGTGATCCATATTACAAACAAACCTAGGACACCCCCCCTTTTTACATTCATAAACATGCTTAGATTGTAATTCTTTTCAAAATTTCGCTTTTCACTAATTGTTTTTTCAAACACTTGTGTATTTAAACTTAAATCCCCTACTATTTGAGCCATACTTGTTTATTTACTAGTTGTACAAATTCACAAAAAAAATTGTTTGGCCGGGAACCACACTAGTGGATCTTGTGGGGTGCCTAACACCTTCCCCTTAGGATAATTTCAAGCTCGTACCCTATCTCTGTTTACCAAACGTAGTTATAAATGAACCCTATATGTGGCCTAACGCACCTTAAATCGTTAGGTGGCGACTCTTAAAAAATGCAAACCCCTTTTCCCAAAAGTAAAGAGTTGTCCCAACCAAACTGTCATAAACCCGATTCCGCGAAGGAAAAAGGGGGCGCGACAACATGGCGACTCTATTGGGGATTATTATGCTTTTACCATTTCATACCCTTTTTTTGTGAATTTGTACCCCTCCCTATGTGCAATTATTTGTTTAATTTCTTTTCAAAAGCAAAACTGACGTATCTTTCTTGTTTCCTTCTTTTACAACTGCTTTAAATTATGAAACTGCTGTATTTATCGCTTTCTTAACGTGCAAATACATGTCAACATTCTCTTAATTATTACATAAGCTTGTTCAACATCATGCTCCACTCGTGCCAAACAAATACTATAGCAATGCTTGATGAGTGGTTGCGCCCTTCCTTTATCATTATCCCCTAAATTTGGAAAGGCTTATTTGCGGTAAAACTAGTCGATCAGCGGTGCAGTCAACAGTTTTGTGCCTTCCCCCTTGAGTTGTCCGCTCAAGGGTACCAGTCTAAAACCCCATAGAAACCTTGCTCTATTTAAATTGTGCATGCATCATGGTCAAACCTAGCCGGGTCAGTTATGTTGTCCAAAATACCACTGGGTTTCCCTAAACCCAAACGGACATCATCATGTTCTGTGTCTTTATTTGGAGAACTAAATGTTTCATGCTAATTGTTGATGTATAAATAGTCGAGTCCGGAGGGGGGTAGGGTCTAATACTTTTGTTTTGCAGAAAATGAGGCATGAGGTCCCCAGTTTTGGTATGGTTAGCACGCCCCCACTCTTGCTAGACTGGTGGAGGAGTCTTCCATCAAATGACCAAATCAATGAGTGGAAAGAGAGGGCCACCAAAGCTAGCAAAAAGTTGGAATATCTAGAATACAGTCTGCTTGAATTGGAAGGAAAAGTAAGGATGAGAGTCACTGACTGCCAGAACGCTGAGGGAAACGAAGGAGAACACCTGGCAAAGGCATCTTTACTGGTGAACCTACGCGAACTGAAGGATTTGATCAACGAGAGCATTCAACCTGAGGGAGGTCCTTCTGAGGCCAAATAGATTAGGTTACTCGCTTTCCAAATGTAATAAGGCCAATGACCATTAGTGACTTTTATTTCTTGCTTATTTAGTGCCGTTTTGGGATTTGTCTATTTTTATCAATAAAATGAGGCATTTAGCCTTTTAAGTTCTCCAAATCTATTTGTTGCTAGGCCTACCTCGGGCACAAAGAGGTTCCCAAATTAGGACACGCTTTACATTCCCGCACTATGTGTTTAAATATTGCAATACTTTTATAATCCTCACTGACTTGATTACCTTTTGTTTTATTTTCGTTTTTATTATTCATCCTCCCCAAAGGTTAGTTCGTGCACTCAGGCATCATCATCTTATTTCACAAGATCTAGGGCCCCTCCACCCACTCCTCCTATTAGTCCCATTAAAGGCAAGAACAAAGGCAAAATGGAAGATTTAAAAAACATTAGGAAGGAGAACACAACTGAACGGGTAAAGGCCACTGATGGCCAGGGTATTCGGGTTCCTAACGAAAATGTGTCACAGCATGAACAGAAACTATTGAAATTCCAGGAAGAGCTTGATCAGGTTCGGAATCTAGCAAACTTGTCATTTTCCGTCAACACCCCAGATATCAACTTCCCCAACACTCAAAACCCTACACCTCCTCAAAATCTCCCAAAACAGCATAATCATCCCGCGCCTCATCATCACGCTGCTCTACCAAAGAACCAATGTAACACCTGCCATACCCCAAACAACACTCCACTACTCATCCCAGAACCCCAGAACTCCACAAACGACCATTTCCACACCCATACACCAGGCCACCATAACAATCCTATCTACGTAGAGACCATGTCACACTCCACCCAACCTATCTCATGCACACCTGTGTCTGATGAAAAGGATCTGCTTATCAGGAACTTGGCCGATGAACATAAGAAACTAACCAGCCGGATTCAGGGCGTTGAGGGAAGCAAAGGAATCGAGGGGATGAACTATGAAGACCTTTGCATACAACCTGATGTCGAACTGCTTGAGGGGTACAAACCTCCTCAGTTCGAAATGTTTGATGGTACAGGTGATCCAAGGGTCCATATGAGGACATATTGCGACAAGCTGGTTGGAGTAATGAAGGATGAAAGGATCCGCATGAAACTGTTCATGAGGAGTTTGAAAGGAGATGCATTATCTTGGTACATCAGCCAAGATCCCAAGAAGTGGTCAAGCTGGGTAGGCATGGCATCTGACTTTATGGACCGATTCAGGTTTAATACAGAGAACGCACCAGACGTGTTCTATATCCAGAATTTGAAGAAGAAGCCCACGGAGATGTTTCGCGAGTTTGCTACTTGCTGGAGGTCTGAAGCTGCTAAGGTCAAACCCGCCTTAGAAGAGGAGCAAATGAACAAGTTCTTTGTTTGGGCTCAGGACCCGCAGTACTATGAACGACTGATGATGATTGAGAACCACAAGTTCTCCGATATTATCAAACCAGGTGAAAGAATTGAAGAAGGTATCAAAAGTGGTATGGTTACAAACTTCGAAGCCTTGCAAGCTACGAATAAGGCTTTACAGTCTGGTGGTGTGTCCAAGAAAGGGATGTTGGGGCCGTGATGGTTGCACAAAGGACCAAGTCTCCCCTCAAATACCAAACTTATCCAACACCTCCACTCACATACCAGCCAACCCCAAATTACCAAGCACCCTCACCCTCGTACCAAGCTCCGCCAACAACTTATCAGTCATCACCCAGATACTTCCAACCCGCTCATGTCTACCAAACCTATAATGCTCAACCATCCCATTATCAATCACCCCCTGCACGCCAAAATATCCCTAGACCCCGACCTAATTTTGATCGCAGACCTCCAAAACAATATACAACTATCGCTGAACCCATCGACCAGCTGTATGAGAGGCTCAAAGCTGTCGATTATGTCACCCCCATCCCTGCTGCAACCCCTGAAAATCCTTTTCAGTGGGTTAAACTAAACAAGTCCCGTGCGTACCATTCCGACATTAAAGGGCACACCATCAACGAATGCCGCTTCTTGAAAGACAAGATACAGTCCTTGATTGATAACAAGATCATTGTGGCAAAGGAGGCCAAACGTCCGCAACAACCCTCTACCAGACCATAAGGGTGGAGGTATCCACATGATTGAAATAGAAGATGACTGGGATCCGAAGGATCAATCAGGTTGATCGTAGAAGGTGATGACCCAAAGAAACCAACAATTACTCTCAATCCAATCATAGTCTCATATCTAACCGTCTGAGGATGCTGAGGTGAATATGTTTGTACCTCTTGAGTTTGAAGTAGCGCCATCTACAAAGGCATCGGTACCAATTGAGGTTGAATTTGTGTCTCCGGCAAATGCACCCTCACCATTTGAGGTTGCAGTCTTGCCACCCAAGGCACATGTTCCATTCAAAGTGAGGATAGTCGCGCCGATCCCAATGGCGATGTCAACCATGCCACCATTCTATACAAATGTTGTACCTTGGGACTATACAGCCGAGGCGAGGATTGAAGAAACTATCGCAGCACAGGGTATGACAAGAACTGGTAGAGTCTATACCCCTGAACATCTAGCTAAATTAAGCAAGCAGGCCTCCAATCGGCCACCTCTCATTGAGATAGGTCCGGACGAACTTTGGAGGAAAATACAGGCCAAGGAACATTCGGTCATCGAACAGTTAAACAAGACGACAACACAAATATCCATCCTCTTTGCTGCAAATTTCTGAGGCGCACAAGAATGCTCTATTAAAGGTGCTAAATGAAGCATACATACCTAGTAACATCGCTAGCGGGGAAGTGGCTAATATGGTAGGACAAGTGCTGGAAAGCCATAAGATCACCTTTCATGAGGACGAGCTGCCACCTGAAGGGCTAGGGCACAACAAAGCACTGCACATCACCGTGCAATGAGAAGATTATTTCATCACTAGAATTCTGATCGAAGGAGGTTCCAGTCTTAACATTTGTCCACTGGTAACACTCAAGAAGTTGGGTAAAGGGCTACATGAGATAAAGGATGGAGCAATCAATGTGAAAGCCTTTGATGGTTCTGAGAGGTCCACCATTGGTGAGATTAGTCTATGCCTGCAGATGGGACCAGCCTGGTTCAAGGTCGATTTCCAACTAATAGATGTACTAGCGTCTTACAACTTGCTGCTGTGACGGCCATGGATTCATGCTACTGGGGCTGTAGCATCAACGCTGCATCAGGCAGTAAAGTTTGAATGGAATCACCAGGAAGTGATCATTCACGGCGACGGTAGCAACCCTATATACAGTCTCCAGACCATTCCGGCGATCGAGGGAAGAAGGAAGTTGGGTGGAGAAACTTACCACCACATTGAGCTGGTCAATGCTATCGACAAAGACAAGTGGTGGGATAACAAAATCGAGAGTATACTGAATTGGAGTGGGTATGAACCTGGAAAAAGGCTCAGCAAGAACCTCCAAGGAATCTCTAAACCTATAAAACTCAAAAAGCATGGCACCAATTTCGGTTTGGGATATGAGTACACCTGGGAAGAATTCAACAACTGGTCGCCACCATGGCGCGGTCCTTACTATCCACTAGAGCAGCCAATACCACATCTGGAGCAGACCCTCCAGCATGCCGACATTATTTATGGGTCAGATGAAGAAGAAGCACTTGTAGTAGTGAAGAACTTGTTTTTAGAGAATAGTGATATGGACTGTTGCGTTATTCCCGAGGAGGAGGGGAAGGAAGGCCCTTCCAACAGGCTGTGAGCAGAGGGGCACATCTCAAGAATTGGACCATTAGGACAGCCAAAGCCCGACGTGCCTCGGGGTAGCAAGGCTAAAACAAGCACTATTCACTGTTTTAACTAAATTATTTTCTTTTTGCATTTTTTCAATTCCCACAATAAGATCTTCAGTGTTCAAAACAGTTATTCAATTTATCAAAAGCATTTTTGATTTTTCTTATGAATTAATATTTATTGCTATCGTTTTCTCTCCGTGCTTTACCAATACAACATTACTATTACTTGTCTCGATGAACCAATGAATGTGATATACAATGACACAACGCAACAAACAAACATTGATTCAGAGGAAGATGACATACCTGACGAGATTGTCAAAGAAGTTGAGAACTTTGAAAACATGCCTAAGTCCAACCTGGACGAGACCGAGATTGTCAACCTGGGAGATGCAGATCAAGGAAACACGAATCAACATTCACCTATCGCCCTCAGAGAATAAAGAATATACAGAATTTCTAAATGAGTATGAGGACATATTTGTTTGGTCGTATGATGACATGACTGGTCTGATTACCGGTAAAGTAAAAGCTCTGAAAGTTCAAGCATGATATGAGTTTGAAAATCAAAGAAGAATCACCAAGCAGATCAACGCTAAGGTTCTTAGGATAGTAGAATACCCGACATGGTTAGCCAACATTGTGCCAGTGCCAAAGAAGGATGGGAAGGTTAGAGTTTGTGTCGACTACCGGGATCTCAACCAGGCTAGTCCGACAGACGACTTCCCTTTGCCAAATATACATATCCTGATTGACAATTGCGCCAAGCATTCGTAGATTGCCTCACTGGTTATCATCAGATCTGGATGGATGAGGAAGATGCTGAGAAAACGGCTTTCATTTCATCGTGGGGAGTGTACTATTACAAAATGATGTCATTCGGCCTAAAGAATGCAGGGGCCACATACATGAGGGCCGTGACTACCATCTTTCATGATATGATACACAAGGAGATAGAGGTATATGTAGATGATGTTATTATCAAATCCAAGAAGGCCACTGACCACATAGAAGATTTGAGGAAGTTCTTCAATAGACTGCGAAGATACAACCTGAAACTAAACCCCGCAAAGTGCGCATTTGGGGTTCCAGCTGGGAAATTGCTTGGGTTTATTGTGAGTCGTCGAGGAATAGAACTGGATCTATCGAAAGTCAAAGCCATTGAGTAACTACCACCGCCAAAGAACAAGAAGAACGTGATGAGTTTTTTTTGGGAAGGCTTAATTACATCAGCCGATTCATAGTATAGTCCACAGTTATCTGTGAGCCAATCTTTAAGATTTTGAAGAAGGACACCGCCACCAAATGGACCGATGACTGCCAAAAGGCCTTCAACAAAATCAAAGAGTATATGTCAACGCCACCGGTGTTAGTCCCGCCCGAGCCAGGTAGACCCTTATTACTCTATCTTGCAGTATTGGATGGAGCATTCGGCTGCGTTCTGGGACATCATGATGAAACGGGGAGGAAGGAGCAAGCCATTTATTATCTCAGTAAGAAGTTCACCCCGTACGAGGCCCGGTTTTCTCTATTGGAATGCACCTGTTATGCTTTGACTTGGGTAGCTCAGAAGCTGAGACATTACTTCTGTGACTATACTACATATCTCATATCGAGGATGGATCCTTTGAAGTACATCTTTCAGAAGCCCATGCCCACCGGCAAGCTAGCCAAGTGGCAAATCCTATTGAGTGAGTTCGACATTGTTTACGTAACTCAGAAAGCAGTCAAGGGATAGGCACTGGCAGATCACCTTGCTGAAAACCCCATGGATGGAGGATACGAACCCTTGAAAATGTATTTTCCTGATGAGGAGGTATCATTCATAGGAGAAGACATTGCGGAATCCTATGACGGTTGGAGAATGTTCTTCGACGGAGCAGCAAACTTCAAAGGAGTTGGCATAGGAGCAGTCCTAATATCAGAAACCAGCCAGCATTATTCGGTGTCTGCCAAACTCAGGTTCCCTTGCACCAACAATATGGCCAAATATGAAGCCTGCATCTTAGGACTCAAAATGGCCATTGACATGAACGTTCAAGAGCTGCTAGTAATTGGAGATTCAGACTTACTTATACATCAGGTACGAGAAGAATGGGCAACCAAGAACTCCAAGATACTCCCTTATCTGCACCACGTACAGGAATTGAGAAAGAGGTTCACAAAGACGGAATTCCAGCATGTTCCCAGAATCCAGAATGAGTTCGTCGATGCATTGGCTACCCTATCATCTATGATACACCATCCCGACAAGAATTTCATTCAGTGAAAATCCATAATCAGCCAGCTTACTGTGCCCATGTTGAAGAGGAAGCAGACGGAAAGCCTTGGTTTCATGATATCAAGGAATATTTGGCAAAAGGAGAGTACCCGGAGCTTGCTAATCCCACTCAGAAACGCACACTTCGGAGATTGTCCAACGACTTCTTTCACAACGGAGGAATCCTGTATAGGAGGACTCCCGATTTAGGATCATTAAGATGTGTCGACGCAAAGGAAGCATCCATGCTACTAGAGGAAATTCATGCTGGGACCTGTGGTCCACATATGAACGTTTTGTCTTAGCAAAGAAGATACTTCGGGCCGGTTACTTTTGGATGACTATGGAAATAGACTGCATCCAGCATGTCCGGAAATGCCACCATTGTCAGATACATGCAGACATGATAAAGGTACCCCCCAAGCGAGCTCAACACAACAAGTTCACCGTGGCCATTCGCCGCTTGGGGAATGGACGTTATTGGACCAATCGAGCCTGTTGCTTCCAACGGACATAGATTTATCCTGGTAGCCATCGACTATTTCACCAAATGGGTCAAAGCAGCATCTTACAAAGTAGTGACTAAGAAAGTCGTGGCAGACTTTGTCCGCGACCGCATCGTTTGTCGATTCGGAATTCCAGAGTCAATCATTATTGATAATGGCTCCAACCTGAATAGTGACTTGATGAAAGATATGTGCGAAACTTTCAAGATCAGACACAAGAATTCCACAGCCTACATGCCTCAGATGAATGGTGTTGTTGAAGCTGCCAACAAGAATATCAAGAAGATATTGAGAAAACGATAGAGAAGCATAAACAGTGGCACGAGAAATTATCATTTTACTCTACTGGGGTATCGCACCACAGTCCGCACATCAACCGGGGCAACTCCTATATGCTGGTTTACGGTACAGAGGTTGTCATTCCCGATGAGGTAGAAATTCCTTCCATAAGGATCATACATGAAGTTGAGCTCGACGACGCAGAGTGGGTGAAAAGTCGTTATGAGCAACTAGCCCTTATAGATGGAAAGAGAATGAATGCAGTCTGGCATGGTCAACTCTATCAGAACAGAATGTCCAGAGCCTTCAACAAAAGAGTCATACCAAGACAGTTCACACCGGGACAGCTGGTGTTGAAGAAGATTTTTCCGCATCAAGATGAAGCCAAAGGGAAGTTCTCTCCCAACTGGCAGGGCCCATACATGGTTCACCGAGTTTTTGACAGGAGGAGCCCTCATACTTGCAGAAATGGACGGAAAAGTCTGGCCAAAGCCGATCAATTCAGATGTGGTCAAGCGTTACTATGTGTAATCTTTATGCTTTCCTTATATGATATAAATTGAACTGTGCCTGACCTGATTCCCGTTTAAGTGAGGATACGTAGGCACCCCTATGGGTTCGATCTATGGGTTTGGCCAAAATTCAATAAAAATTCCATCTCCCCCCGCAATTGGAAACTGGGCAGAATTTTGAGGAGGACCCTCAAAATTCCGAAATAATTTCAGCCGATCGCCGCACGAGCAACAGTCAGAAACGTCAACCCATCAAACTGGGGCAGAATTTTGAGGAGGACCCTCAAAATTCCGTAATAGTAGAGTTTGCAATGTCCTGAACTACGTCACAGTCGTTGGTTCATCTAAAAGCTATTTTTTAATTATACTTTTACAAAATCATGCATGTTTATTATTGAAACTGCTTTGTTTAGCAACGCTACCCCAATAATACAGACGGTATCACCAGATCAAAGCCGAACGAGTCAAGCAAAACCCAACGGGGATATGAGCTAACCTTCCCCCTTACAAAACTCACGATTTTTCTTTAGATGCAGGCACCAACGTTAGACATACTGTACGCCCATGGGACAAACATTATCCAAAACACGATTCACAAAACTGTTGCACTTACCAACATTTGCTATCAATACACACCAGTGATGTTCCATATGTCACAATGCTCCAAATAATCGCAATGCCGCAATCTGTTATCAGCCAAGAAAACTCTACTGTCAGTTGTTATCTTATTTCTTGCATAAGGCTATCATTCTGCCTTCCGAGACTAAACGCTGTCTCCATCTACATCCGCATTGCATAAGGCTACTATTCTGCCTTCCAATCTACATAAGGCTACCATTCTGCCTTTCGAGACTAAATGTTGTCTCCATCTACATCTGCATTGCATAAGGCTACCATTCTACCTTCCAATTTGCATAAGGCTACCATTCTGCCTTCCGACCTGCATAAGGCTACTATTCTGCCTTCCGATTTGCATAAGGCTACCATTCTGCCTTTCGAGGTTAAGTTCTACCTCATCTGCATTCGCATCTTTGCATAAGGTTATCATTCCGCCTTCCGAGGCTAAGCTCTGCCTCCAACTTTCTTCGAAACTAAGCATTATCCCAAGCATTATTTATCTCGCTTCTCTTACGGGCTAAGCTCTTCCCTTCAATTTGCAAGACTAAGCTCTGTATTGTCCGCATCATACTACTACATCCTTCACGGGCTAAAATAACGCCAACTCATCCAAAGGCGTCATCGTTCGGAGGCACCATCTTCATAGCCCGAGAACACCATGTCATGGCCTGAGGATCCCTTTCAATCTTTTGCATATCATTATTCAAAGGCACCATCTTCATAGCCCGAGAACATCATTTCATGGCCTGCGAATCCTTTATCATACGCTTCATGGCCCAGGACATCATGGTCTAAGGATGTCATCCTCATCGTCCGAAGACAACATTCATGGTCCAACGGGAATTTGCATCATGTTTAAATTTACGCACAATATATGCTCGTATTGCTTATTTGCAGGTAAGCCGGCTAGCAACGGCTATACCACCAGGAGTGATCCCTCTCCAGTTTCCTAGCCATAACAAACCTAACCATTCCCGTAAACTGTCCACTCACCCAGCCCTAGATATTGCGCCCGTTCTTGAAATGTCTTCATCGGTATACTCTGCAGGTGAATCCGGAACTACATACGGCCTGATTCCTGTGAAACCAGGGATATGTAGGCAGCTCAGAAGCCAGGGTGCGGCCTAACCTCTTCAAACCGTTTTGCTTGGTCAAAATTAGCCATCATTTCTTTAACTGAAAACTCTTTCATTCTTCCCGGGTAAAGAGGGGAAGCTGTTGATACACAATTTTTTCATATATATTTTCAATATGCAAAATACCTTCAAAATAGCATATATATATGCAAATATAAGCATGTCCAAGGTTTTATTATTTTTTCCATAATTTTAAGGTTTTTAATTGATTTATTTTCTCCCTTTTTACCCATAAAATCCCCAATAATTATTACTAAAATTATTTTTTTGATAGGTCATTTATTGGATTTCTATATTTATGCCAAAATATGGCTAAGTTAATTTTTACATATTTTTATAATTACATTTAGTATTTTTTAAAGCTGAATTGCACATAATTGCAATATTAGCCCCTTTTAAGATTTAATTATGTTTTATATGCATAAAATTGGATCGTGTATTTTTAAATTTCTAATTATATATTATAAATCCTTTTAGTTTTTTAAATTATTTTTCAGAAATTATCTACTATTTTTTATAAATCAAATAGGGAAAAACTGGCTATTTAAATTATAGGCAAATTGGCTTTCAATTATCGCCAAATTGGACCCCAATTCCCAGCCTAATTTATAATTAAAAACCCGACCCACACCCTATTAACCCATAACTGGAACCCACCTACCCCATTTAATCTCGACCGTTGATCTCAGATCAACGGTCCACGCCGTTTCTTTCCTTTTTTTAATCCAACAACCCCCAAACCCTACCACATTCTTTCATCTGTGCCGCCTCTGAATTCTCTCCTCCTATCTTCTCTCTCAGACACCCTCAAACCCTAATCACTGTCCACCTTCCCCAGCCACCTCCCTCACCGAAAACCATGGCCTCTCATCATCTCCTGGCCTCTGCTTCACCCCACACCGGTTTGACACTACCCTGAGGTCCTCAGGTAAACTTGGAGCGGTTCAACTCCTATCCATGGTCTTTCATGCCATTTCCTAGCCATCCATGGTTGTTCGAGTAAGATCTATGACTTTTCGGCTAAAACCGGTAACATTTTAAGGTCCTCTCATCTTCTCTGGGTTCTCTGAAACCCTAACTCTTGAGATTTTCCATTTTTCTTTAGATCTATCTTAGATCTAGGCATATCCATGAGTTTTTAACCGTTTTTTCTTCATCTCTACTAGTTTCCAAAAACCCCGGATTCGCTATTGTTCGATTCTTCTCAGATCTTTCTAGATCTGAGGTGATTCGAGTATTATTAAGCATTTCCCTTTAAAAACCTCCTGTTTTAACTAACTATTTTGAATTTTTAATCACTCTTCCTAACCTAGGGTTCATCCCAAGTTGTTTTTCAAAGGTTTTTCTGACTTCTAAGTGTTTGATTAATTATCCTTTCATCTTCGTAACTGATTTGTGCAAAAATATGAAATCCTAGTTGATTCTATGTGGTTCCTTCAAATCTGTGCCTCAATTTGGGGTATCTTTGTGGTACTAGTCGTGTTAGTTTACTCTATCTTTTGGACTTAAACATTTTTTCCTTGTTAAATCCAGTATTTTGTGGTTTTCCCCTAATTAATCTTTGTTAGAGTTCGAACCTACTTTTCCGGCTAAGTACTATATTTTCTTTGAGGTTTTACTTAGTCTAATATCTATTTTATGGGATTTGAGTAATTCTTTTCGGAAATCACTATTCTTTTGAAGGTTTTGCTGATTACTTTACCCTATTAAGATTCGTGTGCATAGATTATATTTATTTCCTTGTTTATGACTTTAATTGGTCATCACTGCCTTAATTGATTGCCTGTATAATTTTAGGATTCTTACTGACTCCTTATTTGGTATGATTTGGACTCCTTGCCTTAAATTAAACCTCTGTTGTTACCGTTAATCAATTACCCCTAATTAAGGGGGTATATTCCAAACCCCTTTAGGTGATTTGATTCTGTAATTCTGTGATTGTCTCTAATTGACTGGCTTCTGATTCTTTACCTTATTCGTTCTACTCCTAAAGTGCTATATATATACACTTTTGTTTTATCTCTTAACACACGAACAATAGTTGAGAATACGCACACCCACACTCAAACTCTCTCTTCTTTCTCTGTTACTTGTGCTAACTACTTGTATAGCCGGCTGAAAGCCAAGGCTAGACTGTGGAACTCTACTTGCTTTACTTTCTGCATTTTGCTTCCTTAACCCAATGTTCCTAGTTCAATTCTGAAACTCAACTCTATGTGCTCCATGTCTGTTAATCTGCATTAATTTAATGTCTTATGTATTTAATTGCTCTTCTTATTTATTGATTTATACAACATGCTTATGTTTTTCCTTCTCTTGTTCAAGTGTGTAATCATCATGTCGGGGTATCACTTGTCTTGCTTGATACTCGGCCAGCATGTCTACTTGAGTTCTTGTTTATTTTCCTCGACTAGTATGCCATGTTAGTATCATAGACTCCTACTATACTTGATTAACACTAAGTAGCATGACTAACTATGTGTAATAGACCCCTTCCTTGTAATTCAGCATGTCTACTGCATTCTTATATTTTTCTACTACTATTCTACCCTAACTCCCCAACCCCCAATACATTGTAAGCATGTGTTTGTGACACCCAGTCACTATGTGATCCTGAACCCTTCCCCCTAAAACTAATGAGTAACTCTGTTTAGCACCCCTTGATCTAATATTGTTAAGCTCCTGGCATGAACACTCTGTGATAGACTATTGTCGTGACTTTAATTTCTGTAGCACTTCTCTAGTGTTAACCTGTGTGCAAAAATACTTTCACATATGTACTATTTGTCCCCAATTCCTCCTTTTCCTATTGTGTTTGAACCATGTATGTTGATTTGGTCTTGAGTTGCTGGTTGTCCTGTTTCTTTTCTTCTCCAAACTGGTTTTTACTAAGGCAAACTCTTCTATTACTTTTTCCAAAACTTATTTCAAACTAATCATTGTCAAAATTGTTTCCAACTCAACTCTTTTAAACTTATGTCAAGCACTCTCACCTTACTCTTAGACCACTAGGTTCTGCCCCTTTTGTGTGAGCCTTGCCTTGGGACCCTTCCCTTTGAACTTGGACAGACAAAAGCTGGCCTTTCCACACTGCACTTACTATGTCTTGGCTATGAAATCTGAGTGTGAGCACTGCCCGGGATCCCTTGAGGTCCTTAGGGAACTCTAACACACCCCAAATATGAGAAAAGCTATGGAACAATCTTGGTACTTGAAGTGATTTATTACATAACTCAGGGAGGAAATCCTAATCAGGCTCCCTATAGTGTAACTTCTTATTTTTCATTTCTACTTATGTAATTCATTTCAATGTTGGTATGTAATTACCTGTTGTGAACAAGTATTGGGTTGGCTAGTAAAAAAGAGATGGGGTAAATATGCATGCTATAGTTGTTAAGGGTAGAAAACATGTTATTAGGTTTATATTCCTAATTGCGCAATAGAAACCATGCTTAGGACTCATACATGCATTAGAAATCATGCTCTTAGGTCCCCATGTTTATTGTTTTAGCATGTGCACCCTTACAAAATCATGTGTTAAAATCTGCTAATAACTAGCACTTTACCATTATGTTATGCACTGCCATGTACACTTAGAGATCCTGCCTTAGGATAAAAATAACGCTAATAAACATGTCATTTCCATATCTTCTGCATATTCTGAAAGTATGTAATACTTATGCATTTAGAAAAAAAATCCTGCACAGGTCCTACATATACATCATTCTGCATTTTTGTGCATTAGATATCATGCTTTTAGAATTGCATTCACATCCGCTTAGGCATATCTAGTTTAATTATTAAAAAGAATAGATTAACCCCGCTGGTAATAATTCCGAAATTCTGAACATTCAGAACAACAACACAATTCAAACAGTCTTCTCTAAGTAACTCTGATAACTGGAACACGATTTTACACCTAGGCAAGCCTTTAGGTGCTAAATTTGTCAAAACTGGAAACATGCTTCTTTATGTATGCTACTTAATTATCAACTGTTAAAATCAGTAGGGAAGCCTGATTCAGACTTCTTGTTTGAGTCATGCAATAAATCTAGCTCTGCCGTTGTCACTTAGATACCTTGTTAGGATCTGAATTTAGACCTTAACTATGTATGAGTCATGTTGTCTATGTGCATTACTTGTGTAGGCAAGCCTAAGTGGTATTGCTTCTCTTTTGTTACCAGGAGGCCGAACTGCACATTCAAGATTTGCGATCCCTCTACATTCAACTGAAGATTCAACATGCAATATAAAACAAGGTAGATCGGTTTGGGATGAGGCACCAATGATGCATAAATACTGTTTTGAAGCTCTTGATCAAACTCTTAGAGATATTCTAAGATTTAAAGATCCGTCAAATTTAGATCGGTCATTTGGAGGTAAAACAATTGTTCTTGGAGGTGACTTCGGACAAATCTTGCCTGTAATTACAAAAGGTACTAGGCAAGAGATTGTTCAAACAACTCTAAATTCTTCATATTTGTGGCCCCACTGTCAGGTTTTAAAGCTAACAACAAATATGAGATTGTAAGAAAATATATCTGATGCAGATTTTGATGATTTAAAAGAATTTTCTGATTGGATTTTGGCAATAGGTGATGGAAAGATTGGATGTTCCATTGATGGCTTTAGAAAGTAGAAAACCGGACGATATTCTCATATATAATTGTGATGATCCAATAGCTGGAATTATAGAAAGTACACAATCTGATTTCTTGAGACATTTAACTGATATAAAATACCTTCAAGAAGAGCAATTCTTGCACCAACTCTTCAGATGGTGGAATCGGTGAATGATTACATGATTTCTCTCAACAATAGTCAGAATAAATCATATTTAAGTTCGGATACAATTTGCATGTCTGATCATGTACTTACTTACATCTTTGGAACATGTACATACACCTGAATTCCTAAATAGTGTTAAATGTTCAGGTATTCCAAATCACTCTATCACTTTGAAGGTAGGTGTTCCTGTGATGTTGTTAAGAAATATAGATCAATCGTCAGGATTGTGTAATGGTACAAGATTGATCATCACAAGACATGAAAATCGGGTAATTGAAGCCAAAGTATTATCAGGAAATATGGATGGAGACAAAGTTTTTATACCAAGAATGACACTTAGTCCATTTGATGCAAGAATTCCTTTTAAGTTCCAAAGAAGACAATTTCTAGTCATTCTATCTTTTGCCATGACCATCAATAAAAGTCAAGGTCAATCATTATGTAATGTGGGATTATTTTTGAAGAAGCCTGTGTTTACTCATGGACAACTATACGTTGCACTTTCAAGAGTAACAAGTAGAAAAGTATTGAAGATCCTATGTTATGATGAAGATGGGAAAATAACAAATGAAGCTACAAATGTAGTGTATAAAGAAGTTTTCCGAAATTTAGAGGATATAGGTTTTGAATGAGTAAATATCAAATGAGCAGCAACAATGATAGGTTCAGTGTACATACTCAGTATATAGTTGCTCATACTACAGAGAAAGATAAAGCTGAATGAGGTAAATATTCTTCTAAATTTACTTTACTTTGATATATCCTGTTGTAGCTTAGTCACATGTACTTTGTTTGCTAAATTGTATTCTATATTTGCAGTCAATCAATTCAATTAAATTGTGGAGTTGCAAGAATATGGATTACCAACCATTATTTCCGTTCATTGACCGCTACTAGGTATGAAATATTACTTAGAAAGAATTTTATTAAAAAATATATAATAGGAGTAATACTATCGCTTATCAATCACAGCTCCAAGCTGCTGGGGAACTAAATATTTTTTAATCTGGCATCAAATGGGGCACTGGTTATTTCTTGAAATCCAGTTCCAAGCATAATCGCTTCTATATCCATGTTAGTCCCAATAGTTTTAAAGAATATTGAGAGTTAATTTTATTCTAAGTTTCTCCAACAACATATGTTTGTTAAATGTTAAACATTTAATTGTGCATTTTTTAAGGTTGGAGATCTAATAAAAGATCATGAGTGTTGGACAAGGCCAGAGGACATGAAAACATCACAAATTGTACTTCTGATAGATGAAAATAATCGTGGAACAGAGATTGTTGTTGAGAGGACTGACGTTTGGTTGTATTATAGAAGGTGGGCTTCATTGCTTATTTTAAGAAGTATGAGTTATGTCTTGATGTTGTTCTACATGAGCATGTTACAAATGATCGGGTATCTTTTCATCTCATACGTAGAAGATTTAGTAAAATAATTCAATGCATGATTTTGTTACAATGATTGTTGCTTTATACAAAGGTTGTGCAGAAAATTTTCATAACTGATTTCAACTACCTTTTTTTTCCTCCTCAATACAAGATGATTTACCACCTGTTAGTTCATTCTTGGTAATTTTTGTTCCTGAGGAGTGCAGAGAAGTTGTATCGTCTATGATTTTTGTAGCAGCAAAATTTGCCGACGTGTCAGAATTACGCCAACTAAGAATTGTCTGAGAGATTTGGAAATACCCTTGAATGTTATGTCAGTAAAGAGGTACTGACTCATCTTTTCACTGTCATAATATTTGTGCTTAAACTTATAACTGCAACTTTACTTTTTTCCTCTAGCTTTAAAAAACATCACAAATTTTCTTTCATGACAGTTTGTTCAAAACATAACTCAGAAGCTACAAAGGAGATGAAGCTTCAGTTGTTGCAAGACATAACATCATATTCTGGTAAATAATGTAATTCCAAGGCTTTAGAGGAGAAGCCTTATAATCCACTTGTATCAGAGCAAGTAAACCTTGCATGGAACCTCATAATCTCCTCTTTTCTTACATCAAAGCCAACTTGAATTGCTCTTTAAAAGTAAATTTGACCAGCTAAGAACTTATAGTAGTTTTATTTTTTAACATTCTCCTATCCTTTCAGTTTGGAGTTTCTATTTTCAATAAACATATCATTATATTTATCTTTGACTTGCCTATGCTCATTTTAAATATATTTTCCTATGCCTAACCTTATTTTATTTCAATACAAGATTTATTTATATTGACTGTTGCTTTATAGAAAGGTGGTTCGGGTTATCACTTGTTTTAAAAGTCAATTATGTGTTCTGAGGCCTTGAAAACCTCCTCTTGTCTCACCTTAATTTACGTGCACAGTCCAGACGTACATTCGGAACACTTTTATGTGAAAATTTGAGGAAAATGCTAATTTTTCCTTTAAATTTGAATTTAAGTTGACTTCGGTCAATATTTTGGGTAAACGGATCTGGAACCATATTTCCACGGGCCCAAAGGATCCATAGAAAAATATTGGACTTGAGTGTATACCTGGAATTGAATTCCGAGGTCCCTAGCCCGAGAAATAAAAAAATTGAAAGAAATTATTTAACTGAAATTATAAGAGTTTTTAAAAATTTAAATATGTTTGAATTTGATGGTATCGGGCCCGTATTTTAGTTCAGAGCCCGGCACAGGTTTAATATGATATTTAAGTTGTGCCTGTAAAATTTGGTAAGAAACGGAATTCATATGACGTGAATCGGACCCTCGGTTGTGAAAATGGAACTTTAAGAGTTCTTGAGATTTTTCTTTGATTTTGATGCTAAACTTGTAGTTCTAGGTGTTATTTTGGCGATTTGATCGCACGAGTAAGTCCGTATGATATTTTTAGGTTAGTATGCATGTTTGGTTTGGAGCCCCGAGGGCTCGGGTGAGTTTCGGATGGGGTTCGTGATGTTTTTAACTTATAAAAGCTGATGGTTTTTCTGCTACTGGTGCACAGTGAATTTGTTCTTTGTGTTCGCATGGCCTCACAGGCGAACACGTAAAGTAAATTTCTACAGGGGTTATTTTGTTCTTCGCGAACGCGAAGCTCTGGTGGGTTACCCTTCACGAACGCGTTCTGGCCCATGCGAACGCACAGAGTTAGTGGGCCTGGGGGAGGGGACTCGAATTGTTCTATGCGAACGCGGCCGTTTGACCGCGAACGTGATGGCCTATGAAGTCAAAGCTCCGCAAAAACGGGCCATCCGGTGCAAACACGAAGGCCATTTGGGCCTGACCCATGCGAACGTGGTAGGCCTATCGTGAACGCGATCAAGGCCTGCCCAGTTATACAAAAACAGTTTTAAAAACAGGCAGAACCCATTTCTTCATGTTTTTTGAACTACCAAGACCTAGAGGCAATTTTTTTCATACAAATTCATCCTAAAGTATTGGTAAAGAATTCTAAATTCTTCCCTTTCAATTACCCAATGTTTTTCATCACTTTTCAATCAAAAATCAAGAACTTTCATGGTTAAAATTGAGGGTTTGGGTAGAATTAGGAGATTTTGTAAAAATCGAATTTAGACCTCGATTTGGGATCGGATTCCGAAAGTAATTGCATATTTGGGCTCGTGGGTGAATAAGTAATCGGGTTTTGGTCTGAACCTCGAGTTTTGACCAAGCGGGCTCGAGGTCGATTTTTGACTTTTTGGGGAAAATGATAGAAAACCTATAATTTAGCATTGGAGTTGAATTCTTTAGCATTTATTGATGTTCTTAAATTAATTTGGGTTAGATACAAGTAAATTGGAGGCAAATCTAAAGGGAAAACGGTGCTTGAGGCTTGAGTTTGGCTGTGCAAGCTGAGGTAAGTGTTTGGTCTAACCTTAGCTTGAGGGAATAGGAGTTGTGGTCTTATTTGATATGTGCTAAGTGTCGAGTACGACGTATAGGTGTGGTGACGGTATATATACGTTGGTGTCAAGCCTGCTCGTGAGTTTTATACTATGGTTGTTATGACTCCGTTGTGTATTGTCCATGCTTAATATGATGATTATGAATGTTGAACAAGGCTTGTGAAAATATTCTTGGTAATTGACCATTATTGGGCATAGGCTCAAGTTGAGACTTATGTTGTGAAGCGATTGTGGAATGAGATGAGATATATTGTTGATTCCCTTACCAGGATGTTATTGTTTATGATATTGTTTTCCTTGCCAGAATGTTATTGCTTATGATATTGTTTCCCTTGCTGGGATATTGTTGTTATATTATTGTTCCCTTGCTAGGATTCTTTTATGATTGGTGTTGATTTGTATATTGGGATCGGGTTGCATGCCACAACAATATTATATGGGATCGGGTTGCATGCCACAACAATATTATATGGGATCGGGTTGCACGCTGCAACAAGGAGTAATAACGGAGGACAGGTGGGGTCGGGTTGTTCGCTGCAACAGTATTATATGATTAGGATCGGGTTGCACGCCGCAACAGTATTATATGATTGGGATCGGGTTGCAAGCCGCAACAAGAAAGAATAAAAGTGAATATTGATTCGTTACTGTTTTCCTTATTCTTACTAATATGAAATTTATGATGTTTCTTATGCTTCTCCTGAAATTCTATTAGTACTTGATATTCCTCGCCGCATGTTCACCCTCTCCATCTTTAACTACTAGTTTCCGTTATTATTATTTGCCGTATACGCTTTAACTGTACAGGTTTATTTGGTAGTCTTGTCCTAGCCTCGTCACTACTTCGGCGAGGTTAGGCTCGACACTTACCAACACATGAGGTCGGTTGTGCTGATACTACACTCTGCACTGTGTGCAGATCCCGGTGCTGGAGCTTTTGGACCATAGCAAGGTTGCTGCCTTCAGTCCAGCGGAGACCCAAGGTAGTCCTGCAGACGTCCACAGGCCTTGGCGGGGGGTTCTATCCTTTCCATTCTATTTTTATTTATTTTAGAGACAGACTTGTATTTTTTTCTATTCAGACCACTGTTTGTAGTATTCGTAGATGGTCCGTGACATTATGACACTAGTTCTAGGTAGAGTTATATTTTGGATTCTCATACTAGTATTTAGTTAAATTATCAGATTTCGTCTTCCGCATTTATTTTGTTATTATTATTATTCTATTGTTGATTACATGTTAATTTGAAATTGTTAAAAGGTTAAGGAAAAAGGGTAATAAAATCTATAATACTCAGCTTGCCTAGCTTCCACGAGTAGGCGCCATCACGACTCCCGAGGGTGGAAAATCCGGGTTGTGAAATTTTCATAACTGATTTCGGCTACCTTTTTGTTCCCTTCTCAATAAAATATGATTTACCACCTATTGTTTTGTAACTTAATTATATATCCACTGCTTTGCAGGTTTATAGAGCCATAATAAAACTAGTTATCCCAACCATCTTTCAGCGCACAAAAGCTACATAATTTCCTTATGGCAAGACAGGTATGCTCCTCATCAACTCTTTATCTTTCCAACCCACCTCGCCGAGCCTAAGGCTGTCACGACCCCAGTTCGCCCTCCGTGAACTATCATGACGGCACCTAGTCTCTACGACTAGGTAAGCCTAACAGATGCGGAAAAGAAAAAAATAATTGCGGAAAGAAAGTAATTAAAAACTGAGATCACAAAATGAAACAATGTTTAAGATGCCACCTGGCATATAATAGTACAAAATCTCAACCTAACACTCCCAAAAATCGGAACCCCATGAATCACAAGCTAAGAGTTTACATAAAAATCTCTAACTCCACAAATATCTATCAACAAGGAAAATACAGAAGGGCTATACTAGTACTGAGAATAGAAAGGGACTCTTCGGTCTACGGATGCGGCAGATATACCTCGAAGTCTCTACGAAAATGCCTCGCCTCAAGAATGATAAGACTGAGTAGAAGTACCTGGATCTGCACATGAAAAACATACACAAAAAGGGCATGAGTACACCACAGCAGTGCTTAGTAAGTGCCAAGCCTAACCTCAGTCGGGTAGTGACGAGGAAGGTCAGGGCCCTACTGAGGTTAAATATAATACGAGGTATAACAATATAGAAAAAACAAGACAGTATAATTAAGTACGTCAGTATGATGTAACACAGGAACAACAACAATTATGACAGAGTCAAGACAATCACGGAAAGGAATACAGCTCAATATGGAGATAACAACTAGGGATCTCTAGGTAGCCCAAGGATCTCTTAGTATATCCTCAATATGTGTCCCGTGGATCTCTCAGTATCCCGAGAATCTCTCAGTATAAATTATGGCTTAAATCCTCGAATTTGGGTTTTTAAAATCTGCTCAGGTATTTCCTTCTTCGCGAATGCGGAAGGACCCTCGTGTTCGCGAAGCACAACTCTGCTTGGGTCCAGTTTTCCTTCATCACGAATGCAATGCCCCGGTCATGAACGCGATGACCGATTTCCTCCTCTTACGCGAATGCAGGACCATCATCGCGAACGCGTAGGTATAAGACCTCCCAGTTTTGCGAACGCAAAGCATTAAACCTCCCCCAGCCCCAGCTCCTCTTCGCGAACGCAAAGACAGAAACCAGAACTGAGCTGCTGCAATTTTTCTGCAAATTTTCTAAGTCCAAAAATGACGCGTTGAGCATCCGAAACACACTTGAGGCCCCCGGAACCTCAACCAAACATGCCAGCCAATCCTAAAACATCATTCAAACTTGTTCCAACCTTCAGAACTCTCAAAACAACATTAAAACACCAATTTAACATCGGATTCAAGCCTAAGAACTCTAAAAACTCTCAAATTTTGCTTTCGATCAAAAAGTCTATCAAACCTCGTCCGAATGACCTGAAATTTTGCAAGCACGTCATATTCAACACTACGGAGCTACTCCAACTTCCGGAATTCCATTCCGACCCCGATATCAAAATCTCACTATCGAACCGGAAACTTCAAAAATTTAACTTTCGGCATTTTAAGCCTAAATGAGTTGCGGACCTCAAAAATACTATCCGAATACGCCCCTGAGTCCGAAATCACCCAACGGAGCTAACAGAACCGACGGAATTCCCTTCCAAGTCCGTCTTCACAATGCTCTGACTATGACCAAAATTCTAAAGCTTAAGCTCTCATTTAGGGACTAAGTGTCCCAAAACACTCCGAAACTCAAAACCAAACATCCCGGCGAATCAAAATAGCAGAGAAAAATATGGGGAAAGTAGTTAATAAGGGATCAGGGCATAAATTGTTAAAATGACCAGCCGGATCGTTACATCCTCCTACACTTAAACATTCGTTCGTTCTCGAACGAGCATAGAGACATATCTGAAGTAGTGAAAAGATGAGGGTAATGGTTGCGCATATCCTACTCGGTCTCCCAGGTCGCCTCCTCGACCGGCTGACCCCGCCACTAAACCTTTACTGATGTAATGTTCTTCGACCTCAGCTTTCGAACCTGCCTGTCCAATATCGCCACTGTCTCCTCAACTGGACTGAACTGAAATCCAACACGTGCGACGGATCACCGTGATACTTCCGGAGCATTGAAACATGAAATACCGGATGAACTCCTGCCAAGCTGGGAGGTAAGGCAAGATCATAAGCAACTTCCCCAACACGCCACAATATCTCAAAAGGACCAATAAACCTTGGACTCAACTTCCCTTTCTTTCCAAATCTCATAACGCCCTTCATAGGCGAAACCCGGAGAAGAACCCGCTCTCCAACCATATAGGAAACATCACGAACCTTCCGGTCCGTGTAACTCTTCTATCTGGACTGGGCTGTGCGGAGTCTATCCTGAATCACCTTGACCTTCTCCAAAGCATCCTGAACCAAGTTTGTGCCCAATAATCTAGCCTCACTCGGCTCAAACCAACTCACCGGGGATCTACACCGCCTACCATATAAAGCCTTGTACGGTGCCATCTGAATGCTAGACTGATAGCTGTTGTTGTAGGCAAACTCCGCCAATGGCAAGAAGTGATCCCAAGACCCTCCAAACTCAATTACACACGCACAAAGCATAGCCTCAAGAATCTAAACAGTGCGTTCGGACTGTCCGTCCGTCTAAGGGTGAAATGTTGTACTCAACTCCACCCGAGTACCCAACTCATGCTGAACGGCCCTCCAGAACCATGATGTGAACTGAGTACCTCTATCTGAAATGATGGAAACTAGAATACCATGCAGACGAACAATTTCCCGGATATAAATCTCCGCCAAACGCTCTGAAGAATAGGTAGTACACACAGGAATGAAGTGTGCGGACTTGGTCAGCCAATCCACAATCACCAAAATGGCATCGAACTTTCTCAAAGTCTGTGGGAGTCCAACTACGAAGTCCATGGTGATCTGCTCCCACTTCCACTCCAGGATCTCTATCTGCTGAAGCAACCCACCCGGTCTCTGGTGCTCATACTTCACCTGCTGACAATTGAGGCATCGAGCCACAAACCCAATTATATCTTTCTTCATCCGCCTCCACCAATAGTGTTGCCTCAAATCCTAGTACATCTTCGCGGCACATGGAATACCGCAAACTATGGGCCTCCTTTAGAATCAACTCCCGAAGCCCATCAACATTGGGTACACAAATCCGACCCTGCATCCTCAATACCCTATCATCACCAATAGTCACATCTCTGGCATCACCGTGTTGAACCTTGTCCTTGAGGACAAGCAAATGGGGTCATCAAACTGACGCTCCCTAATACGATCAAATAATGAAGACCGGGAAACCACGCAAGCTAGAACCCAACTCGGCTCCGAAAGATCCAATCTCACAAACTAGCTGGCTAAGGCCTGAACATCCATCGCCATGGGCCTCTCCGCTACTCGTAAATAGGCCAAACTTCCCAAACTCTCTGTCCGATGACTCAAAGCATCGGTCACCACATTGGCCTTTCCCGGATGATACAAAAAATAGCGATATCATAGTCCTTAAGTAGCTCTAGCCATCTCCTCTGATGCAAATTAAGATCCTTCTACTTGAGCAGATGCTGCAAACTCCGGTGGTCAGTATAAATCTCACAAGGCGCACCATACAAATAATGATGCCAGATCTTCAAGGAGTGAACAATAACAGCTAACTCGAGGTCATGGACATGATAATTCTTCTCATGTACCCTCAATTGTCTGGATGCATAGGCAATCACCCTACCGTCCTACATCAAAATTGCTCCAAGGCCAATCCTCGAGGCATCACAATAGACAGTATACGACACTGAACCTGTAGGCAATATCAAAATTGAGGTTGTAGTCAAAGCTGTCTTGAGCTTCTGAAAGCTCGCCTCACACTCTTCCGTCCACTGGAACGGAGCATGCTTCTGGGTCAGTCTGGTCATAGGGGTTGCAATAAATGAAAACCCCTCAACAAAACGATGGTAGTAACAGGCAAGCCAAGAAAACTGTGGATCTCTATAGCTGAGGATGGTCTGGGCCAACTCTGCACTGCTTCCACTTTCTTCGGATCCACCTGAATACCCTCATCGATACCACGTGGCCTAAGAATGCCACGGAATCCAACCAAAACTCACATTTTGAGAACTTTGCATATAACTTCTTTTCCCTCAAAATCTGAAGCACAGTCCTCAGGTGTTGTTCATGATATTCCCGACTTCGGGAATACACCAGAATATCATCAATAAAAACAATGATGAACGAGTCAAGATATGGCCGGAACAAACTATGCATCAAATGCATAAAGGTTGCCGGGCATTGGGACATAACAAGGAACTCGTAATAACCATACCGAGTCCTGAAAGCAGTCTTCGGGATATCTGGCTCCCGAATCTTCAACTGATGGTAACCTGAATGTTAGTCAATCTTAGAAAACACTCGTGTACCCTAAAGCTGGTCAAACAGATCATCAATACGAGGCAAAGAATAACGGTTCTTCACTGTAACTTTGTTCAACTGGTGATAATCAATGCACATACACATAGAACCATCTTTTTTCTTTACAAACAAGACAGGACCACCCCATACACAGGGCCGAATAAAACCCTTATCAAGCAATTTCTGTAGCTGTCCTTCAAATCTTTCAACTCAGGAGAGGCCATACGATATGGAGGAATAGAAACGGGCTGAGTGTCCGGCAACAGATCAATGCCAAAATCAATATCTCTATCGGGCGGCATGCCCAGAAGATCAGCTGGAAACATATCAGGAAAATCCTGTACTATTGGGACTGAGTCAACTGTAGGGGTATCAATACTACAATCCCTCACATAAGCTAGATACACATCACACCCCCTTTTCAACCATTCACTGAGCTTTAAGGTAAGAAATAACTCTACTGGGAGTGTAATCTAAGGTACCCCTCCACTCAACTCTTGGAACACTTGGCATAGCCAGTGTCATGGTTTTGGCGTGACAATCAAGAATAGAATAATGGGGCGACAACCAGTCCATGCCCAAGATAACATCGAAATCTACCATGTTGAGCAATAAAAAACCGGCTCTGGTCTCAAAACCACAAAGAGCAATCAAACACAACCAATAAACACGGTCCACAACATGAGAACCTCCTACAGGAGTAGAAACATAAACAAGGGAAGTCAAAGAATCCCGAGATACACCCAAATGCGGAGCAAAATAAGAAGACGCGTAAGAATAGGTAGATCCTGGATTGAATAAAACTGATGCATCTATATGACAAACCAAGACAATACCTGTGATGACAGAATCAGAGACAATAGCCTCGGTACGGGCAGGAAGGGCATATATCTGGCCTGGCCTCCCCCTCTAGGGCGACCTCTACCTCCCCGACCTCTACCTCTAGTTGGCTGAGCAGGTAGGGTAGCAACTGGAGCAGTAACCATAGCCTGAGAACTGTGCGGGGCATGCTGTGGCTGAGAAGTCTGTTGAGGTGCACTCCTCCCAAGTCTAGGGCAATCTCTCACCATATGGCATGTGTCACCACACTCAAAACAAGCTTTGGGAGGACGTGGCAGCTGTGACTGGCTCGGGCCAGGTCTGCTGGACTAACCTTTGAAAGCACCCCGCGCAGGAGGCGCACTAGATACTAGCAGTGCATAATAAGGCTCCTGATGCCTAGGAGGAGCTGGAATACCACTGGCTGCTGGAAGAGCTGAATGAATGGGGCGACTCATATAACCCCTACCATGACGAACTGCAGCTGGAGCGCGGGTACCAGAATAATAGCCCGACTCTCGAGACCTCTTGTCCTCCCTCTCCTCTCTCTCCCTAGCATGCATACCCTCTATCCTCCTAGCAATGCTCACCACCTGCTGATATGAAATATCCATCTCCAACTCACGAGCCATGCTAGACCTGACGCTAGGAATAAGCCCCTCAATGAACCGGTGAACCCTCTCACGAACAGTAGAAACCAAGGCTGGGGCATGTCTAGCCAAGCTAGTGTAACAGACAGCATACTCCGAGACAGTCATAGTACCCTGGCGCAAATGCTCAAACTTGCCATGTGTCCCTAAGGCTCTGAGGAACAAACTCTCTCAGGAACATATCTGAAAATCGAGTCCAAGTCAGTGAAGCTGCCTCATCTAGACTGTCTAACTCATAGGTACGCCACCACTCATAGGCGGCTCCTCGAAGCTGGAAGGCAGTGAAAGAAACCCCACTCGATCATGATATGCACATAGTGCGGAGGATACGTTGACACTCCTCTAGAAATCCCAAGGCATCGTCTGATGCTAACCCACTGAATACAGGAGGATCATACTTCTTGAACCTCTCAAGCCTCCGATGTTCATCCTCTGAAATCGCTGCCTTGTCTTTGGGCTGACCTGGGACTGCAGGTCAGGAATAATCTCTGGGACCTGATCAACATGCACTCGCTGCTTAGGAATGCGGGCGGCGGGAGTCTGTGCTCCTCCCCCGGCCTGAGATGTGGCTGTAGCAAGGGAAGCAACCCTGCCTGAGCTAGAGTAGTGTACATGCTCATGAACTCTGCAAGAGTCTCCTGAAGTGCAGGAGTAGTAGTAGCAGTAGGCGTATCAGGTTCCTGGACTCCGGCTGGAACTGCTGGTGGTACCTCGGTACAGCTAGCGCGAGTGCTCTAGATGCACCACGTGCGCGTCCTCGGCCTCTACCCCGGTCCCGACCTCTGAAGGCTCTAGTAGGGGGCGCAGGGTAGCACGTGTCCTCACCATCTGTGAGAGAATAGAAGACAAAAGTTTAGAATTGTAATGTCAAAATCTCGCACGATAAGGAAATTAAATGAAGTGGAATTTTCCTAACAGTTACATAGCCTCTCGCAGATAAGTACAGATGTCTCCGTACCGATCCGCGAGACTCTAATAAACTGGCTTATGATTCATGACTCCTATGAACCTAGAGCTCTAATACCAATTTGTCACGACCCCAGTTCGCCCTCCGTGAACTATCGTGATGGCACCTAGTCTCTACGACTAGGTAAGCCTAACAGATGCGGAAAAGAAAAAAAATAATTGCTGAAAGAAAATAATTAAAAACTGAGATCACAAAATGAAACAGTGTTTAAGATGTCGCCGGGCATATAACAGTACAAAATCTCAACCTAACACTCCCAAAATCCGGAACCCCATGAATCATAAGCTAAGCGTTTACATAAAAAGCTCTAACTCTAGAAATATCTTTCAACAAGGAAAAATACAAAAGGGCTATACTAGTACTGAGAATAGAAAGGGACTCTTCGGTCTGCAGATGTAGCAGATATACCTCGAAGTCTCTACAAAAATGCCTCGCCTCAAGGATGATAAGACTGAGTAGAAGTACCTGGATCTGCACATGAAACACATGCGCAGAAAGGGCATGAGTACACCACAGCGGTACTTAGTAAGTGTCAAGCCTAACCTCCGATCGGGTAGTGACGAGGAAGGTCAGGGCCCTACTGAGGTTAAATATAATACGAGGTATTGTTGTATAGAAAAAAAAAGATAGTATAATTAAGACAACTATAACAGAGACAAAATAATCACCAAAAAGAATACCGCTCAACACAGAGATAACAACCGGGGATCTCTCAGTATCCCGAGGATCTCTTAGTATCCTCAATATGTATACTGGGGATCTCTCAGTATCCCGAGGATCTCTTAGTATCCTCAATATATATATGCTGGGGATCTCTCGGTATCCCAAGGATCTCTTAGTATCCTCACTATGTGCTGGGGATCTCTTGGTATACCGCACTACAGTCCAAAACAATATAAATATATGCAGGGGAATCTCCCAAGATACCGTCCCGTAGTCCCAAAGTAAACACGCAGCAACAACACGAAGAATACTTAATTAAATTCAAATTTCACACCAAGGTAAAACATGTATTTCTAACCTAGCATGCATCACATAGTCCAAATAAGGCAGTTTGAGCAAATAAAGCAATTAATACAATTAGGCATGATTCCCTAAGCTAATAGCAGGCTTAAATTACAAGTAGAATAAACAGGAAGGGAAAACACGATTAAAGTTACTTAATGAAAACATGATTTTCAACAATTAGCACAAGTTACGCACTCATCGCCTCACGTATAAGGCATTTTAAATATCAATAGTACCAAATCCTAAGGGGAGTTTCCCCCACACAAGGTTACACAAGCCACTTATCTCGAACCGGCTCAAAATCAACCCGAAACCCTGTTCTTGCCACGAGTACAAGACTCCAAATGGCCCAAATCTATTCAAATCAATTGCATAATATAAATAACACTTCAAGTAACTGATTCCACTAATTAATGCTAAGCTAATACGCAAAATTAGGAAAATTGACCAAAATGTCCTCCGGACCCACGTCTCGGAATCGATTAAAATTTATATTTTCAGAATCCTCATATTCTCACGAGTCTAACCATATAAATTATCCAAATCCAATGTCAGATGACCAATCAAAACTCGAAATTTAGGTCTAAGAACTTTCCCCCAATTTTCTACCATAAATTCGAAATTAAAGGATGGATTTAAGTGTAGATTCATGAAAATTAGTCTAAACCAAGTAGGAATTACTTACCCAAATCGCCCTGGTAAAAATTTCTTCAAAAAACACAATTTTCCGAGCTCCCAAGTCAAAAATATAAATTATGGCTTAAACCCTCGAATTTGGGTTTTTAAAATCTGCCCAGGTATTTCCTTCTTCGCGAACGCGGAAGGACCTCGCGTTCGCGAAGTACAACTCTGCTTGGGTCTAGTTTTCCTTCATCGCAAATACGATGCCCCGGTCACGAACGCGATGACCGATTTCCTCTTCCTATGCGAACGTGGGACCATCATCGCGAACGCGTAGGTATAAGACCTCCCAGCTTCGCGAAGGTGAAGCATTAAACCTCCCCCAGCCCCTCTTCGCGAACGCGATACCCCACTCACGAACGTGAAGAAGGAAACCAGAACTGAGCTGCTACAAATTTTCTAAGTCCAAAAATGACCCGCTGAGCATCCGAAATACACCCGAGGCCCCCGGGACCTCAACCAAACATGCCAACGAATCCTAAAACATCATTCAAACTTGTTCCAACCTTCGAAATGCTCAAAACAATATCAAAATACCAATTTAACATCAGATTCAAGCCTAATAACTCCAAAAACTCTCCAAAACACAATCTGAACAAGCCCTAAGCATGAAATCCCCCAACGGAGCTAACGGAACCGACAAAATTCCATTCCAAGGCCGTCTTCACATTGCTCTGACTATGGTCCAAATTCTAAAGCTTAAGCTCTCATTTGGGGATTAAGTGTCCCAAAACACTCCGAAACTCAAAACCAAACATCCCGGTGAATCAAAATAGCAGAGACAAACACGGAAAAAGCAGTTAATATGGGATCGGGGCGTAAATTCTTAAAACAACCGGTCGGGTCGTTACAAAGGCCCTGTGGACTTTTTTACAAAGGACTAACTTGACAGGCCCGGATGGTCGATTCATAAGTATTTGAGCATTGGTTGGCTGCCCTACTAGGTAAGGCAAGCACTCCCGATTTCTTTAGTGATATACTGATATGTGTCTGTAGTGTTGCACCTACTGAATGAATTTACTTCATACACACCTTAATCATTCATTCATGTAAGTTAGTTGCATTCTTTGTGAATGCAATCAACTCTAATCCTATATAATCTGGTATTACCCATCATAACATTCAAATTTCTAAGACACCTAGGTCCAGAATTTACACACATGTGACATTGTTGGTCTTTCAATTATTCTAACAAGTCGCACTCACTTTGCTAGCCCGCAAAGCTCCTCCATTTTAGTCATCCTGTTTGAATTTTATGTATTACATCTTCATCTACCATACCGTTCTTCTAATGACTAAGCCTGGATATCTAACTTGCCTTCGTTTTAAGGACGCAATTTGGTGCATCTCTACAAGTGAAGTTGGCGGTTCAAATCTCACTCTGGATTATTTATTTGCAATTCTATTTAACCAATTCATTTGCTTCATGTTTTTAGTATTCCAATTAGACGAAGGTGATGTAAATCTTATTTTGTAGGCTGAATTGTAAATTGCAGTCTTATATTATTTGTCATTTAATCACTTTTTTGCTTTCCACAAATTGCAGAATATTTCCTGGAGACAAGTGCTATTCTTTCAGTGTTAGTTGATATCGTTGATAAAGTAAAGATTAAAAAGACAATTGCAAAATGTTGGATGATTTACTGGAGATTCGTCTTCTCCAGTAAATCACATCTATTATTATTTAATATCAAATACGCTCCATATGCCACTAGTAGCTTTTGTGCTTACAAGATTCTGAGCAGACTATAGCCTTCAATAGAGCAGGTTATAATGAAGTAGTTCTTATCCAATTTAACCCCTATATTTGAGGTACTTAAAAATTCTATTGATGGTAATTCAAGTAAGTTGGTTGATTTATTTTATGAACTAATGTAGAAGCATACTTTAAGTCCTTACGGATTAGTCGGAGTATTTATTTTGTCTCTCTTTAATTTTCTTTTTGTTTTCAGGTAGCTTATTAAAAGGAAGTGGCAAACCGCTAGATATATTAGCAAAGCTAAATGAGTTAGCTGGTTTTTAGCCTTATGAAGAAATTAAACTTTTTGAGGTTAATTTTTTTCTTCTTCTTCTCTTGCTGCTAAGTTTTTAACTCAGGCCCTTTTTTAACAAGTCACTTGGGATTGGTAGTCTTTGGCAATAATAATATAGAGACAACCTGATGAAATTCATCTATTTGTTTTTTGTCTTAATTGTTTTGATTGTGATCACTAAATTTAATCTGCAATATACATATATTTTCACTATCTCTCTTAGCTCTTTTTTTCTTTGAATCGATCCGTGCATCGCGCGGGTACGTATAGTAATGTATATTAATTAACTATTCCCGATCCATTCACTTTTAGTTGTTCTCTTTTGACTTTGTACTCCTTTTAAGAAAAAATAAATGATATATATATTTTATAGTTTTACTCATAATTTTGATAGTATTTTCAAAAGTCTTGGGAAATGATTTGGAGAATGAGTAGTTAATGATAAGGGTAAAACGGGGGAGAAAAGATTATATTTCTCTTTATTTAGTATAGTGGACAAGTACTCCCTTCATTCACTTTTACTTGTCCACTATGAACTTTGCACGCCTCTTAAGAAATAATAAATGAAGTGCATATTTACCATGATACTCATATTAATTGATGCATATTTTTAATGAATTTAAGAAAAAAATTAAAATGAGTAATTAATATTATAGGTATAACAGGAAAAAAGAAATTGCCTTCTCTTGATATGCTAAAAGTGACAAGTAAAAATGAAAATCTATTTTTAGAATACTGGACAAATAAAAGTGAATAGATGGAGTAAAAGTAAAAATATATTTTTAGTACAGTAGACAAGTAAAAGTGAACGAAAGGAGTATAACTTAATAATAATTATATTTATGAAGATATGTTTCGTATATTTATTGTATTGGTATAAATACCTGCATGTAAGTTTTTGAGACTATTTCAACATTCAATTTCATTTTAGATATGCGTGCGTATGATTCAAATTGAAATTAAGTAAAGCTTGAAACAAGAGAACGTTACGTTGTGTCCTCCATATGGGAGGCTAATTAATTCTCCCACTACATAATCTGTAAATTTTGTTTTCTTGTCAGTATTTTTACAGTTGATTTTGTATTTTATGCTTTGAAAATAGGTTTATTGACCCTTCTTCTTAGTAGAGTATTTAATACGGTATAATTTAATTTTCTGATGGGTTTCATGTGATCCGTAACTATCTTTCCTTAATTATTTTGTTCTATCATCATCATTTGATATAATCTATCGTTATTGGATATGTATTATATTTGTGTGTTATCTCCATCTTCAAAAATAATTATTACTAAAAGTAAAATGAGAAAGAAATAATTAATTTTGTCTTGAACT